>NC_090296.1:106387366-106694866 GCF_039906515.1 Pseudorca crassidens
TAACACCTATCCTTCTCAAACTATTCCAAAATATAGCAGAGGGAGGAACACTCCGAAATTTGTTCTCCGAGGCCACCATCACCCTGATACCAAAACCAGACAAAGATATCACAAAAAAAGAAAATTACAGACCAATATCACTGATGAACATAGATGCAAAAATCCTCAACAAAATACTAGCCAACAGAATCCAAAAACGCATCAAAAGGAACATACACCATGATCAAGTGGGATTTGTCCTAGGAATGCAAGGATTCTTCAATATACACAAATCAATGTGATATACAATATTAACAAATTAAGGAATAAAAAGGATATGATCATCTCAATAGATGCAGGAAAAGCTTCTGACAAAATTCAACACCCATTTATGATAAAAACTACCCAGAAAATGGGCACAGAGGGAACCTACCTCAAAATAATAAAGGCCATATATGACAAACCAACAGCTAATATCATTCTCAATGGTGAAAAACTGAAAGCATTTCCACTAAGATCACGAACAATATAAGGATGTCCACTCTCGCCACTGTTATTCGACGTAGTTTTGGAAGTCCTAGCCACGGCAATCAGAAGAAAAAGAAATAAAATGAATACAAACTGGAAAAGAAGCAGTAAAACTGTCACTGTTTGCAGATGACATGATACTATACATAGAAAATCTTAAAGATGCCACCAGAAAACTACTAGAGCTAATCAATGAATTTGGTAAAGTTGCAGGATACAAAATTAATGCACAGAAATCTCTTGTATTCCTATACACTAACAACGATAGATCAGAAAGAGAAATTAAGGAAACAATCCTATTCACCATCGCAACAAAAAGAATAAAATACCTAGGAATAAATCTACCTAAAGAGGCAAAAGACCTGTACTCAGAAAACAATAAAACACCCATGAAAGAAATCAAAGATGACATAAACACATGGAGAAATACACCATGTTCTTGGATTGGAAGAATCAGTATTGTGAAGATGACTATACTACCCAAAGCAATCTACAGATTCAATGCAATCCCTATCAAATTACTTATGGCATTCATCACAGAATTAGAAAAAACAATTTTACAGTTTGTATGGAAACACGAAAGATCCCAAAGAGCCAAAGCAATCTTGAGAAACAAAAACGGAGCTGGAGGAATCAGGATCCCCGACTCCAAACTATACTACAAAGCTATAGTAATCAAGACAGTATGGTACCAGCACAAAAACAGAAAACTAGATCAATGGTACAGTAATAGAAAGCCCAGAGATAAACCCACGCACATGTAGTCACCTAATTTATGACAAAGGAGGCAAGAACATACAATGCAGAAAAGAGAGCCTCTTCAATAAGTGGTGCTAGGAAAACTGGACAGCTACATTTAAAAGAATGAAATTAGAACACTCCCTAACACCATACACAAAAATAAACTCAAAGTGGATTAAAGGTGTAAATGTTAAGACTGGACACTATAAAACTCTTAGAGGAAAACATAGTAAAAACACTCTTTGACATAAACCACAGCAGGATCTTTTTTGACTCACCTCCTAGAGTAATGAAAATAAAAACAAAATTAAACAAATAGGACCTAATTAAACTTAAAAGCTTTTGCACAGTGAAGGAAACCATAAACAAGACCCTCAGAATGGGAGAAAATATTTGCAAAGGAAGCAACAAAGGATTAATCTCCAAAATATACAAATAGCTCATTGAGCTCAATATCAAAAAAACAACCCAATCAAAAACTGGGCAGAAGATTTAAATAGGCATCTCTCCAAGGAGGACATACAGGTGGCCAAGGGGCATACGAAAGGATGCTCAACATCACTAATTATTAGAGAAATACAAATCAAAACTACACTGAGGTATCACCTCACACCAGTCAGAATGGCCATCATCAAAAAGTCTACAAACAATAAATGCTGGAGAGGGTGTGGAGAAAAGCGAACCCTCCTGCACTGTTGGTGGGAATGTAGATTGATACAGCCACTATGGAGAACAGTGTGGAGGTTCCTTAAAAACTAAAAATAGAACTACCATACGACCCAGCAATCCCACTACTGGGCATATACCCTGAGAAAACCATAATTCAAAAGGACACATGTACCCCAATGTTCACTGCAGCACTATTTACAATAGCCAGGTCATGAAAACAACCTGAATGTCCAACGACAGATGAATGGATAAAGAAGATGTGGTACAGAGGATCGGTGCCAACTGGCACTCACCAGCCCGAGAGGCTTCTCTGCTCCCCCACCGGGGCTGGCGGGGCTGGGAGTTGAGGCTCAGGCTTCAGTCGGAGCGCAAGGAGAGGACTGGGGTTGGCGGCGTGAACACAGCCTGCAGGGGGTTAGTGTGCTACGGCTGGCCGGGAGGGAGGGAGTCCGGGGAAAAGTCTGGACCTGCCAAAGAGGCAAGAGACTTTTTCTTCCCTCTTTGTTTCCTGGTGTGCGAGGAGAGGGGATTAAGAACGCTTCTTAAAAGGAGCTCCAGAGACGGGCGCGAGCCGCGGCTAAAAGCGCGGACCCCAGAGACAGGCATGAGACACTAAGGCTGCTGCTGCCTCCACCAAGGGGCCTGTGTGCAAGCACAGGTCACTATCCATGCCCCCCTTTCGGGGAGCCTGTGCAGCCCGCCACTGCCAGGGTCCCGGGATCCAGGGACAACTCCCCCGGGAGAACGCACGGCGCGCCTCAGGCTGGTGCAACGTCACGCCGGCCTCTGCCGCCGCAGACTCGCCCTGCACTCCGTGCCCCTCCCTCCCCCCCCCCCCCCGGCCTGAGTGAGCCAGAGCCCCCGAATAAGCAGCTCCTTTAATCCCGTCGTGTCTGAGCAAAGAACAGACGCCCTCCGGCGACCTACACGCAGAAGCGGGGCCAAATCCAAAGCTGAGCACCTGAGAGCTGTGAGAACAAAGAAGACAAAGGGAAATCTCTCCCAGCAGCCTCAGAAGCAGATTAAAGCTCCACAATCAGTTTCATGTACCCTGCATCTGTGGAATACATGAACAGACAACGAATCATCCCAAATTAAGGAGGTGAACTTTGAGAGCAAGATTTATGATTTTTTCCCCTTTTCCTTTTTTTCTGTGTGGATGAAAGGCTCTTGATGCTGCAGCCAGGAGTCAGTGCTGTGCCTCTGAGGTGGGAGAGCCAACTTCAGGACACTGGTGCACAAGAGACCTCCCAGCTCCACATAATATCAAACGGCGAAAATCTCCCAGAGATCTCCATCTCAACACCAGCACCCAGCTTCACTCAACGACCAGCAAGCTACAATGCTGAACATCCTATGCCAAACAACTAGCAAGACAGGAACACAACCCCACCCATTAGCAAACAGGCTGCCTAAAATCATAATAAGTCCACAGACACCCCAAAACACACCACCAGACGTGGACCTGCCCACCAGAAAGACAAGATCCAGCCTCATCTACCAGAACACAGGCACTCGTCCCCTCCACAAGGAAGCCTACACAACCCACTGAACAAACCTTAGCCACTGGGGACAGACACCAAAAACAATGGGAACAATGAACCTGCAGCCTGCAAAAAGGAGACCCCAAACACAGTAAGATAAGCAAAATGAGAAGACAGATAAACACACAGCAGATGAAGGAGCAAGATAAAAACCCACCGGACCTAACAAATGAAGAGGAAATAGGCAGTCTACCTGAAAAAGAATTCAGAATAATGATAGTAAAGATGATCCAAAATTTGGAAATAGAATAGACAAAATGCAAGAAACATTTAACAAGGACTTAGAGAACTAAAGATGAAACAAACAACGATGAACAACACAATAAATGAAATTAAAAATACTCTAGATGTGATCAATAGCAGAATAACTGAGGCAGAAGAACGGATAAGTGACCTGGAAGATAAAATAGTGGAAATAACTACTGCAGAGCAGAATAAAGAATGAAAAGAACTGAGGACAGTCTCAGAGACCTCTGGGACAACACTAAACAAACCAACATTCGAATTATAGGGGTTCCAGAAGAATAAGAGAAAAAGAAA
This sequence comes from Pseudorca crassidens, assembly GCF_039906515.1. Classification (NCBI taxonomy): domain Eukaryota; kingdom Metazoa; phylum Chordata; class Mammalia; order Artiodactyla; family Delphinidae; genus Pseudorca; species Pseudorca crassidens. The sequence goes on from NC_090296.1 coordinate 106,391,368, forward strand.
GGGACTGAGAAAATATTTGAAGAGATTATAGTTGAAAACTTCCCTAATATGGGAAAGGAAATAGTTGATGAAGTCCAGGAAGCACAGAGAGTCCCATACAGGATAAATCCAAGGAGAAATACACCAAGACACATATTAATCAAACTGTCAAAAATTAAATACAAAGAAAACATATTAAAAGCAGCAAGGGAAAAACAACAAAACACACAAGAGAATCCGCATAAGGTTAACAGCTGATCTTTCAGCAGAAACTCAGCAAGCCAGAAGGGACTGGCAGGACATATTTAAAGTGATGAAGGAGAAAAACCTGCAGCCAAGATTACTCTACCCAGCAGGATCTCATTCAGATTTGATGGAGAAATTAAAACCTTTACAAACAAGCAAAAGCTGAGAGAGTTCAGCACCACCAAACCAGCTTTACAACAACTGCTAAAGGAACTTCTCTAGGCAAGAAACACAAGAGAAGTAAAGGACCTACAATAACGAACCCAAAACAACTAAGAAAATGGGAATAGGAACATACATATTGATAATTACCTTAAATGTAAATGGACTGAATGCTCCCACCAAAACACACAGATTGGCTGAATGGATACAAAAACAAGACCCATATATATGCTGTCTACAAGAGACCCACTTCAGACCTAGAGACAATACAGACTGAAAGTAATGGCATGGAAAAAGTTATTTCATGCAAATGGAAACCAAAAGAAAGCCGGACTAGCAATTCTCATATCAGACAAAATAGACTTTAAAATAAAGACTATTAGAAGAGACAAAGAAGGACACTACATAATGATCAAGGGATTGATCCAAGAAGAAGATATAACAATTGTAAATATTTATGCACCCAACATTGGAGCACCTCAATACATAAGGCAAATACTAACAGCCATAAAAGGGGAAATTGACAGTAACACATTCATAGTAGGGGACTTTAACACCCCACTTTCACCAACGGACAGATCATCCAAAATGAAAATAAATAAGGAAACACAAGTTTTAAATGATACATTAAACAAGATGGACTTAATTGATATTAATAGGACATTCCATCCAAAAACAACAGAATACACATTTTTCTCTAGTGCTCATGGAACATTCTGCAGGATAGATCATATCTTGGGTCACAAATCAAGCCTTGGTAAATTTAAGAAAATTGAAATTGTATCAACTATCTTTTCCGACAACAACGCTATGAGACTAGATATCAATTACAGAAAAAGATCTGTAAAAATACAAACACATGGAGGCTAAACGATATACTACTTAATAACGAAGTGATCACTGAAGAAATCAAAGAAGAAATTAAAAAATACCTAGAAACAAATGACAATGGAGACATGATGATCCAAAATCTATGGGATGCAGCAAAAGCAGCTGTAAGAGGGCAGTTTATTGCAATACAATCCTACCTTAAGAAACCGGAAACATCTCAAATAAACAACCTAACCTTGCGCCTAAAGCAATTAGAGAAAGAAGAACCAAAAAAACCCAAAGTTAGCAGAAGGAAAGAAATCATAAAAATCAGATTAAAAATAAATGAAAAAGAAACGAAGGAAATAATAGCAAAGATCAATAAAACTAAAAGCTGGTTGTTTGAGAAGATAAACAAAATTGAGAAACCATTAGCCAGACTCATCAAGAAAACAAGGGAGAAGACTCAAATCAATAGAATTACAAATGAAAAAGAAGTAACAACTGACACTGCAGAAATACAGAAGATCACGACAAATTACTACAAGCAACTCTATGCCAATAAAATGGACAATCTGGAAGAAATGGACAAATTCTTAGAAATGCACAACCTGCCAAGACTGAATCAGGAAGAAATAGAAAATAAGAACAGACCAATCACAAGCACTGAAATTGAAACTGTGATTCAAAATCTTCCAACAAACAAAAGCCCAAGGCCAGATGGCTTCACAGGCGAATTCTTTCAAACATTTAGAGAAGAGCTAACAGCTTTCCTTCCCAAACTCTTCCAAAATATAGCAGAGGGAGGAACACTCCCGAACTCATTCTACGAGGCCACCATCACCTTGAAACCAAAACCAGACAAGGATGTTACAAAGAAAGAAAACTACATGCCAATATCACTGATGAACATAGATGCAAAAATCCTCAACAAAATACTAGCAAACAGAATCCAACAGCACATTAAACGGATCATACACCATGATCAAGTTGGGTTTATTCCAGGAATGCAAGGATTCTTCAATTTACGCAAATCAATCAACGTGATACACTATATTAACAAATTGAAGGAGAAAAACCATGCGATCATCTCAATAGATGCAGAGAAAGCTTTCGACAAAATTCAACACCCATTTATGACAAAAACCCTGCAGAGAGTAGGCATATACGGAACTTTCCTCAACATAATAAAGGCCATATATGACAAACCCACAGCCAACATCGTCCTCAATGGTGAAAAACTGAAAGCATCTCCACTAAGATCAGGAACCAGACAAGGTTGCCCACTCTCACCACTCTTATTCAACATAGTTTTGGAAGTTTTAGCCACAGCAATCAGAGAAAAAAAGGAAATAAAAGGAATCCAAATCGGAAAAGAAGAAGTAAAGCTGTCACTGTTTGCAGATGACATGATACTATACATAGAGAATCCTAAAGATGCTACCAGAAAACTACTAGAGCTAATCAATGAATTTGGTAAAGTAGCAGGATACAAAATTAATGCACAGAAATCTCTGGCATTCCTATACACTAATGATGAAATATCTGAAAGTGAAATCAAGAAAACACTCCCATTTACCAATGCAACAAAAAGAATAAAATATCTAGGATTAAACCTACCTAAGGAGACAAAAGACCTGTATGCAGAAAATTATAAGACACTGATGAAAGAAATTAAAGATAATACAAATAGATGGAGAGATATACCATGTTCTTGGATTGGAAGAATCAACATTGTCAAAATGACTCTACTACCCAAAGCAATCTACAGATTCAATGCAATCCCTATCAAACTACCACTGGCATTTTTCACAGAACTATAAAAAAAATTTCACAATTTGTATGGAAACACAAAAGACCCCGAATAGCCAAAGCAATCTTGAGAACGAAAAACGGAGCTGGAGGAATCAGGCTCCCTGACTTCAGACTATACTAATCAAGACAGTATGGTACTGGCACAAAAACAGAAAGATAGATCAATGGAACAGGATAGAAAGTCCAGAGATAAACCCACGCACATATGGTCACCTTATCTTTGATAAAGGAGGCAGGAATGTACAGTGAAGAAAGGACAGCTTCTTCAATAAGTGGTGCTGGGAAAACTGGACAGGTACATGTAAAAGTATGAGATTAGATCACTCCCTAACACCATATACAAAAATAAGCTCAAAATGGATTAAAGACCTAAATGTAAGGCCAGAAACGATCAAACTCTTAGAGGAAAACATAGGCAGGACATTCTATGACATAAATCACAGCAAGATCCTTTTTGACCCACCTCCTAGAGAAATGGAAATAAAAGCAAAAATAGACAAATGGGACCTAATGAAACTTCAAAGTTTTTGCACAGCAAAGGAAACCAGAAACAAGACCAAAAGACAACCCTCAGAATGGGAGAAAATATTTGCAAATGAAGCAACTGAAAAAGAATTAATCTCTAAAATTTATAAGCAGCTCATGCAGCTCAATAAAAAAAAAACAACCAACCCAATCCAAAAATGGGCAGAAGACCTAAATAGACATTTCTCCAAAGAAGACATACAGATGGCCAACAAACACATGAAAGAATGCTCAACATCACTAATCATTAGAGAAATGCAAATCAAAACTACAATGAGATATCATCTCACACTGGTTAGAATGGCCATCATCAAAAAATCTAGAAACAATAAATGCTGGAGAGGGTGTGGAGAAAAGGGAACACTCTTGCACTGCTGGTGGGAATGTGAATTGGTACAGCCACTATGGAGAACAGTATGGAAGTTCCTTAAAAAACTACAAATAGAACTACCATATGACCCAGCAATCCCACTACTGGGCATATACCCTGAGAAAACCATAATTCAAAAAGAGTCATGTACCAAAATGTTCATTGCAGCTCTAGTTACAATAGCCCGGAGATGGAAACAACCTAAGTGTCCATCATCGGATGAATGGATAAAGAAGATGTGGCACACATATAAACAATGGAGTATTACTCAGCCATAAAAAGAAATGAAATTGAGCTATTTGTTATGAGGTGGATAGACACAGAGTCTGTCATACAAAGTGAAGTAAGTCAGAAAGAGAAAGACAAATACCGTATGCTAACACATATATATGGAATTTAAGAAAAAAAATGTCATGAAGAACCTAGGGTAAGACAGGAATAAAGACACAGACCTACTAGAGAATGGACTTGAGGATATGGGGAGGGGGAAGGGTAAGCTGTGACAAAGCGAGAGAAAGGCATGGACATATATATACACGCTACCAAACGTAACGTAGATAGCTAGTGGGAAGCAGCAGCATAGCACAGGGAGATCAGCTCGGTGCTTTGTGACCGCCTGGAGGGGTGGGATAGGGAGGGTTGGAGGGAGGGAGACACAAGAGGGAAAAGATATGGGAACATATGCATATGTATAACTGATTCACTTTGTTATAAAGCAGAAACTAACACAATTGTAAAGCAATTATGCTCCAATAAAGATGTAAAAAAAAAAAAAGATGTGGTACATATATACAATGGAATATTAGCCATAAAAAGGAACGAAACTGGGTCATTTGTAGAGATTGTGGATGAACCTAGAGTCTGTCACAGAATGAAGTAAGCCAGAAAGAGAAAAATATCATATGTTAACGCATATATGTGGAATCCAGAAAAATGGTACAGATGAACATATTTGCAGGGCACGAATAGAGATGCAGACATAGAGAACAGACATGTGCACACGGTGGGGGGGGAAGGGGAGGGTGGGACGAAGTGGGTAATTAGGATTGGCATATATACACTACCATGTGTACAACAGATAGCTAATGGGAGCATGCTATAAAGCACAGGAAGCTCAGCTCAGTGTTCTGTGACGACCGAGATGGGGGGGGGAGGGAGGTCTGAGAGGGAGGGGATATATGTATACATATAGCTGATTCACTTCGTTGTACAGCAGAAACTAACACAACATTGTAAAGCAATTATACTTAAATAAAATATTTTTTAAATAAAATTTAAAAATCTTTCAGTTAAAAAGATAAAAAGCACAGAAAGTAAAAAAAAAAAGAATTTACTTTTAATGTGGAGTACATGCACTTTACAGCCTAAACCCTTGGGTCCCTGAGGAAAACCTTTTGTTGCGGTGGGATCACAGAGAAATACAAAGAGAGGAAATGTGACATTTTGTAGAAGTACAGAGCTGGAAGGGAAATAAATTTGTGAATTCCTCAGCATAGAGCTTCCTATGAGGCTTTCTGTTTCTGATATCTGTGCAGAGAAATGGATTCCCCTTATTGCCCCTTCCACTTTTTTCTCTCCCTCTCTACCAAGTCCTTTCTCTTTCCTTTTTTTTTTTTTTTCACTGTTTTTCTCATACCCAATCCCAATTTCCTGTTCCTTCCCCTACTTTCTGTTCCGAACTGGCCAGGCTCCTGTCAGTTATTTGTGAAATTCTGTGCTGAAGGACAGAAAGATGAGGCAGCTGGCAAGACTGGTCCATGGAGAAAGCACTTTGGGGGACTGACTGGAAGAGGAGGGTTGGTAAATGGTACACAGGTGTCAGCCATCGTTCAATTAAGTCTTGGGTTTACCACTCTTGATTAATTTTTCATTAGCTATGGTTGCTATGGGCTTGACTCAAAGTTCAGCATGTTCCATTTCCACACGGATGCTTAAGAAAAACCACATTCTCACACACACACACGAAAATAGTATTTGTTTCATAGTTGTTTATGACCCTTGGTTTTCATCTCTTCTCCATGTGCTCAGCATGTACCAGGGCAGAGCAAAAGCGAGCCTTCCCTCTCCTCAGTCAGCTCTCTCACCCTGAAGGCCAGTCATCAATCAAGCCTTGATTTTCCTAACATTGATGAGATTGGGCTCTGTATTAGTCAGGGTTCATCAGAGTAAAAGATCCAATAGTGTGTGTGTTTTTGTGTATTTACAATTCTATCAGCCATTATGAGAGAGAGAGAGAGACAGAGAGAGAGAGACAGAGAGACAGAGAGAGACAGAGAGAGAGAGAGAGGGAGGAAGAGAGAGGGAGAGAGAGGGAGAGAGAGGCAGAGAGACAGAGAGAGACAGAGAGAAACAGAGAGGGAGGGAGAGGGAGGGAGAGGGAGGGAGAGGGAGGGAGGAGAGAGAGGGAGGGAGGAGAGAGAGGGAGGGAGGAGAGAGAGGGAGGGAGGAGAGAGAGGGAGGGAGGAGAGAGAGGGAGGGAGGAGAGAGAGGGAGGGAGGAGAGAGAGGGAGGGAGGAGAGAGAGGGAGGGAGGGGGAGGGGAGGGAGGGATTCATTTTAAGGAACTGGCTCAGGTAATTATCACTGCAGGGCAGACCAGCAGGTTAGAGGCCCAGGAACTTGCAGTTCAAGTCTGAAGGCTATCTGCTGGCAGAATTCCTTCTTGCTCGGGGGAGGTCAATCTTTGTTCTCTTAAGGGCTTCAGCTGATCAGCTGAGTCCCATGCATATTATAGGAGGCGATCTGATTTACTACTCTAAGTCCACTGATTTGAATGTTAATCTCAGCAAAAAAACCACTTTCACAGAAACATCTAGAATAAAGTTGGAACAAATTTCTTCACTTGCTAAGCCTCTTGGTTAGTGATTAGAGAACTAGACAGTTGGTGCACCCGTTGTTAGGAATTCGGATTTGTATTATAACTTTAAGTCCTAAGTTATGTTGTGTAAAAGATTCTGTCCCGTACCACTGAAAATATTTTCACAGTAATTATGGTTAACGTTTATATTAAAAGCTTAAGATCTGTATATATAGAAGGGTATTTCATTAAGAAGGGGAATATGGGGGAAACGCAGAGAGAAAAATTGAGAGGGAGATTCTATTAGTTAGTACCTGCTATATGCAATAGGGGAGATAGAAAAGCACAAATATAGCTCCTTGACAGAATTCCCTGACTTCACAAGTTTGTTAGGAAAGAAATCACCATGCACAATACAACTGGAGAAGCATAATATGTTCTAAGCACTACAGTTATGCTCAGAGAGCAATCTGGGTTGGAATAATCTAAGAAGGTTCAGGGAGAAGGTGAGACTTGAGCTAAGATTTATAATGAGCTAGGGGAAAAGGGACAGCCTTCCACAAAACGAAAACAGCTGGCGGCAAAATTCTGAGGCTTGAGAGAAAGCATCCTTCCTTTGAGGGCACCTGTGGCCCAGGATCAGATGGGGGAATAAAGGCCTTCAGCTGCAGTCCAGGGACAGGGTAAGAAAGGCTTTGGCGGAGCTTGTCAGGGGACTGCTATCTGACAAGGGCCTTACTCAAGTACTTCTCATTTAGCTTGGGATGGAGCAGGTTACTGAAATTCTGGGCTTCAAAGCAGGGTTTATGTTGAGAATTTTGATACACTAAACTGATCAGAATGGACTAGATTGCAAGGATACAGAAATGGCTTCAGCTGTGCTCCCTCAAGTCGCTTCAGATTTTATCTAGCCTTCTGTCTGGGAGGGAATTGCTTGTTTATTATAGCACCATACAAAGGACAGAGAAAATGTAAATTTTCCATATCAAAGAAGGGGGAGACTGGTGTTGGAGGTTATAGGGTCTTTCAAACCTCCCAGTGGATATCTATTATGACTATAGCATGCTTCCCACTATTTTCTTTGGGACACAGCTCTCCTTGCTGAACTATAAAGAGAAGGTAAGAGCCAGGTGTGATGCTTATTATACTGCTTTCTTCAACAGCCTAAAAAACTTTCTCACAATTTGGAAGAAGGAGATTTTCAAATTGGTGTGGTAGAAGGAGCACCTGGGCATTTGTGTCTAAAATCTGATGTTCTCACTTAATAGTTTTGTGCCCTGGGAAAACTTCAGTTTTTGTGCCTTTGTTTTTCTATAGGCAAAATAGGGAACTGTGAAAGAGAGGTTCTCCACTGGCTTGTACAGCATCTCCCACCCCCATCACCTCTTGTGGGGCTTTGCAATCCTGTGTGTGTGTCGGGGAGGGTTGCGTTTTAATCGTGTGTGTGTGCGTGTGCGCGCGTCGGGGAGGGGTGCGTTTTGTATTCTTATGAGGAGTGCCAAAGCAACTAGTGGGCAGAAGCCAGACACCAAGTATCCTGCAATGCCTGAGGCAGTCCGCAAACGAAGAAAAGTCCTGCTCCAAAAGCCACAGAACCCCATTAAGAAACGCTCATGGTCCCTAAGGGTCCTTCCAACTTTAACATTTGAGGACTTCACTAAGCCTTGCACTTGGAGGGCCACGCCAAAGGCCAGGGCCTCCCGTGCCCGGCACATCCCCCAACCTCACCAACTGCTAACCAAATCATCACTCAGGCTTCCACATGTATTTCACTTCTCGGAGATACCTTCCCTGGTGCCTGTTGCCATCTTATAACTCTATTGTTTGACTGTTACTTGATTAATGTCTGCCCCCCTCCCCGACTCGGTCAACTCCTTAAGGGCAGGGTCCGGAGCACTCACCTAATACTTTCCGAACATAACAGGCGGAGAGCGGATGCACAGGGGAAGAACAAGCGACTCGAAAGCGCGCCTCGCCGGCGTCTGACGTCACTCGGCAACTTCCGTTCCTTCCCACCCCCTCCGGCCACCCCTCCTCCCTGTCCGTGTTTGTTTCCGGCGTTTCAATAAAGCTCGATTCGGCTAGAAGAAGACTGTTCTTCCGGGAAAATGGCGACTCCCGCTCGTTCGCCGGAGTCCCCGCCGGCCGCGGATCCGCCGCCAGCAGCAGGGGCTGCCGAGGACGCCGAGTGCCCGCCGCCTCGCCAGCCTCAGCCCCCGCAGAATGTTCTCGCTGCCCCGCGGCTTCGAGCCCCAAGCTCCCGAGGACTTGGGGCAGCGGAGTTTGTCGGAGCTGCGGGAAATGTTGAAGCGCCAGGAGAGACTTTTGCGCAACGTGTAAGCTTGGGTCCCGCCGAGTCACCGCCGGGCTCCTAGGGTTCAAGCTCCCTGGGACGCGTCCCTCCCCGCCCCCACCCCGATCCCGTCCCTGGAAGGTGACCTTGCTTCAGTCAGGTCCCTTCCAGGCCCACGGGCGAGTGGCCGGCCTACAATCGCAGAGCCGACCGCTTCCAGCCAGGCGCGGGGCGCCTGTGGGGATGGCTTCCTAGCGTTTCAGCTCGTCATCAGCTCCTCGTTGGTTTTACCCAGCTCCTGTGTCGGTTCTCCGAAGGGGGGGATCTGTATCCCAAATCCTTTCTCCTTCCCTCCTCTCCAGTAGTGCCCCAAACATCTAGTCAATTTCATCTGTAGATCCCTATTTTTACAGGAACTGTAGGAAATGGGAAGAGTGGGATAAAAGAGTTGTTTTATTAGGCAAAGAAAGTTTGATTCCCATTCAGCTGGTAGACTTAATAGGTTTTAGCAGAGGATCGGTATAATGAAAATGATTTTTTAGGAAGCTGATTTTAGCAGGTCGGTGCACGATAGTTTGAAGGAATAAGAGGCAGAAGAGAGTAGGAGGATATTTTCAGAGAGGTTCCCAGTGGGGGAGTTGTAAGAAAGTGAACTAGAAGGGTAGTTGTGGGATTGGGAAAACTTCATCAGGTGTAGGATAATTTGAATATGTAGTCGACAGAGATGGCTGAAGTTTCCAGCCTGTATGGAACACCATTAATAAAAACAGGAAAGTTGGGGGAGGGGAATAGGTCTGAGATTGATTTACCAGAGCTGAGTTGATGGAAGAGTTAATTATATCTGATTAAAAGCTGGAGAAGTGGTCAGGAGGCTCAAGAGAGAGAGAGAGAAGGTTGGGAAAACATGGGCATCGCAACTGGAGACGGATGTTAAGTTAGAATTGGGGGAATGAATGTAGTGTCATAAAGAATAGGGGGCCTGAGATCTAACCCTCCCTTCCCATTTTATTGTATGGCTGAAGAAAAGGAAATCAGAAAAGGAACTTCTGCCACTTAGCAAAAGGGGCAAATGATCACTTGGGGGGCTTCTTACAACTATTTTGACTTGGTGAGAATGGGATTTTAGTCTACAGTGGTGAGTTAACTTTTGGTCTTAGGACCCCTTTTACTCTTAAGACAGCATCCTGAAGAGCTCTTGTGTGTCATATCTACTCATATTTATCATTGTCTTAGGAATTACAAGTGAGAATCTTTAAAACACAAGAATACACAAGCACACATATTCTATTAGCCATGAGAGCAATGATATCATCCATATCATGTGGCCTCTGGCAAACTCCCCTGTACTCATGGTAAGAAAATGAGAGTGAAAATGCCAAATAGTATCTTAGTGTTATTATTAAAATAGTTTTGATCTTGCAGGTCCATCCACCTCCCCTCCCCATGAAGGTCTTGGAGATCACACTTTTAAAAACTGATGATTTGGGGGATGTCTTTTATTAGTATCATGCTTAAAATACTTCTGCAGAAATTCTAATTAGATGAGACAAATGAGGCATATTCCCTATTCTTCCTGCAGCCCCTTCTTTTTGGGGGGTATTTGGATAATGATTCTCGTATTTCATTCCTGTTTTGGGGCAGTTGGAAATTGGATTTTTGACTTAAAGATTGATTCTTCTCCCTTTGAGAATAATGCTTTTTTGTCTGTATATCTCAAGTTTAAAAACACGGCTGTCTCTAATGTATACCTGTTCTTTTCCTTTTGCCAGAAAATTCATTTGCAAATTGCCCGACAAAGGTAAAAAGATCTTAGACTCCGTCGCCAAACTGAAAGCTGCCATTGCAGAACGTGAAGAAGTTAGAGGAAGAAGTGAACTCTTTCATCCCATTAGTGTAGACTGTAAGGAGAGGCAAAAAGCGATTACAGTTGTTGATGGGGACACAGATAAGGCCCGGAATTCTGACCAGATACTTGATACTTCATCACCAGTTCCTGGCTGTTCCTCTGTAGCTAACATCACATCATCTCAGACAACCTCACAACAACAGGGACTGGCACGTCCGACTCTCGGAGGCGATGCTGAGGCCCCTGAGGCTGAACACACAGTGAGCGAACGCCCAGCTTCCAGCATCAGAACTGCCACGCCTTCCTCATCTGCAGCTAGTGAGCCCCTCACTCAGCATCGTGCTTCAAGTCAAGTGGAGGATCATCCTAGCAGCTCGGACGACCTGTTTATTGATAGATTACAAAGGATCACCATTGCAGACCCCGTTGAACACCACTCAGAAGAAAACCAGAGTCCTGAGAACTTGGCCGGCCTTTGCAGTGGGCTGCAGAAGAAGCCTCATTACGTGGAAGTGCTAGAAATGCGAGCCAAAAACCCCATGCCCCTACAGCATAAATTTAAAACCAATGTGTAAGTACCATCAGAAGCAGGCTTGTCACAGGAGCATAATGTCTGTTAAACTCAAAAAACTGGGAGAATGCTTTAAGGTCAGTGGACTTGGTGTGAGAACTACTTGTACTTGGGAATGAGGGTATTGTGGAAACAGGGAAACTAGCCTGGCTGGAGTGGAGGATTCATGTTGAAAAATGCTTTAGTTTTTTTAGCCAAATAATTGAAAAGGTCTTCAATGACAGATGGAGTGTTAAATTTCAGGAGACTTCAGCAATGTCTCATATTAAACATGGAGTTAGAGAATTTATTACAGTTTTTTCCAGAACCATTTTCTGGTATGTAGTTCCCCCTTTGACTAGCCTGTAAGCTAAGGGGAAAACAATTGCAGGAGCTGATAGCCTTTCTCAGTAAAAAATATTTGTGTGCTCACTATATGTAAGCAGCAGATGCTGTGGCCGTACAAGAGTAAAGATTCTGCTCCTTATGGAGTTTACGACCTAGATGAGGACTCGCGGCTTACACACTTGGAAGAACGTTAAACTGTATAATAATTTCAGGAGGAAGGGAGCTGAGAAGGGGTTAAAAAAACTGAAAACAGATTTGGGCAGGAGGGGCAAATGAACCCTGCTTCTAAGGTCCTTGTCATAGTTTTGTGTCCGAAATCTTCAGAAAAACAAAAGCTCTCTGCAAAGAGTATTATTTATTTATATGCAAATATAACATTCAAATCAGGGAGTAGATTTATAAGACTGTAACATCAGATACAAAGTCTAACCACTACTGCCTTTCTTTGAAAAACTGAAAGCCTATATAGGTAAAAATACTTAAAACCAATTTTTTTGTTATAGAGACTTTAAAGTTTAGTCCTATCTTACCATTCATTTTTATAACCTCAAAACTATTTCTTCTGCATAGAAAACCAGAATTATGTTACATTAATTTTTAGTTAGGAATAAAAAGTAATCATTGATTATTTGGTCATCTTGTGCGTGGTGAGGTATCTTTCCTCACTTCTAGGGAGGCAGAAGACCAGAAGCATCATCTAGTCAATATATACAACAGAGAAGACAATACACTGATCCTGGTTCTGTTTTATGGTCATTTAGCTGGAAGTGGGAGGAGAGTAAGGGAGTATCAGTGGAGGGTTCCCAAGGGAAGTTTATGAGAGACAGAGACAGAAGTGCAGTTATCAACAGGCTGGGCCTTGGTAAGTCAGGCTGTAGACAAATGGAGGTTGGGAGGTGGGATAAGGGTGTCCTTTGGCTTCTTTTCTACTCTTCCTTTGGCCTCCTACATGCTCCTCTGGATGCTGGAGGCCGCCCATCATCTACTTCTAGTCCAAGTCTTCCCAGAACTTCAGATTTGTGTAACTGTGAAACCCGACCATGTGGGGGTGATCTGTGGCACCTTAGGTTTACCAGGTACAAAGTAGAACTCATTTCTTCCCAAACTACTTTCTCCCATATTCCCTAAGTCAGTAGTGCCACTACCTTCTTTCTTTCCCTCCTTTCCATATCTGCTAGCCATGGAACCTGACAGTATATTTCCTTGACCTTCAACTCTAATCATTGTTATGTTCATCCTTTCTCCTGTCAAAGTGAAGACTCTCATTGCTCTCTTAGGCTATAGATGTGGTCTGTCCTGGCCTAGTTTTAACGCTACCAGTCCATCCTCTCCACTGCTGCCATAGTGCAGTTTGTAAAATGTAAACCTGAACCTGTTACATAGAATAGAAGTCTTCTCTGTGTACTGGACCCAGCCTACTCCGCCAGCTGTATCTTGCTGCCTTTTCCATTTTCTCCACTTCCAGTGCTTCCTGTGTGCTGCAGCCCTGTCACTCCTCACTCCCTGCTGGGATGCCATCAGGGATCCCATAATTTACATGCCGAATTCTTATTATTCTGAGACTCCTCAAATTGCACACTTTTTTTTTTTTTTTTTGCGGTACACGGGCCTCTCACTGTTGTGGCCTCTCCCGTGCGGAGCACAGGCTCTGGACGTGCAGGCTCAGTGGCCATGGCTCACGGGCCCAGCCGCTCCGCGGCATGTGAGATCTTCCCGGAGTGGGGCATGAACCCGTGTCCCCTGCATTGGCAGGCGGACTCTCAAGCACTGCGCCACCAGGGAAGCCCTAATTGCACTCTTTTGAAGTGCTTCTGACAACCACCCTGTCTCCTATTACAACTGGCCGTTGCCGCCTTTTTGTTCCAGTGTACCATGTGTGGGCCTATTTTATGGCACCTGTGATGATATACTACACTGAAACTGTTTACAAGTTTATTTCCCTCTGCTGGACAGTAAGTCCCTTTGCAAATGTATTTGGGGTTTTTTTTTTGTTTTTTTTCTTTTGCGTTATGCGGGCCTCACACTGCTGTGGCCTCTCCCGTTGCGGAGCACAGGCTCCGGACATGCAGGCTCAGCGGCCATGGCTCACGAGCCCAGCCGCTCCGCAGCATGTGGGATCTTCCCGGACCGGGGCACGAACCCGTGTCCCCTGCATCGGCAGGCGGACTCTCAACCACTGCGCCACCAGGGAAGCCCCTGCAAATGTTTTTGAATGAAGAAAATGAAAACAGACTTCAGCTCAAGTATAAGCTGAAGAGAGAAGGGAAAGGCAAAGAGTCTATCTAAACCTATTATCTGTTAGAGCCACACGTTGTCAAATTACTTGCCAAAAAGGTGCCAATTTAAATATTTCTGTTTTTGAGGTCAATATGTTAAAAAAAAAAGTTTTATTTACACATGTAAATAGTGGTAAAGGGCTTACTGTTACTTTTGTAGAAGAATTAATTGCCAAGGTTAAAGGCCACATTTGTGTGTATGAATGTTGCAAATATGTGTCTATGAAAAGGAAGTAGTCTGGTGGTGTAACATAAGTGTTGCTTCCTTCAGCTTACCTTCACATCAACGTGATTCGTTGAGTCCTTGTCAGAGGAGGGGGTCTCCTGTCTCCTCAGAAGAGAGACGGCACAGGGACAGGAAGCATCTCGATGACATCACAGCAGCCCGGCTTCTGCCACTCCACCACATGCCTACACAGCTGCTCTCCACAGAAGAGTCGCTGGCACTTCAGAAACAGCAGAAACAGAGTTATGAGGTATTTAGGATATGACTTGTTTCTTTTCTGCATGTTGGACGCTGCTTGAGTAAGTCAGAATTTACTCCAGGTTGTTCAGGGAGAGCGGGATTTAGTAGAAGGGATTAGGTGCTAGAGACATGGTTAGCGTCCCATCAGGTCTCAGATGTGTGCCTCTAGCTTGCAGAGTCTCAAGTTTGCTGGAACTGCAGGGAACAGCTACCTGTGACATCAAGGTGGTATTTTCCAGGAAATATGGGGAGACTACTGCAAAATTTCACATCTCTGAAAGCCCAGGCTGTAGGTAGCAGTAGTATCTCTTCTTGGTCTTCCACCTTAAAAAACCTATGTGAGAGCTTGTCAGTGGTGGAATCTAATTGGAACCCTGCTAAGAGAATCAAGGAAGTGCGGTTTCCAAGCCCCTTCAATACAGGGAGAGCAGGAGAGGGATGGGGAGGTAGTGGTGTGTTAGGAACAGACAGTTGGGGTCGGATACACAGGCCTGCAGGCCCTTGTAAAGACTGAAGCATCTTCTACTTTTGGTCACTTAATTTTGGATAGCACTTTCTTCAAAGATCTGTGTGTTCTGCATGGAACTTTAAATATGTATGTTGACAGTCTGGGTATAAAATAATGGGATGGGAGAAAATTAAGTGTGAGGACCATTGGGAGGAAAGAAAGGGTCTGATATACTTAGATAGTAATAATTAGAGCCTCCAGGAAAATAGCAGCCAAACCTAGTTTTGCTTAGGTAGATTTTAATGGGGTACCACATGTCACTTACTACAAAATTAGGTTGTTATTCTGCCTTGGCTTTCCATAAAAGCTCCGTTGGCATGGATTGGGATTTTCAAGGCACTCCTTTTTAAAAGCCAGTTTTCTTCCTCTCAGTGCATTCAAGTTATTGCCTGGTTGTAACAGCATTGAGGAATTATTTTTTAAGTTGTCTATTTGATCCTAAATGCCTGTCCGAAGTTATTTTTAGGTTGAATTAAACCATTCAGTTTGGAATTGGTTTCCTTGGTAGTACTAGTTCCACTTCAGTCCCACCTACCTGTGCTATCCGTGGCCTTAGGGGAGGGACATAAACAAGTTCCAGTGGTTTGGGGGGCAGTCTGAGAAAAGTGAAGAGCCAGAGTAGGAATGAGCATTGCCACCTGCCATCAGTCAGTGACGGTGTCTTTGCATGTATAGAAGCACACTGCCAATGTGTAAGACTTACTTAGACTTTTTACTGCATAGTACTTTTCATGGGAGTTAATTTGGAGAGGGATAATCAGTTTTTAGTATTCTTTGATTTTCACTGTGGCATCGAAATGTAACTCTCAAGCCTGGAAGCCATGATTTAATCTAGGAAAGAAGATTCTTCCAGTTGGAGGATCAGTACAGCATTAGTGATTTTTGACATTTGATAGCTCAGATTGTTCTTCAGGGTTGTATATACACATGCACGTGCCCACATATTTGAAAATGTTTTCATGTTTATAACTGTCGTAGTGCTAAGCTGATTCCTCAGTTTCTCATGTAGAGGTGGATATTTCAGTGCACATGGTTTATCAGTGGAAGTCTGTCATCACCACTATAGCCGGCTAGTAGTAGCTCTCCCCAGCCCTGCCATGTAGTGTCTGTGGTAGACACAGAGTGCGGTAGAGAACACTGACTGGGCTGGAATGCCCCTTTATTTCCGGTGGTGTTCCAATGACTTCCCATTGAAAAATTGTAGGGAAAAGGTGTGAGTGTATAATTTTTGCTTCATTTTTTGTTTTAAAGGAGATGCAAGCCAAGCTCGCAGCACAAAAATTAGCTGAAAGACTGAATATTAAAATGCAGAGCTATAATTCAGAAGGGGAGTCTTTGAGGAAGTACCAAGAAGTAAGGGATGAAGGCGATGATCAGTCCTCCGATGACGAATTCTGAAGATGGGCATTTGGATCTTCTCCTAAATCTCTGCCTGTTGAGATCTCATTATCTTACATCAAACTTTCTAACAAGTATCAAGATCAGTGTCAGACATGGTTGAGAGAAAGTTTTGTCAAGCTACAACAAGGAAGCTATAAAAATAGCCCACTTTCAGAAGTTAACTTTCATGTGCTTGAAAAGTTTAATATTTGAATATTGTGTTTAATCACATTATATTAAACTTTTGCAGTATGTCGTGTGTTGGTCTGATATTTTAGCATATAGTAGAGCACATTTTTTTCTCTAAGCCAAATGAAAGCAGGTGATTAACTGCTTTTTTCTTTATACTTACCTCTACCAAATAGCATTTATTACATGTCTTTCAGTGAATTATTTAGTTGTCCCAGGCATCACCTAAAATGAATTACAAAAATATAGTTCTCTCCTTTTTTGAGTAATGAAGGGAGCAATCTAGAGAATTTTGTGCATGTTGCATGGGGCTGTTACAGGATTGGATGTGAAATACCAAGGAAGACACTCATAGAAAATGCTTAAAACGTTTGTCTCCTTCTGTTTTCCCTTAGGAAAAATGTTTTCTTTCTTCTGGTTAGGAATAAGGGGTACTTTTAGTTGATGCTGGAGGGTGGATGGTCTTTCTAGGTGACCAGATTTGTCTGGAGTAACATGAGGAACAGGAAGAGTCTAAGATGACTGATGTACGTGAAGGGAGTAGCTGTTCATAGGCCTGGCCTGACTTGACTTCATTGTTCTAACAGATGATAGGTTCAGTTTGATAAGAAAACCAAAAATTTTTTTAAAGCTACCATTGGTTTGTTATCAATATGTTGCTTTTCCGCCCCCCCCCGATGAGGGTTATGTACACTGCAGAAACCTCAATCTCATATATATGCAATTTTAAAGGACGATGGTTGTCTCCAGAGAAATTAACACGTTATCAAAGTTTTCTTTGTCTAATATGTTGGCACCTTTAAACACTGTTGAAAGAATAAAATATTAATTAGAGCAACTTCAAAATGCTAATAGTGATGTTTTACTGGTGCTTAATTAAATGTAACTTAACTTTAAAGGAGACTTTGTTTATGAAATTTGATCAAGAATACATTTAGGCAGATGTACATGTGATAGGAAGGGCTCAGTTCTATGTCATGTCCTTCCAGGAATGGCTACTGTTTTCCATCTCCCTTTTGCCCTCCTCCCAACAAAAAGCAAATGTAGAAATACGCTGAGCAAACAATTCCATTATTTTTAGTTTTTAAAACTAATTGTAAATGATTTCACATCCTAAAGTTATTTGATGCTCCTTCTTTATAGAATGAATACATGTTATTTCTGGAAAGCTGGATCATGGGAGGGCTCACATGCACATACACACAGTCCCCCTGTAGTCCTACCACTGAGAGGGGGCCTCTGTTAACATTTGGGTACGTGTACATAGGCATACCTTTCTATGCATAGCTATACAATTCTATTTTCAATAATACAATCATACACTGGTTAACAGTCTGCTCTATACACTGTAAACATTTTCACATACTAAATATTTTGCATTTTAGATAGCTGCAGGATATTCCATTTTATGGGTGTACTATAACTTTTAAAATCAACTTGTTGGTAAGTGAGGAAAACTGAGGAATAGTAGTAGGTTTCCATATCTAGCAAGGGAAGGAATCAGGCCTCAAACTCAAGCCATCATCCAACCCCAAAGCCAATGCTCTTCACCAATGAATGTTTACCCTGAGAACGACCCCCAGAAGACAAAATGATATCAACAAACTGACTGGAGAGGAACCAAGATGGCAGAGTAGAAGGATGTGCTCTCACTCCCTCTTGCAAGAACACCAAAATCACAACTAGCTGCTGGACAATCATCGACAGGAAGACACTGGAACTCACCAAAAAAGATACCCCACATCCAAAGACAAAGGAGAAGCCACAATGAGATGGTAGGAGGGGCGCAATCACAGTAAAATCAAATCCCATAACTGCTGGGTGGTTGACTCACAGACTGGAGAACACTTATACCACAGAAGTCCACCCACTGGAGTGAAGGTTCTGAGCCCCACATCAGCCTTCCCAACATGGGGGTCTGGCAACGGGGGGAGGAATTCCTAGAGAATCAGACTTTGAAGCCTAGTGGGAATTGACTGCAGGACTTCGACAGGACTGGGGTAACAGAGAATCCACTCTTGGAGGGCACTCACAAAGTAGTGTGCACATCGGGACCCAGAGGAAGGAGCAATGACCCCATAGGAGACTGAACCAGACCTACCTGCTAGTGTTGGAGGGTCTCCTGCAGAGGCAGGGGTGGGGGCACTGTGGCTCACTGTGGGGACAAGGACACTGGCAGCAGAAGTTCTGGGAAGTACTTGGCGTGAGCCCTCCGAGAGTCTGTCATTAGCCCCACCAAAGAGCCCAGGTAGGCTCCAGTGTTGGGGTGCCTCAGGCCAAACAACCAACAGGGAGGGAACCCAGCCCCACCCATCAGCAGACAAGCAGATTAAAGTTTTACTGAGCTCTGCCCACCAGAGCAACACCCAGCTCTACCTACCACCAGTCCCTCCCATCAGGAAGCTTGCACAAGCCTCTTAGATAGCCTCATCCACCAGAGGGCAGACAGCAGAAACAAGAAGAACTACAATCCTGCAGCCTGTGGACAAAAACCACATTCACAGAAAGACAGGCAAGATGAAAAGGCAGAGGGCTATGTACCAGATGAAGGAACAAGATAAAACCCCAGAAAAACAACTAAATGAAGTGGAGATAGGCAACCTTCCAGAAAAAGAATTCAAAATAATGATAGTGAAGATGATCCAGGACCTTGGAAAAAGAATGGAGGCAAAGATTGAGAAGATGCAAGAAATGTTTAACAAAGACCTAGAAGAATTAAAGAACAAACAAACAGAGATGAACAATACAATAACTGAAATGAAAACTACACTAGAAGGAATCAATAGCAGAATAACTGAGGCATTAGAACGGATAAGTGACCTGGAAGACAGAATAGTGGAATTCACTGCCACAGAACAGAATAAAGAAAAAAGAATGAAAAGAAATGAAGACAGCCTAAGAGACCTCTGGGACAACATTAAACGCAACAACGTTCACATTATAGGGGTCCCAGAAGGAGAAGAGAGAGAGGAAGGACCTGAGAAAATATTTGAAGAGATTATAGTCGAAAACTTCCCTAACATGGGAAAGGAAATAGCCACCCAAGTCCAGGAAGCGCAGAGAGTCCCAGGCAGGATAAACCCAAGGAGAAACATGCCAAGACACATAGTTATCAAATTGGCAAAAATTAAAGACAAAAATTATTGAAAGCAGCAAGGGAAAAAACGACAAATAACATACAAGGGAACTCCCATAAGGTTAACAGCTGATTTCTCAGCAGAAACTCTACAAGCCAGAAGGGAGTGGCCTGTTGTATTTAAAGTGATGAAAGGGAAGAACCTACAACCAAGATTACTCTACCTGGCAAGGACCTCATTCATATTCGATGGAGAAATCAAAAGCTTTACAGACAAGCAAAAGCTAAGAGAATTCAGCACCACCAAACCAGCTCTACAACAAATGCTAAAGGAACTTCTCTAAGTGGGGAACACAAGAGAAGAAAAGGATCTACAAAAACAAACCCCAAACAATTAAGAAAATGGGAATAGGAACACACATATTGATAATTACCCTAAACGTGAATGGATTAAATGCTCAAAACAAAAGACACAGGCTTGCTGAATGGATATAAAAACAAGACCCATCTATATGCTGTCTATAAGAGACCCACTTCAGACCTAGGGACACATACAGACTCAAAGTGAGGGGATGGAAAAAGATATTCCATGCAAATGGAAATCAAAAGAAAACTGGAGTAGCTATACTCATATCAGATAAAATAGACTTTACAATAAAAAATGGTACAAGAGACAAGGAAGGACACTACATAATGATCAAGGGATCAATCCAAGAAGAAGATATAACAGTTATAAATATATATACATCCACCATAGGAGCACCTCAATACATAAGGCAAATGCTAACAGCCATAAAAGAGGAAATCGACAGTAACACAATAATAGTGAGGGACTTTAACACCTCACTTACACCAATGGACAGATAATCCAAAATGAAAATAAATAAGGAAACAGAGCTTTAAATGACACAATAGACCAGATAAATTTAATTGATATTTATAGGACATTCCATCCAAAACCAGCAGATTACACTTTCTTCTCAAGTGCGTATGGAACATTCTCCAGGATAGATCACATCTTGGGTCACAAATAAAGCCTCAGTAAATTTAAGAAAGTTGAAATCATATCAAGCATCTTTTCTGGCCACAACGCTATGAGATTAGAAATGAAATACAGGGAGAAGAACATAAAAAACACAAACACATGGAGGCTAAACAATACATTACTAAATAACCAAGAGATCACTGAAGAAATCAAAGAGGAAATCAAAAAATACCTAGAGACAAAAGACAATGAAAACACGATGATCCAAAACCTATGGGATGCAGCAAAAGCAGTTCTAAGAGGCAAGTTTATAGCTATACAAGCCTACCTCAAAAAACAAGAAAAATCTCAAGTAAACAATCTAACCTTACACCTAAAGGAAGTAGAGAAAGAAGAACAAACAAAATCCAGAGTTGGCAGAAGGAAAAAAATCATAAAGATCAGAGCAGAAATAAATGAAATAGAAACAAAGAAAACAATAACAAACATCAATAAAACTAAAAGCTGGTTCTTTGAGAAGATAAACAAAGTTGATAAACCATTAGCTAGACTGATCAACAAAAAGAGGGAGAGGACTCAAATCAATAAAATTAGAAATGAAAAAGGAGAAGTTACAACAGACACCACAGAAATACAAAGCATCTTAAGAGACTACTACAAGCAACTCTATGCCAATGCCAATAAAATGGACAACCTTGAAGAAATGGACAAATTCTTAGGTATAAACTTCCAAGACTGAACCAGGAAGAAACAGAAAATATGAACAGACCAATCACAAGTAATGAAATTGAAACTGTGATTAAAAATCTTCCAACAAATAAAAGTCCAGGACCAGATGGCTTCCCAGATGAATTCTATCAAACATTTAGAGAAGCGCTAACACCCATCCTTCTCAAACTCTTCCAAAAAATTGCAGAGGAAGGAACACTCCCAAACTCATTCTATGAGGCCACCATCACCCTGATACCAAAACCAGACAAAGATACTACAAAAAAAGAAAATTACAGACCAATATCACTGATGAATATAGATGCAAAAATCCTCAACAAAATACAAACAGAATCCAACAACACATTAAAAGGATCATACACCATGATCAAGTGGGATTTATCCCAGGGATGCAAGGATTCTTCAATATATGCAAATCAATCGATGCAATACACCACATTAACAAAGTGAAGAATAAAAACCATATGATTGGGCTTCCCTGGTGGCGCAGTGGTTGAGAGTCTGCCTGCCGATGCAGGGGACACGAGTTTGTGCCCCGGTCTGGTAAGATCCCACATGCCGCAGAGCGGCTGGGCCCGTGAACCATGGCCGCTGAGCCTGCGCATCCGGAGCCTGTGCTCCACAACGGGAGAGGCCACAACAGTGAGAGGCCTGCGTACCGCAAAACAAACAAACAAAAAAACCCCATATGATCATCTCAACAGATGCAGAAAAAGCTTTTGACAAAATTCAACGCCCATTTATGATAAAAACTCTCCAGAAAGTGGGCAGAGAGGGAACCTACCTCAACATAATAAAGGCCATATATGACAAACCCATAGCAAACATGATTCTCAATGGTGAAAAACTGAAAGCATTTCCTCTAAGATCAGGAACGAGACAAGGATGTCCCCTCTCACCACTATTATTCAACATAGTTTTGGAAGTCCTAGCCACGGCAATCAGAAAAGAAAAAGAAATAAAATGAATACAAATTGGAAAAGAGGAAGTAAAACTGTCACTGTTTGCAGATGACATGATACTATACATAGAGAATCCTAAAAATGCCACCAGAAAATTACTAGAGCTAATCAATGAATCTGGT
The DNA here is from genome assembly GCF_039906515.1 of Pseudorca crassidens. Lineage (NCBI taxonomy): Eukaryota > Metazoa > Chordata > Mammalia > Artiodactyla > Delphinidae > Pseudorca > Pseudorca crassidens. The sequence goes on from NC_090296.1 coordinate 106,413,801, forward strand.
AAAGTTGCAGGATACAAAATTAATGCACAGAAATCTCTTGCATTCCTATACACTAATGATAAAAAATCTGAAAGAGAAATTATGGAAACACTCCCAATTGCCATTGCAACAAAAAGAATAAAATACCTAGGAATAAACCTACCTAGGGAGACAAAAGACCTGTATGCAGAAAACTATAAGACACTGATGAAAGAAATTAAAGATGATACCAACAGATGGAGAGATACACCATGTTCTTGGATTGGAAGAATCAATATTGTGAAAATGACTATACTACCCAAAGCAATCTACAGATTCAACGCAATCCCTATCAAATTATCAATGGCATTTTTTACGGAACTAGAACAAATCATCTTAAAATTTGTATGGAGACACAGAAGACCCCGAATAGCCAAAGCAGTCTTGAGGGAAAAAAATGGAGCTGGAGGAATCAGACTCCCTGACTTCAGACTATACTACAAAGCTACACTAACCAAGACAATATGGTACTGGCACAAAAACAGAAACATAGATCAATGGAACAAGATAGAAAGCCCAGAAATAAACCCACGCACATATGGTCAACTAATCTGTGACAAAGTTGGCAAAGATATACGATGGAGAAAAGACAGTCTCTTCAATAAGTGGTGCTGGGAAAACTGGACAGCTACACGTAAAAGAATGAAATTAGAACACTCCCTAACACCATACACAAAAATAAACTCAAAATGGATTTGAGACTGAAATGTAAGACGAGACACTGTAAAACTCTTAGAGGAAAACATAGGAAGAACACTCTCTGAGATAAATCACAGCAAGATCTTTTTTGATCCACCTCCTAGAGTAATGGAAATAAAAACAAAAATAAACAAATAGGACCTAATGAAACTTCAAAGCTTTTGCAAAGCAAAGGAAACCATAAACAAGATGAAAAGACAACCCTCAGAATGGGAGAAAATATTCACAAACGAATCAACGGACAAAGGATTAATCTCCAAAATATATAAACAGCTCTTGCAGCTCAATATTAAAGAAACAAACAACCCAATCCAAAAATGGCAGAAGACCTAAATAGACATTTCTCCAAAGAAGACATACAGATGGCCAAGAGGCACATGAAAAGCTGCTCAACACCACTAATTATTAGAGAAATGCAAATCAAAACTACAATGAGGTATCACCTCACACCAGTTAGAATGGGCATCATCAGAAAATCTACAAACAACAAATGCTGGAGAGGGTGTGGAGAAAAGGGAACCCTCTTGCACTGTTGGTGGGAATGTAAATTGATACAGCCACTATGGAGAATAGTATGGAGGTTCCTTAAAAAACTGAAAGTAGAATTACCATATGATCCAGCAATCCCACTAGTGGGCATATACCCAGAGAAAACCATAATTCAAAAAGACACATGCACCCCAATGTTCATTGCAGCACTATTTACAATAGCCAGGTCATGGAAGCAACCTAAATGCCCATTGACAGATGAATGGATAAAGAAGTTGTGGTACATATGTACAATGGAATATTACTCAGCCATAGAAAAGAACGAAATTGAGTTATTTGTTGAGAGGTGGATGGATCTATAGACTGTCATACAGAGTGAAGTAAGTCATAAAGAGAAAAACAAGTATCGTATATTAACGCATGTATGTGGAACCTAGAAAAATGGTACAGATGAACCAGTATGCAGGGCAGAAATTGAGACACAGATGTAGAGAACGAACGTATGGACACCAAGGGGGGAAAACCGTAGTGGGGTGGGGATGGTGGTGTTGTGCTGAATTGGGTGATTGGGATTGACATGTATACACTGATGTGTATAAAATTGATGAGTAATAAGAACCTGCAGTATAAGAAAACAAAAACAAACAAACAAAAAAATTAATACTAAACTTTCTTTGGCTTATTTGTACGGAAATATGTTAATATTAATGTTTCAGACATTACATGAAATTTCTAAAAATCTTGTATGTTCTGGTATAATGTTATAAGTCATAATTCTTGTTATTACTTTAAAATGTAAATTTCAGAAATAACTAAAAAATAAAATCAACTTGTTTCACAATTTGTTAATTATAATGTAACCTGAAAACAGTGATGAGATCAACATGTTAAAATATAATTACATCTGTATAAAAGTGATTTATTTCCAAAAGGTACCTTTCTAGAAGTGAATTGCTAGGTGAAAGTATAAGTTTTTGAGACTTGATATCCATTACCCCCCACAAAGACTGTTTCCTTTGACATTCCCACTAGCAATATATCAAACTCCCAGAATTGCAAATTGCTATTTTAAGATATTTGCCAATAATTGCAGAAAAGGACTACCTTTAAAATGTGTGTTTCTTTGATAACAAACGAAGGTTGAGAGTTTTTTCACGTTTATTGACCATTTACATTCATTGTTTTGACCATTGCTTAGTCGTATCTTTCCTATATTCTCTTGGAGAGTTTGCCATTTTTATTGGTTTATATGTTTTTTAATGAATTAAGATGTCCATTTGTTTTCATGTGTTACTGTTTTCATGTGTTACTTGCCTTTTAATACAGTTGATGGTGTTTCTGTGTAGAAGTTGTTTTCTTTAGGAGTCTACCTTTGCAGGTGTGCTAGAGCCTGCCTTCCCTACCCCAAGGATGGTTACAGATTTATCCTTATTTTCTTTTAGTACTTTAAAAAATTTCACTTTTATACTTATTTTTAACTCAGAAGGAAATTTTTAATCCATCTCAAATTTGTTTGGGAATATTGTATGAGATGAGGTTTAATTTTTAAAAAATTTTCACTGTACTGGTATAGAATATTAAATTCCTCTGTTTTTTGTGTCTTGGACCTATTTCTGGCCCTTCTAGTTTTCCACACTATTTTAATAATTATGGCTCTAAACACTGTTAATATTTCGTAGTACAAGTTCTCTCTCATTCTTTTAAATTTTGTGAAATATACAGAAAAGTACATAAAACAGATATGTACATAAAACAGATATGCAGTTTAATGGGTGAAGCCAACAGCTATGTAATCACAAACCAGATGCAGAAAAGCCACTGCCAGCACTCCAAAATCTCCCTGTGTGTCCCCTCTAGCCTTGCCTTTGTCTCCCAGAGGTAACTACTATTCTGACTTTATGGCAATACTCCCCTTTTAGAAAATAGTTTTACCGGTTATGTGTGCAACAATATGATTAGTTTGTTTTGCCTACTTTTGACATATAAAAATGGAATCACACTGTATGTTGTGTCTGGTACCTTTCACTCAACATTGCTTATAAAATTCACATCACGTGTTGGTGTGATTTATTCATTTTCATTACTGTATGATGTGCCATTTCCTTAGTACCACTTTATTTTACTGCGACGGACACTTCTATAGTGATTTCAGTTTTTGGCTATTATAAGCAATGCTGCAACGAGCATCTTTGTGTGCATAAACACATTTCTGTAGGGCATTTACCTAGGAGTTTAATTGCTGGATTATGAGGTAGGCATATCTTTAACATTTAATATCCCTCTCCTTTTCCCCTGCTGTGTATGAGGCCAGTTCACCAACACTTGATATTGCCAGACTTTAACTTTGGCCAGTGTGATTTTGAGACATTCATTGTGGTTTTATTTTGCATTTCTCTAACTAGAAACAAATTTGAGCATCTGCCTATGTTCACTGGTCACTGCAATTCTTCTTTTGAAAAGTGCCCATTCAAAACTTGCCTCTGTTGTGTTCATGTCAGCTGTCTTTTACTCATTGATTTGCATATATTCTTGGTACTAATCATTATTGAGTTACATCTGTTGTAAATACCTTCTCCTTCTCTGATTATTTTTCATTCTCATCATGGTTTTTTGATGAATAAAAATTCTTCATTTTAATGGCAAATCTATTCATCTTTTATGTTTAGTATCTTTTGTATCTTTTTTTTAAGGAATATTTTCCTATCTTTAAGTCATGAAAATATTATCTTTTAAAATCTTTTCATTTAAAAAATGCTTTATAATTTTCCATTCTTACTATGTTATGTTTTGATTCCCCCTGGGATGTATTTGTGACTGTGTGAGGAAGGGTCTTTTGTATAGCTGCTGGTCCTGGCACTATGCAGTGCCCTTCTGCCATTCATCAAGCATCTGTATAAGCCTCTGGTCCTTTCTGGGTCCTCTCTGTTTCTCCATTCCATTAATCTATTTGGGCTAATATTACACTACTTTATTTATGATAGCTTTATGATAATGCTGGAGTAAAGCCTGCCATCCTATTCAAGAGTGTGTTGGCTCTTTTTGGCCCTTTGCATTTTTAAATTTAAATAAATTTTAGAATCAGCTTGCCATGTTCCACAAAATAAAACAACATATATATGTCTATGTCTCTCTCTCTCTCTCTATATATATATATATATGTGTGTGTGTGTGTGTGTGTGTGTGTGTGTGTGTGTGTGTATATATGTCTCTCTATATAAATATGTCTATATATATATGTCTATATATATATATATCCTTGGTAGTACAAATCTCCATTTTCAAAAAACTGCTTGATATTCTGATATTAATTAACTTTTTATTTCTGTATTTTGAGACTTAGGAGATTTGGACACTTGCCATTTACAAACTAACTTACTCTTTCAACTAGGATGACTATTATTAGTCTATACAAATTAAATAGAAAATTCACAATGCTGTTTTAGTGTAGATAACTAAAGTATTGTGTAGTTTTGATTGAGAAGAGTTAGCAAGTAAGAAAGAATTTTTAAAAAAATATTAAGGTTGTGTTTAGACAGGAAAAATAGACTGAATCTGCAGTCATGAACTCTTACCTTCAATTTTCAAGGGATTATGTTAAGAGAAGAAAGTAAAGTGCTAAAATCTGGGGCTTTACCGGATCTGTGGAAGAGGTTCTGAGGATTAATCTCATTACATAATAGTTATCTATAAGGTAATTTTCATTTTCATAGGACCTGGCTCTAATCCACATCGCATTCTCTGGGGAGCCAGGAGCTGTGAGTCAAGGTGTAGGTAGATAGCTTGTGGGATTATCCCTGTTTCCTGTAACAGGAATTGAAGTCATTTGCTCAAGGGCACTAAGAGCAGCGAAGAAAAGAACCCAGCACTTGAGATTTCTAGGCGCTGGACCCATGGATACCACAAATCAAGGTCTCGTGTGGGCTTTAAAAAGTGCTACCACTAAGCAAGAGCTCAGGTTACTCCGGCGGTATTTGTCCTGTCTCTATGACTTACACTGCAAAAGAGTTTTTTTTCTTCTGATAAGTTTTGTACCTGGAATATTTTATTTTTCAGCATCTTACAACTGTGTGACCATTTTGGCCACTCCTGGTATCTTGACCCCTCCCTCCTCACTTGGTACCATAGTTGACTGCATAAATATTTTTAGGAGAAGAGATGCCAGTGAAAGTGACATCCGGTATCACGGGCTTTCTTCAGAGGACCCAGTAAATCTTGCGGTTGACAATTTGCAGGCTTTGTGACAATTTATAACACTAAAAGGAAGTAAAATTGTTAGAAAAAAAAATGATTCTGTCTTTGTGTAGGAAAAGTTGAGAGTGCCTATGCTAAATAAATGAAAGGGTTCCACATCCCGCTTTTATGAGGAGCATATAGAGTCATCTACAAAATATGGCAAATTGTGTTATTGATTAGCTCTTTGACAGGGAGGGGAAACTTAAAGCTATTATTTTAATTTCTGGCTAAAGTGAGGAAGCTTTGATACAGGGCCGATGAAATAAACCTCGTGTTGGATAATACTGAACTAGAGCCAGACCACAAATCAGAAGCGATTCTGAAAGCACAGCATAAAAGCCTGAACAATTAAATATGATCTATTACGTCCCAGATGATTTTAGAAAACTTGGAATTAAAAAAAGGCAAAAAAGAGGGTAAGCCACTGGAATAGCATTAGATTATTAGATTTAGGATTTAAATGCCACTATTTCCTTTGAATCCAGTGGGAAGTTCTATACTCTCCTGACTCTTTAGTCTGTAAGATGGGGTCAGTGACCCCTTATCTAATGTATGGGGTATGTTTTGAGAGAACAAAATTTCAAAGTGTGGTCTTTATAGAACACTTTGAGGTCTAAAAGAGATTCTATATGAAAACCTTATTGTAACGATGGTAACAATTATGATTGAAGTAGTTTAGGAGGTACCTTTTGGCATCTGAAGTAAAATGTTTTAAAATCACCACCAGATGAAGCTTTTAATTTAGTGTTAAAATTAACTGAAAACAATAGAGACTCCCTAAAAAAAGCTATTTTGACAAGGGGAAATTAGGACATTGAACTAAGGAGAGACCCAGCTTTGTATGGAAAAACTTCACATTATTAAAGCAAAAGAATGAGAGTTGTAAATCGGGTCCTTGGAGCATACAGAAAAGCTCTTTGAAAGATGGAGACTCAGCTTGGTACTTATAAACTCTGTCTGAAAATATTGCTAGTAAATACATCAGTTCTCTTAATCAGTACCACATATATTTGTATTGAGTTAAATAGCTGTTCTATATATATATATATGTTTGTTTGTTTTGTTTTGTTTTGTTTTTTTGGCCACGCCATGCAGCATGTGGGATCTTAGTTCCTCAATCAGAGATCGAACCCGTATCCCATGAAGTGGCAATGTGGAGTCTTAACCACTGGACTGCCAGGGAAGTCCCTTGATTACTTAGATTTTTAATAAAGATTTCTTCTCCCCTTCAGCTACATTTAGCAGGGTCAAAATGAAGCACATTAGGAAACTGTAACTGGCAATAGAGGGCAAATCTTACCTCAAATTAGCGTCTTTAGTTCTTAGGGAAGGAAGGAAGATTAGGTATTATTTTTCCAAATCTTATACATGGGGAAATTGAGGCACAGAGAAGCATGGAGAAGGTTGTGCAGCTGCTTCTGACAGAGCCAACTCTTTCTGCCCCATCCATGCGCTTGGCCTATTGTGGATTCTACTTATAATTAATTCCTTAGCACATTTGTATAAAATTATAGAAAAAGCACAGTGCCAGAAATCTATTTTCTAAAACTACAGAAATGTTAAATTTCCTTAGGTAGTCTTAACTATGGTGACTAGGGTCAATGACTACAATTTTCTTGAAATAGAAGTGGATAATGTATAAAAAATAAACTAAAAATAGATAATGTACTTCTCATTATTTATATGTGTGACCCTATTTTTCCTTTTCACTGTCTGACTTGGTCTGTTTTGAATGTCTCCACTCTCATACTCCTCTTCCTCTGGTGGTCAGAAGGTTGACTGTCACTGGCTCATCAAACCTCTCACCAGCCCTCTGTGAGATCTGTTTTGTACCACCTTCTGAAACTATAATGAAACGCCTGTGACTATAGCAGGGGGCCAGCTAAATTTAGTAGGTACTGGAAAATGATGGACAGGGGTACAGTACGGTGTTCATGGTTCGGGGTCTTTTCCCTCCTCCAATCTATGGCTGCCATGATTTCCTCGGGGGAAAAAAAAAAACTGTCAGATTTCTACGTTAGAATACATATTATCTTGAAGATAGCAAAACATCAATAAACTCATTAATTAATCTCTCAGTGGATGTCCATTTATTAGATGACTTTTTCTTGGAGAAGAATAGGGCTTAAGGGAATGGGAGACAAGTTTTGAGGGAGGGAAGAGAGGAAATGGAAAATGCAGGAGAAGGACAAGGATGAGAAAGAGGCCTGGATGGACCCTGAACAGTCAAGGGGCAGCAAGGAAGCATTACTTGGAAGAGTGGTCTGTCTCACTGTCTTCAGCTCCTCTCCTCCCATTTTGTCTTGAACCCACTCCCATCAAGTGTTTGCTCCCAAAGTTCTCCCAAAAAAGCTTTTGTCAAGGCCACCAGGGGCCTTCAAGTTGCCAACTCAGCACAAGTCACGAAACATTGAAATGTCCAGGGTTCTCTCCTTGAACCTCTTCTCCACCTTTGCTCGCTCCTTTGGTGACCTCATCCCACCTGTGGTTTTACATCCTGTTGACACATCATGACTCCCAAGCTCTTATCTCCAGCTCTGAATTGCAGACTCATAATCAGCTGCAACAAGAGTGCTCTGGGCAAGTCCTGGACTCTCAGACTAGGGATCAGAGTATGCTGGTGGTGGTGGTGGCAGCTTTGCTATTAACACAATGAATATTCTTGGCCAAGTCACTTAACTTTTTGGGACTTGAGTGTTCCAGTTTCTAAAATGAGGGAGTTGGAACAGGTTAGCAACTCCCAAAATGTTATGTCTTATAACACAAATCTTGAGGAAAATGGGATCTGGTTGTCCAGTGAGCTACCGTGCCCTGTTGCCTGATTGTTGCTGGGGGCTCCTACTTCCTGTCCCTGCTTCTGCCCTTGTCCACGTCACAGAGGTGTCACAACACAGCAGCCAGCATGAGTTTTTAAAGTCATCATCAGATCAAGTCATTTTTCTGCGCCAAGCCCTCTGGTGGCTCCCAGCTCACTCAGAATAAAAGCAAAATTCCTTTTGATGACCTACACGATCCCACATGACCCTGCGCTCGGTATCTGACAGGGGCACCCAGGCACCCGGGCCTCCTTGCTGTTGCCCTAATGTGTGCTGAGTGCTCCCACCTAAGGGCCTTTGCACAGCTGTTCTCTCGGCCTTGAATGTTCTTCCCTGAGACACCAGTGGGCCTGGCTCCTCATTTCCTACAAGTATCTACCCAAATGTCTCCTGATCACGGATGCCAATGGATATAAAATAACCTCCCTTAGCTGCTTTATTTTTCTCCATAGAATTGTATGTTTTCCTGTTTGTTTGCGGCCTGACTTCCCCCACTAGAGTATGAGGTTAGGGATTTTTATTTGTTTTGTTTATTGCTACCTCCCCAGGGGCCTAGAACAATGCCAGACATCATGGGCACTCAGTAATATCTTGATAACCGAATGAGAGAGTGAATGAATGAAGTGAGATTTGAAAATGAGTAGATGGAGGAGGAAGGGGGGCTTGAGAGCCGCCCTCTGCACAAGCCTGAGGGCCCCCTCACTCCCGTGTGTGATCATGATGCCAACCCTGGGGCCACGTGCTGTTTAGGACAGGGCTTCACATCTGTGGTCTCTCTTGCTTCTCCTACGTATCCTGGGAGGGAGGTATTATCATTCCAGCATTTTCCAGGGAAGAAAACGAAGGGTCAGCGAGGAAGTGGCTTTCTCAAGGTCGCGCACTATTAAGACCTGCATCTGTTTCTCTCCAAGTCAAGTGCCCTTTTTAATTTCCCATGCTGCCTTGCCTATTTGCTCTGTTTGCTTGAATTCCAGGCAGCCAGTGCCTGGCTTTCCTGGGGGGCTGGCGAGGATGGGGCGGGGGAATAAGCAAGATGACGTCACCAAGCCTAACATCGCTAGGGTGGACAGCAATGCTTGGTCTCGACAGCAGTGCTGTGACAGGCTGTGTCTTTCACAGATATTTTCCTTAATGAGAAGAGATGACGGGGGAGACAGAGGGCCAAAAGCATGAGCACAATCCAGGCGATAGCTCTTCTCTGGCTCATTCCCGTCCAGGTCTTGGATTCTACATTCTACAGCCACCACCTCCCCAGAGGGCTGCCCGGCACTTAGACACCAGCCTGAGCCAGCCACTCAGACCCGCCAGGTACTCCCAGGGTAACATTACTTAACGGCTCTAAGCCTCTTCATCTGAAAAGGGGGAATAATAAGAATAGTGCCACCATCATAGCCCTGTGGTGAAGATGAGATAGTCCTAAGTTTACAGCGTTAGCTGTTTTTCTTCCTGCATCCAGCCGGTTCCTCTGAGGAGAGCTGTGTTCCACACCCCACCCGTGGAGTCACTGCTTCGTAGAAGAGAACAGAAGAGCCAGGCTGCCCACCTGGAGCCCACCCATGGGGCACGACTTGGCTCTCTGTCCCCAGAAGTGATCCTAATTTCACACATCACAGAGGCAGCAGCATCCAAAGAGAAAGAACTAGACTTCCCTTCAGTGATGGAGGTTGCTCTGGTACATCGTGGTTCCTAAGGTTGGGAGCCAGGATGGAGGAACTGGTTTCCAGGAAGAGACCAGGGATGATCTATTACCTGTGGAGATCCTTACAGACATGCCTAGTGGGCCGCTGGAAAAGCAAGCCTAACCCTCGAGAGAGAGGTTGGGACTGGAGACCAAGGATGAGGCCCCTCCATATAGAGAAGGTGGTTGGAGACCATAGATTCGATGCCCAGGAAGAGCACAGAGCAGGAAGAGAAAGGACCAGTGACAGAACCCTGGGAAGAACAACAGAGGGTGGGCAGAGGCAGCCTCAAAGTGGACACAAATCCTGCCCTCACGGATCTTGTAGAGCTGACACACGCATAAATAATTCTTATCCAAAGTATACAGGGCTAAGTGACTAAGAAAGACCAAGGACCTTTCAGGCATGGGGGCCAGAAAGACTGTGAAGGAGGGAATTTGAACTAGGCTTTGACCCATGGGTGGGGTGTGGACTGGTGGGTTGGGGAGACAGTCAGATGCAGCATTAGCAAAGGCCAGGAGGCAAGAGAATTCAGAACGTCTGGGAACCTGTGCGAAGGTGGTTAATATCTGGCCAGAGGAATTCATGGGATAATGCAGAGCTGGATTTGAGTTCAAAAGCATTTAAAAAAAATATGAGTCACAGATTGAAGTTTGGGGAGACTTTGAAATGAACACTATTGCTGCAGATGCTGAGATGGAGGTTAGCGTGCAGGACATCGATTAGGGAGCCTCCTGAAAGAAATACCTGTGTAAGGGAAGAGAAGGATGCAGGGTCAGGTGTGGGAGAAGCTGGCAGGTGCTGAGATCTCACCTCACCAAAGCCCTCAGGTGACCTCCCAGGGGTCTGGGAGCTTGGATGGCCCTGCAGAGCAGTTTCCGTATCTGGGATCTAGGGGGCTGAGTAGTGGCCACAAAACGATATATCCAAGTTCTATCCCTCGGGACCTGTGACCTGATTTACAAATGCAATTAAGAATCTTGAGATGAGGTCATCCTGCATTTAGGGTGAGCCCCAAATCCAATGGCCAGCATCCTCATAAGAGAAAAGAGGGGGAGATTCAGCACTCAGACATACAGGGGAGAAGGCCAGGTGAAAACAGTCAGAAGTTGGAGTGATGCATCTACAAGCCAAGGAATGCCACAGACTGCCTGCAGCCAGCAGAAGCGAGGAGAGAGACCTGGAACAGACTCCCTCAGAGCCTGCAGCAGGAGCCAACCTGCTGACACCACCTTGATTTCAGGAGTCCTGCCTCCAGAACTGTGAGAGAATAAACTTCCGCTGTTTTAAGTCACCTAGTTTGTAGTAATTTGTTACAGCAGCCCTAGGTAACGAATACGGGAGGGCAGAGCTTTTTACCATGTATGATCAGTCACTGGATGTGGGCTGGAAGGAAGCCCACTGGAAGGAAGCCTGGCCCTGGGTGAGCCACTTTGCTGCAGCAGGGGCAGTCCCCTTAGAGGCCCTTGTCTGAAAAGCACTCCCAGCAGCCCGGGGAATATGTTCTTCATTCCTGAAAAACTATCTGGACAATGCATTATAGCAGCTGCTGCTCTGTCCTTCAGTCTTCCCATCTATATAATAGGAATAACAATAAGACCTATCTCATAAGGTTGCTGGGATACAAAATTAGATGACAGTACTAGCAGCTAACGTTTACTGAGCACTTACTGTATATATGCCAAGCACGCGTATTCATGAGTTTATACTTGTATGTTGCCCAGCATATTGTAAGCACCCAGGAAACAAGTAACTATTATTATAGGGGGTGTGTTCAAGGTCGCATAGCTGTCAAATCAGAACCTAGAACACCCCTTGGTCTGGAAAAGGTCCCCTCTCTGCATATGCCTAATCCAGTCTTCTTTTCATGACACAGATAGCATTTTTACGCAGTGAAACAAAATCTGTGCTTCACAAAAGAAATGTTATTTTGCCTTGTCATCTGAAGGGAAGAGCTCTGAGTGGTCTGAAATTCATTCACACTCTCACAGGCTGACTCCGTGTGACCAAAGACATTAATTTGCTAGACAGGCTGGGGCAGGAGGGGCAGCTGGGGCTGGGTACAGGTCCCCGCTGCCTACAACTAATTGGCTCCACAGGCCCCACTCCCAGCATCTGCTGACAAGGCATTCCTGAGATGTGGGGAGAGGCCAGACACTATCGTTTTAAAGAGGACAAAGTGAAGGACAGAGAGATTAGCCGATTTGCCCTCTTAATTATGTGGTGAGCTAGAGACGGAGCCAAGAATTGAATCCAGATTTCTCAAGTTCCAGATGGGCTTTTTCATCAGGGGGTCCTGCCACATTCCTTCCCGTGGAACTGCCCCCTCTCTGCATCCCAGAAACACATACCTGGGTTGAGTTCAGGGGTGTGTGTCTCTGTGTGTTACTGCTTGCCCCCTTTGCACTATACTGATTTTTAAGAATAAAGATAAAACTTCCTACCCTAATATTGGCCCCTTAATTGAGACTAGCACAGATGATATGCAGATTGCTTACATGCTCTTAACCACATCTATTTTTCAAGAATTTTGGCTTGGCATGTCCAGCGCCCAAATGGAAGAGCTCCTGAGACTGGACCCATTCATTTTTCCAGAAGAATTTGCATACAGAAGCACTGTGCAAATTATTCATGTTAAAAGGACTTTTTTCCTTCATTTAAAAATCTGAGATAAAATTCACATTGACACAATCTGGGACTCGGAAGAGACATTGGCCATCCAGAAATTTCCATAAGCAACCCTCCTCACTCAGAGGGCCCTTTTTAAGAACAATACTGTGGACTTCTACCGCTAGAGGGCTCGGCCTGAATTATGCACTGAGAAATGCTCCAAGTACAGTCCTTACCCATTTCCAGATTTTCAGGCCAAGTTAGCTTCCCAACAAGGTAACTTGCCACAGAGTATTGTTACTATTCACTTTGGGTACATCATATACACATCCCTTTTATGTGCCCCCGTTCCTCAACTAAATTCTATACTTTAATAGCATGGGCAACACAAGACACAAAACTAGTTTGCTAACTTTGATCTAAGTGGTTACTGATCACACTGTTTTGGTAACTCTTTTTGTGAAATCACAGAGGCAAACTGCACTCCAAGAGGCCCCTTGGAGACCATCCTGCCTGGCCTCCTCTGGCAGCCCCTTTGTTCTTGCCTTGACCTTCTTTGGAAACAGACAGTTTTCTCTTGGTGTCTTCTGGTGCTGGTGGGCAGAGGGATGTTTCACCATTCTTTCCTTCAAAGAGCTGAGAAGCTCTTTAAGACAATAGCTAGTTGGTTTGTCCCATTAGTCATTCCTTTCTTCCTTCATTTATTCAGCTGATGTTTACTAACACCTATTACCTACTAGGCACTAACAGACTATAGGACTAATTTTTTGTCCTCTTGTAATTAACAGTCTAGTGGGGAATACTAACAATTACCTATGTGGGAAGTGTGATGGAAGGGTGCTATGGAAGCATGACGTCTACTCACCCTCCCTCCAGAAAAAGTGTTAACTGCTCCCTTTATGCTCGTCCACTCAAAAGAGACCACATCTTGCTTAAATTATTGTAGTACATCACCAGGTAATGTGCTGCATTATCTCAACTTTTGGGTTTATAATAAGGGTGTTCTCTTTGGGCTCCAATTAAAGCAAAAATAATGTATTAGCAGGACAGCAATAAAAGAGCTCTGAGGAAGAGTCCTAGGCTGTCATATCAAGATAAATTGGGTGGCAGGGATAGCGGAGATGGGGAGGTGAGAGTGGGAGGGGAGAGAGTTCCTGCTTCGCTATTAATAAATTGAGTGCTTGGTCAAGTCACTAACTGCTAGGGATTTGAACTGTCCAGTTTCTAAAAATGAAATCATTGGACCTGGGTAGTCTTTTAAAAATGTGTCTCTTAAAACAGAAATCCTCAGAAAAAGGCAATTTGGTGATCGAATGAGTTTGGGAAATGCAGCATAATCTCTCCCTCCTTGCTCACTCTCCCATGGGAATTCAAAATCACCTTAGCATATTAAAGTTTTTGATAGGTCCTAGAGTAAAAAGCCTGTTTAACCTTATTTAACTCAGCATTTCCCAAATGTATTTACCCAGAGATCCAATTTTATGTAATACCTATTAATAAAGAAACGTTAGACTAGTTGTTCATTGAAAAGCCAACGAACATTTATTGAGTGCCTACTTTGTGTTAGGAAGTTACCTCTCTGGCTGTATTACATGAGTTCATGAATCTCATGATTTAATCATATAAACAGTGTAAATGGCGATTTTTCCACAGATAAGACCTTCTAATTAATCTGTCTGCAGTTCTCAGGAGTGATTTCCTACCTTCCAGAGGGCACTGTTTAATATCATTAGTAATTTTTCACACCAGTGCCAAATATTTTCTCCATGTTGAATTGGAGGTCAAATCAGATTTAATTCTTTTAAATTAATATAGTGAACAGCCGTGGGTAAGTAGTGTTAACCTCATGCTGGTCTTAACTGTCCACTGGATCCTACCAGAGGCTTGAACGAGGCTTCAGGTGCACAAGATGTTTTTGGAATGCTCACATAGACTTCGTTTACTCATGCCTCCTTTCTTTGGGTTCTAGGTGCTTTAACAATTTGGGTAAATTTCGGTTAGTTTTGGGAAGGAGGAACTTGTAGAAGTTGTTTCTTTTGTACAGCTGATGAAAAACAAAATCCCCATCTGATCAGCTCAAAAATAGACTCATTTTGTCTTCTGCCACTTTCACATGAAGGGAAAGGCCATCATTATGTCTTTAAAATGTTCTCCCAGGTGTCTTTTTCTGAAGAAACTGTAGGAAGTGAGTTTTGACAGAGAGTCTGTTTTCCTTTATTTTAAAGTCATCTTACTTTAGGTTTTCAAAAGACAGGGTATGAGAGACCGAAGGAGAGGAACGGAATGCACATGGTTCATGGTGAGAAATCCCATTGCTTGTTCTAATTTTGCCTTATCTAACATTAGGAAAAAAAGAATAGGCAGGAAGTTGAAATCTGCAAGTTAGGCATTCTAAAATCTGGATTCTGTATTCTTTTTTATTCTCTGAAATTGACTCTATGCTGCTGATTGTAATGCCAAAATGATAGCTGCTGATAAATATTATCTTTGTGGAGACATGGGGCATCATCATATGTCAAGACAGCCGACTAATTTTTAATGCAAGCCCAGCAGATTTTTGTGGATATGGGCCAGGAATTTTAATGAAAGAAAACATCAAAGATGCAGAAGAAATGAGAATATTAGTCAAGGAAGATACATAGCGATGATCTCTGATAACCCCTGTTATTGACATTAGAACTCTGTTGGAGCAACTTAAATAAACATCTGGACACTGAGTTTAGACATTTTCAGTGACAAACCCCAGACAGATCTTTTCGACTTGCAATAATAAATATTTCAGAGGCTATATGAATCAACTGAAAATCCTGTTTTCAATTATTCTAGTTTTATAAATAGAGCATGGTTAATTATTCAAGTATAGAATTTCTTTTGAAGATTAGGTGAATTTTATATTTCCTTTGTCCATGTTATACTTCAGTTTTATTATTCATATCAAATTTATGTCTGTGTGTTCAAAAATAATATAGTTAGCTTGCCAGATACTATTAAATCAGAATCCAGCTGAGCTTGATTTTTTTATTATTTTATTTTCAGGAAAGACTCTTTTATGGCCCTCAACACTGCTGTTCTGTGGACTTGTGCAGCATGTCCAGCTCCAGAGAAGACACCAGTGGTAGTAAAAGGGGAAGAGGGACGCCCTAGGTCTCTTGACCAAAGCTCTTTGATTCTTTGGAGTTATTTGGTCATGAGTTAGTCAGGAAGGCACCAGAAGCATGCTGGTAATGCTTCAAGAGAACCGAACTTGATGAAAAAATTGACTGAATAAAAACAGCTAAGGAGTCCATGACCAAAGCTACTGGAATAGTCCTATTGATTGCTGTGGTACATTTTATAATATGAATACAGGCTTTCCTCTAAAAGTTGAAAATAAAAAAGAGAAATGTGATGAAGTGCATATATTACCTCTAGAGCCTAAACTCTCATGTATTAAAATTTAGCATCTGCAGTGGATAGCCCTCAATACTTACGACCCACTCTGGCATGAAGAGTGTGACATGGAGAGGGTCATCTTGGTTAAAGCCTGGCTTCATGGCTATTGGAAGCTTGTTACATGGCACTTACCAGGGTGTATTTGTGAAGCTGTTATGTATATACTTGTTCCTTCCCAACCCGACCAGACTGCAAACTCGTAGACTGGGACTAGCTCATCCCCGAGTCTGGCACAGAGGGTGCCTTTTAAGCAACCTAAATGTCCATCGACAGATGAATGGATAAAGAAGATGTGGCACATATATACCATGGAATATCACTCAGCCATAAAAAGAAATGAAATTGAGGTATTTGTAGTGAGGTGGATGGACCAAGAGTCTGTCATACAGAGTGAAGTAAGTCAGAAAGAGAAAAACAAATACTATATGCTAACGCATATATATGGAATCTAAAAAAAAAAAAATGGTACTGATGGACCACATAGACATAGAGCATGGACTTGAGGACACGGGGAGGGGGAGGGGGAAGCTGGGGCAAAGTGAGAGTAGCAGCGACGTATATACACTACCAAATGTAAAATAGTTAGCTAGTGGGAAGCAGCAGCATAGCACAGGGAGATCAGCTCAGTGCTTTGAGATGACCTAGAGGGGTGGGATAGGGAGGGTGGGAGGGAGGCTCAAGAGGGAGGGGACATGGGGATATATGTATGCATATGGCTGATTCACTTTGTTGTACAACAGAAACTAACACAGTATTGTGAAGCAATTATACTCCAATAAAGATCTATAAAAAAATGCTTTGAATAAAGAGGTCCTAGTTCTGCTTCTGGTTATTTTGGGAGGAGAAAGTTTTAGGCAAGCCACGGTATCTCCATTGTCCAGTTTTAAGTCTAGGATGTGATAATAGCAACCCACGTTCACTGAGTTCTTATTCAATACAAAGTAATGTATGAGGAGCTACATTAAATACATGTGTATAATATAAAAAGTCAAGTAGAACTACAAGGTCTATGATGAAAAACAGCAATCCCCTTCCCAACCCTATCTCATTCCTAAAGCTGCTACTTTAGTTGCTTCTCAGTTATTTCTCTCCAGATTTCTAAATAGGATGCTTATGATGTTATTGTTTAATTTTTAAAATACACACTATCTAGTGATTAAAGGGTGTGGTTTAGCTCCTATACCCGTCCATGCTCTCACATTGTGCTCCTCTCATCCTCCCAATTTTTGTTTAAATATTCAGTGTTTACATTTTAATGAATGTAAACAGTATTTTCTATCGACAATACTTCCAAAGTATTCTAAGATTCCATGCCCTTTGTTATATGACTTGAATTTGCTTTGGAATTCATACTCACTTTGTTTGCTTGACTTCCTAGTTGTGCCTAGAAAAGGAAGTCTCAAACTTTCCAACAGAAGCATTAAGCTCCTCTCTATATTGTCAAACAAATCAAATAAACTTCAGTTCGCTTTCACTTGGAGCCTTCCCTGCTAGAGGCCCCTGTCCTGCTCCACTGTGGACTGACTTGTCTCTTGGTCTGCCACAACCTGTCATCCTGAGCCTTCCCTTCTCTCTCATCCTGGAATTCCCTTTAACTCACTCTTGTATGTAATCTGTTTTCTGGATCCCATGTCTTTGTCTTTCCTGTTTTCTTCTCAAGCTTTGATAACTCATATTCCATCCAATATGGAAGAGGCAGAAAGGCAGGCTTTGATACCTTTCAAGTCTGATGGTTTTATTCTACTCTCACTTTTTTTTTTTAGCATCTTTATTGGAGTATAATTGCTTTACATTGTTTTGTTAGTTGCTGCTGTATAACAAAGTGAATCAGCTATACATATACATATACCCTCATATCCCTCCCTCTTGCGTCTCCCTCCTACCCTCCCTATCCCGTCCCTCTAGGTGGTCACAAAGCACACTCTTCATTCATAGTTTGGCTGGGTATAGAATTCTAAGCAGGAAATCATTTTCCCTTAGGTTTTGAAGACATTAATGACTCTACTGCTTTTTCTTTTTTTTTTTTTTTCTGTACGTGGGCCTCTCACTGCTGTGGCCTCTCCCGTTGCGGAGCACAGGCTCCGGACGTGCAGGCTCAGCAGCCATGGTTCATGGGCTCAGCTGCTCCGCGGCATGTGGGATCTTCCCTGACGGGGGCATGAACCCGTGTCCCTTACATCGGCAGGCGGACTCTCAACCACTGCACCACCAGTGAAGCCCTCTACTGCTTTTTAGTTTCATTCTGATCCCAAATTCTTTGTATATGACTTTTCACTCTTGCTCTCTCTCTCTTCTTCTCTCAACATTTAGGCTACTTAAAATCCCTAGGATATTGAAATTCCATAATGATGAGTTTGGACACCCCCCCCCGCACCTTTGTATTTTTTTGTGGAGGTATGGGAAGGGTTGCTACTTGTTGGATTTGTTCAATACAGAAAAGTATTTCTTGGTTTCTGGGAAATCTTCATTGTAGAACTATTAGATATTGGATCTCTTGGAGAATTGTTATGTTCTTATTCATATTCATTACAGTTTTCTTTTTTGTTTTATTCTGCTCCTTGAATTATCTGTTTCTTTCAAGTGTCTATTTTTCCCCCTATTTGGCTTTTGATTTATCATGTTAGAGACTCTCTTTTGATCTCGGTTTTCTAGTGAGTTACTAAAAAGCTGAGGGGAGGATCTGCGTGTGGGCCTAGAGTGATGGGGACACCCAGCCTTTCTTTGGGAGATCTCTAAATGTCAGCACTTGTCTATCATTCTCTCATGCTGGCCAAGTTCTTTTGAAAGTCTCCTGCCTTTGGGGTGTGACCCTGGCTTGGCCAGTACTCAGGGGAGAGTACTGGACTCTCACTGCTCAAGCTGCCATCTTTCACTCCATCGCCTTATTTTTAATTAATTGCCTCTCCCCACTTTCACTGTGCATCCACGAGTGTCCTTCAGTGCACACCGAGTGTCTTTGAGTCTATCCCTCTCTGGTTTCTCTCTCTAGAGGGGTGACCACAACATGCAAGGGTTGGAGGAAGGAGTCTGGGGGTCTGTCTACCCACTCTGCACACCATTATTGAGTCCTCCGGTTTTTAGCCCAGCTCTCAGACTGACTTGCAGAGAATCCTGCTACCTCCATTTCTGAAACTTTCTGGGGTTTGGTGGTGTAAATTGGCTTGCTTTTTTTTTCCCCCTTAAATTTATTTATTTATTTGTTATTTATTTTTGGCCGTGTTGGGTCTTCTTTGCTGTGTGCTGGCTTTCTCTAGTTGCGGCAAGTGGGGGCTACTCTTGATTGCGGTGCGCAGGCTTCTCATTGCGGTGGCTTCTCTTGTTGTGGAGCACGGGTTCTAGACGCACGGGCTCAGTAGTTGTGGCACGTGGCTCTAGAGTGCAGGCTTAGTAGTTGTGGCGCACAGGCTTAGTTGCTCCACAGCATGTGGGGTCTTCCCGGACCAGGACTCAAACCCGCGTCCCCTGCATTGGCAGGCGGATTCTCAACCACTGTGTCACCAAGGAAGTCCCTTGGCTTGCTTTTTATTGGTTTCTCCCCATCTGCAGAGAGTTACAAACCAGCTTTCCCTACTCTAGTAGGTGAGTGGCTGTGTGGGTTGGTATAGTTTTTACTGTTATGCTACCATTTCAGTCAGGCTTCAGAATAGAATGGATTTAAATGCATGCACTCAAACTGCAATGTTTAACTGGAAGTCGCAGCAGTCTATACAATAACCTTACAATGTACAAAGAGTTATTATCCCTGCCTTTCACAGGGTGAAACAGGCGTAGTTTAGGTCATAGCCAGGAAGTGATAGAGTTGGATCTTAAAGCCAACTCTGTCTGACCCTCTGCCTCAGAGGACAGGACATAGTAGTCTCCAAAGCAGTGGTTCTCAACCCTGTTTGACATTAGAACCACCCAGGGAGCTTTAAAAAATGTTAATACCTAGGCCACACTGAAACCAATTAAATCAGAGTCTCTGAGGATGGACTCGGGCACTGATGGTTTTTAAGAGCTCTCCCGGGACATTCTAATGTGCGTCCTGGATTGAGAACCACTGTTCTGAATTCTCCTCCAGCTCCAGAATTCTTTCTACCACTTTCCTTTTAGAGCAGAGGATTTCCCTGCAGTGGGACAGTCTGGACCTCCCTATAAAGCTCCTCAGGTCCTGCCTTCATTACCCTCCTCCCTTCCTCCCCGTTCACTTTGTCACCAGCTCCATTCAGATACGGTTGCCACGTTTAGCAAATAAAAAAACCCAGGACACCCAGTTAAATTTGAATTTCAGATAAACAACAAAATTTTTTAGCCTAATGTTTCATGTTTGTGGCATACTTATACTAATAAGTTATTTGTTGATTCTTTGAAATTCAAATTTAATGGAAGATCCTGCATTTCATCTGGCAACCCTTTAGAGCTCATTTACAGAACACTCAGTGTTGGTAGAACCTTCTGTCTGGAAGCAGGCAGCCTTCAAGCCTTCTCTGTCCCCCAGGCTCCCTTGGCATTGCCAGCCCACCCCTCCCCACCTCACCTGCCATAGTAGAACTCAGCGGCTGGACAGAACCTGACACACCCATCTCATCTCGTCTTCCTTTTATAAATACCACACTCATATTTCTCAATGACTTCTTCCAGTTTATCTTCCTCACGTTTTCCTCTGTGACTCCACAGCATTTTGTTTGAGACCAACGAACAGATGAATCTATGAGTTCATTCTGTGTGTTGTGAGACGCTGCACGTCTGTTTCCTCGATTTGTCCTTGAAAGCATCTTCAGGCCGGAGCCCTTGTCTTGTTCACATTCCAGTCCCCTCAGCACTTATGTCTCTTGGGTGTGGTAGCAGGCACAGAGGCACTTAGGAAGCTGGGCAGTTGCAGTCCTCCTTGCCCCCTCCTCCTTTAGGCTTCCAGCTGTCTTTGCTTTGGCAAATCTCTTCCCTGACAGCCAGGCTCTAGGGCATACAGTTTAAGGAGGCACTCACTCTCAGGGTCTTGCAAGTACTGAGAGCAAAACACACAGTCTAGGTATGCAGAAGAGTCCCCCAGACTTTGAGATCTACAGGCAAATATTTAGGAAATATGTAGTAAAAATGAGAATCAGTTCCTGTCCTCAGGAGTTCATGGTGTGTTAAGTATCCTAACTTAAATTTATATACTGTTAATAAAAGAGAATCTTCCAAAAAGAAAAAATCAATCACAAAACTTTCTGCATTATCTGTAGCAGAAAAAAGGTCTTGGAGGCTACTAACCAGCTGTGTTATCCCAGAAGTCACTTAACCTCGTGGATCTTTGTTTCTTTGTTTGCAAGGTGATGGGGATCAGATGAGACAATCTCTAGACCCCTCTGTATGTTAAAACTTCCATGATTTCTCTTATCTTCATATTTCATTCCCTACTAAACTGGCACTTAACTCCTACCAAGTGACAAAAATATTTCTATTTTGGAGACCTTTCTTGATTTATCACGGATTTTAATCTAGTTCCATAATCTGGCAATGCTTTGTCTAAAACCTGTATTATAATTTTTAAAATGCAATTTGTCCTTTATAACTCTTTTTCATGTCCCATAAAAATGATGGATAGGGGAAAGTAGATAAAGCTACAGATCAATCTTAGATTCTGATAATCTAATAAATGCTTTGCGCACCAATCTTGCAGTTTATGACCTCTTGCCAATTGATTTATGGCCTTGTAGTAAATTTTCTCTCCCACTTATCCAATATTTATTGGAACATCTTGTTCTTAACAGACAAAATACTGTATAAAACATCTGTCAAAACAAAAGGCAATTCACTTTAATATCTTTTACTTCCAAATCTACTTCTGTGATTCTTTCCAGGATCCAGATTGCAAAACAACAAGCCATGCTATGCACAATCTTTGAGCAAGGTTTCAGGGAAATGGAATATATTTGAAAAATTAAAACAAACGTTCATCTGAAAGGCGTGAAAAATCCTTATTTACTCCACATTAGGGGCTGGACCCTGGCCAGACTGTTGCTGGCTCACCCAGTTGTTCCCAATCTTTTGATCAGGAATAGCTCTGTTATTTTCCCTCAGAGACCCCACGATTTCAAAGATTTCATCAGAAACAAACTTTATCTCCTTGGTGGGGACTAGCTTAATTATCAGTCCAAGATATTAACCACCAACTTCCCTAGTTAGTCTGTGATAATCCACGTTCACTCACAGAGTTGACAGAATTCCAGCCAGAAACAAAGGGAAAAAAATGTTTGTACAATTTCTTTGGACATTTTGCAAAACTGAAATACTCTCAGGGTGTCTCCCTTCTACTGTCTTTGAAGGAACCACTAAGTAAAATATAAACTGATACGTTTTCCACTCAGATCCTCGTTTTCCTACTATCAAGTCTAATGAGGAAAAAAAGAGCCTAATTCTCTAAGAATTGCAGTAGCGAGAGGGAACCTCGGGTTCTTTGAGGCAGAGACGCATGCGCCTGTGCTTCTTGTAGTGTTTCCTTCGTGTCTGGGTGAGAAGTGCTCTGATCAGGGTCCTCAACCCCTCATTTGGACTTGCAGACCCCCGAGCTCTACTCTGAAGGTCAGTTTATGGATGGTTCATGTATGTGGCTTAGTGAGCCCCAAGTTGCAATGTTGCCACAGTTTAAATTTCTCCAGAATTCAAGGTTCCAATTTTGTTGTTCTTCCTGCTAAATGCTCCCCAAATGTAACATGGATCGATGACATATTGAAAGCATATGTATGTTTACCTCCATATTGATGTCATTTCCTATAACACCAAGAATTATATGTGAAGTGCAGGGAGGTGGGGTGTGAGGGGGGGAATCTGACAGGCAGAAGCAAAGGCCAAATGTAGTCCAGGAGAGGACTCTGTAGTGTTTTTGATGCTAAAGTTGAAGACTGAAATATATTCTCGTCTTAAGGGGGGAAAAGAAAGCGTCACATAGATGGACATCAAGTGTACTTGAACCATTTTCTTTTCCATCCTGAATCACAGGACATTTTGGAAGTGGCCTTAACTGTAGATTTTCATATTAACTGTCACTGGGGTGGCTATTTTTCCTCTGAGATTGACCTTTCAATCATGATATTCCCATATTCACAGGGAGTAGAGATAGAACAGATAACTCCAGTCAACAGAATGTCTTGTTCCCCAGTTCTCTTACATGCATTGCTGACAGCCAAAGAGAAAAGAGGGGGAGATGCAGGTTAGAATAATAGGGGTAGAGTTTTACAAATAGTTGTTTTTTGTCATCCCTGGCCTGGGTGCTCCCAGCTCCTCTGTAGACAGAATGCATTTTAAGTTCCATTTTTAGAACTCTGCCACTAAAGGCCAAATACAGCTTTTTTTGTTTGTTTGTTTTTGTTTTTTTTGCGGGGCGCGGGCCTCTCACTGCTGTGGCCTCTCCCGTTGCGGAGCACAGGCTCCGGACGCGCATGCCCAGCGGCCATGGCTCACGGGCCCAGCTGCTCCGCGGCACGTGGGATCTTCCCAGACCGGGGCACGAACCCGTGTCCCCTGCATCGGCAGGCAGACTCTCAACCATTGCGCCACCAGGGAAGCCCCAAATACAGTTTTTTAAAGCTTGAAAATTGCCCTTGGGGATTTAACGTTTAAATGTTAGCCCTAAGTTTTTCTAATACTGAGAAAAACTCCAGTGAAAGGAGGTGGACCTGCAAGACCCTTTGTTTGCCCCCTACAGTCCCCAAACCTCTCCGAGAGGTGCCAACTTCCAGAACAGGACTGGAGCAAAACTGTGAGGAAGCAATGTGAGCAGGGAGGCCCTGGGGTTACTACTCACTGTGTCCCTGTGTCCCCTGCCTTCTCGGGTAAAGCACAGATGCCGCAAAGGTCACCCACCCCCGGCCTGTCTGTCCCAGCAGTGCCCCTTGCTGACCTGCTTCCCATGGGCCCAGGGTCCTGCCCCCAGAGAGCATGGGCTCCTAGATCAGAAGTCCCAGATGGGTACTGGCTGGCTGCAGGACCTTGGGCAAGTTACTCAGTCTTTATGTATCTCAGTCTTCTAACTTGTAAGATGGGTTTTGTGAAGATGAAATAATACGATGCATACAAAGCACTTAGTGCAGTGACCAGCACTATTAGGGGCACAGGAAATATTGGCTCTTCGTATTAGTGTGATTAACGACATTTGGGTGGAAGTGACCAGGTGTGATAGTGCCTCAACACTTTCCCCTGCATCTCCACATCCAAATGCCTTAGGCCAGAGTATGCAGACCCCTGGATCTTGACTTAATGCCACCGTATAAGAGTGCTTGTGGCCAGAGTATGTGACCACGAAGGAGGCCTGAGCCATCCTTGGCAGCCAGAGCTGGAAAGGCGGGGAGATGGTGGTGACATTCACTAAAGCCCTCCCCTGAAGGTTCCCGGAGCTCTGGCTGGGCGCCTAGTCTGGGGATGCCGCAGGGAGTGAGCGGAGCTGGTTCCTGTCCTCAAGGAGCTTCCAGTTAGGCAGGATACAGAGTAGCTAACAGATCATAGCCTTGAAGGTGTCCAGAAGTTTCCCTTCTATTCTACCAGCTACATGCACTGCCCTTCCCATGATGCTCACTCCCTGCCTAGCTCCACCCCGCCCCCACCTGCTGGAAGTTTGGACCATTTCTCCCTATTCCTACATGACACCTCTCTGCTGTGGGTCCCCATTACTCTCAGGCTATGGTCCTTGTCTGTACAGAGCCACTTGCCAAGTGGATCAGCCCAGCTGCACGGTACGAAGGGCAGAGCGAGAATTGTCTTTGCCTGGCAGATTCTTAATATGGTCTGTCAGTCTGTAACCTTCAGGTAGGGCCCAACGGGCTCAGCTCCTAGGGAAGCTCCATCTCCCTAATATCCCTACTAACAAACAGTAGTTTCAAAACTTCACATAACATTGATAGAACTTTCAGTATGTGAGAAGCACTACGCTGAGCACTTGATATATATTATCTCACTCACTCGTCTTATCAACTTTTGAAATCAGTGCTATAATTATCCTGATTTTACAGATGAGGAAACCGAGGCTTACCCAGGCTAAGGAGCATGGCCAGATCCCAGAGTTTGCCAGGTGCACAGCTGGGGCTGAATTCTGTTTCACATTCTTTCTTTTCTGTTCCATGTGGCTTCTGCTGGGGGCCCAGGCACTTCTTGCCATTTCTGGTGCTCAAGTTCTGTCCCATTCAAAGCTTTATCTCTTTGTCTGACATTCAAGTCCTTCCACGGTTGGGGACCAGCCAGCCCCCTGCAGTCACCTGTCCTCTCCCCCTCAGTCACCCCAGACTGCTCTCTACCCTTGCACCGCCAGCCAGAGGTCCGTGCCCCCCTGCCAAAGACCCCTGCAGCCTCCAGGGCCTGGCTTGAATGGTGCTGTCTCTGCCATGATCTCCACGACCTCACCTCCCTGATTCTCTGGCAACACTTCAAAGATCTTGCCTCTCCATCTGAAGGCTCAGCTCTGCAAGCACTTGCCCAGCTGTTTATCTTCCTATAACTCCTAGCACTGAGCAGTGCACACTGAAGGCGCTGGCTGTGTGTGTGTACAATCTTGCCTCTGCCCAAGGCCGCGTTCCCCATGACACAGATGAGGTAAAAAGGCTTAACCACATGTAGGCTGTTGATTTGGCATTTTGAATTATTACTGCTAGGTTGCTTGTTTGTTGTCGCCATGACCAGTCAATAAATAAACAATAAGAAAGGGCTGGAAAGCCGTGGCATGATGGTGCTTTGGAAAAATGATGAGATGTGCAGCATCTGTCTGCTCTGTTGCTTGTTTCACCTCTTCTTCAAGGTGTGCCTTCGCAAGCCCAGTGACCTGTCACTTGCCCTTGGGCATGGTATCAAAACCTACGTGCAGAGCCTTCACTCACCCCCAGGAGTGACCAACTGAAAGTGTTCTTCCTGGGAGGTGACCTTTTTGAACTGGAACCCAAGCCTTAAGGTAAGGAATCGATGGAGGGATTGTAGGCATCCTCAGGCAAGGGGACATTGCTTAGCCCCCTGAAACTACAACGAGGCTACCAGAGTTTGTCCTCATGTGGACATTTCTGTTATTCCCTAAGGGATACTTTTTTTTTTGCAGAAAGATCTCAGGGTGGGAAGCTTGGGGCCCCGCTGGCTGGGGGAGTTCCTGTGCCAACTGACAAGTATGTCTGTCAGCTCCCAAAGAAAGGGACGCCCCACAACCTGACCTTGCTCTTCTCCTCTTACCTCCAGGGCTGCTCCTCCGTGGGCGCCTCTCCTTCCCCTCGCCCTCCAACAATGGCTGCTTTCAGTCCCTGCCCTTCTCTTCGCCATGCCCTTCTTTACCGGCTCATCCTTTCTCATGCTTTCATTAGCACCTCTTTGCAGATGACGTGCAAGTCAACCTTTCCAGCCATGACCCTTTCCTGTGCCCCAGACTGCATTTCCAATTGCTGACAGGACATCTCCACTCACACCCTGAAGCCCCCCAGCCTCAGTGTGTCCAAAGCGCACCTCTCTACCTGCTCACCCCATTCAAGATGTGCAGGTGCCTCACCATGTGTCCATTTCAGTCGGGGCTCCTGCCAGACTTTCTAGAGTTTCTGACTAGAAACTCTGGAGTTAGTTATTAAAAGTCTATTAAATGCCTGTTGTGTGACAGGCAGCACGCTTAAGCTTGAGGTAGAGGGATGAATAAAAGTCATCGAGAGATCTTAAGGCACTCGGTCTAGGGAAGGGAGAGACGCATCAACAGTTGCAGGCAATCACTAGAAGAGAGAGGTGTGCGGGATGCTCTGCACGGAAATATTCAACTGATGTTTCTTTGTGAGGAGCCTCTCAGTCTTGGCTGCCCTTGACTTTCCTCCCCATCCCAACTGCCATCCTCTTGGTTCAATCCCACATCATTCACACCCAGAGTACTGTAACTGCCTTCTCTCTGTCTCCTTAATTGTGAATTCCTCTCCATCACCAGCTAATTTCCCCAAACTACGAATGTCACCAGTTATGCCAATTCTCAAGAAAAAGAAGTCCACCCTGGGGCCCCATCCTTTCCCTGTAGCCTGATTTCGACACAGTGATTGGTGTGTGGGCTCTAGAGTCATGCTCACTGGACTGGAATTTCAGTTCTGCCAGTTAATTGCTGTGGACCTCTGGCAAACTGCTTAACCTTCCCATGTCTCAGTTTCCTCATGTGTAAAATAGGGATAATAATAATACTTATCTTATAGAGTTATAAGGAGAGAATGAGTTAATATAGGCAAAAATTGCAGCAAGCACTGAGTGGTAGCTGCTATTATTACTCCTTTCTACTGCTTCCAAGTCATAAGGGCCCTTTGCTCTGCAGAGGCCTCCTCATGGACCTTGGGGACTTGGTCTCTGTTTCCCATGATGACACCCCTACCTGAGACACCAGGCTTCTCCGGTTATGCCGCTCCTGCCCATCTATGAGACCCAGCTCAGTTCCCTGAAGCTGCAGGTAATGTCCCCAGCTTCTGGGGACTTCTGTCACCTGGGCCTGGATCACAGATATAAGAAAGGCCCTTAAAAACAGTTCTTTGTAGACTCCCCCTAAATATACTACCCTTCCCTCAAACAAGCAGGTTAAAATGGGCAGCATTTAACATGAAAACACAGTCACCTCCTGCATGGATTAGGGAACAACCTCCTAGCTGCCATTTGCACCCTCTCGGATCAGGGGCTGACAACCCTTTCTGGTATAGCATCAAATACCACCTATTTTAGGCATTGTGGGCCATGTGCCTACAGCTCAACCCTCAAACCCTCAGCTCTGTTGTTGTCCTGAGAAAGCAGCCAGAGCCAATAGGTGGTTGTGTTCAGATAAAACTTTCTTGATAAGAGCAGGGGCTGGGCCCGATTTGGCAGCGGGCTATAGTTTGGCGACCCTGCTCCAGATGAGAGTCTGTCTGCTGGACAAACTGCTCAGCAAGCCTCCCAGGATCTTCCTCCCAGGAACAGACTATTTCCTTCTTGTTTGGTCTCTAGTCAGCCTCAGCGAGTGTTGAAGTGGCCTGGGGTGCTAAGGGGAGCACGGCTCCTCCTCTGACAGCTCTGTTCCTGAGATCAGCCAGAGCAAGGGAGGAAGGGGCCCAGGGGGTGCTGAAGACATTTCGGCAAAAGGAAGGCAGAGGTTCTTCGCATCCCCTTCTTCCTCCCTAACCCGCGGTCCGTTCACGCTGCTCTCAGCCCTAGTCCCAGAGGTCGATAAATTCACATTTTATAACCACCACAGATTTTATTAAGAAAGGAAATTAAAAGTCTCTTAAGTGTAGACAATATGGAGTCCACTACACAAACTGACAATAGCCAGGAAATTGGAAACTTAGGGCTCCAAGCTCCCCCGCTGACAGGCCTTTGCTTTGGCCTGTCATCTCTCTGGGCTGGCCTGGGGTGGCTTCAGGGCGTGGTGGTGTCAGTGGTCCCAGAGCTTCTCTGTGGGCTGAGCCGCTTTGCCCAGTATTGCTTTGGCATTTGTGAGGGTCCCTCTGCCCCAGACCCCTTCTCCCCTTTGCCCTCCTAGATGGTTAGCGGGGAAGGCAATCGACTCCCCAGAGTTAAGTCCTAAGCGCTCAACTCTGGTTACCCTCTCTTAATGGAATCTTTCTTTAAGGGAGACAGAAACACCTCTCCAGGGACTGCCCTGCTTACATTTCTACCACCCTTGGGGTTGTCACCAGGGGATTAATTATAATTTAAATCTATGGGTACTTGAGAGAAGGTGAACTATTTGCCCTTCCCCTAGCACCTGACATTTGGAACACTGGACAATGAAAGGTGGCTTTGTTTATTTATTGAGCTATTATGGCTTAATGTTAAAAGGACTTCCTGACAAGGACTGGAAAAAAAAAAAAAACACCTCCCGTTGGGGATTAAATTTTTAAGCACAAATTGCTTTGTTACTGGTCACTGTTTGAGAAAAAACTCAGTGAAAGCTTGATATTGCATACGTTTTTCTATATCTCACTGGGTATGCCGAAAGTAAATGCCTTCTCCAGTATTTCCGACATCTGGTCTCAATATTCGCAAGTCTTTGTTTCATGTACTTTTGATAGACAACATTTTTTTTCTGTGTGTGTAAAGCATTTTGTTATTAGACTCTATGAAATGCTGATATTAATCTGAGCTGCCCTGATCTTCATGGAACATAGGCCTGTCTGAAACTTTCCCTGGGTGCATCTTTGGGAGAGTATTTTGGGGATTATGCAATATATTTTGACATCCTTCCAAGGACATCTGACTTTGTTTGGTAGAAACACTGTGTGTGCTTTTAACCCAGAGGCCCCCTGGGCAGGGTTGCTGCTCACTTCAAATCTCCACAACCAGCATATTGGGTGCTGTTACATAGGAACATTGGCAGGTTAAGGTGAGAGGTCAGGATTTGCCTCCTCCAATTAGTGTTCTTGGAACCAAAGCAATTGAAGGACTTTGTGAATACAGCGGTGAATTGTATTTTGAAGGGGTCTTCAACCCTTTCTGGATTGTAATGGACTTAAAAGCTGAGGTCTATTTCCCGAGAGTCCATTTTCTAGTAGGCCGGCTCATGCCAAGCTTGGAAGACAAGTTGCTCCCTAGACTTGGCCAGGCCTGTTTGCAAATGGGCAAAAATGACCTGGTCATATGCAGAGTGATGCCCACTGTCACCGTCAGCAGCTTTAAGGAAAAAAAAAATGTGCTCATGAAAGTAAAGTTTAGGTTGATGAAAATGTAGGGTGGTGGTGCCATTTCTGTGGAAGAACTCGGGCTGAGGACATGTGGTGGACTGAGGCAAGGTGACCTGGCAGCCATCAGCATCTCAGACCTGGACATTCTGGGACCTGGTTAAGGTCACAGCAAGTTAGCGTTAAGAGCAGTACTAGATCATGGGTCCAGGGCTGAGCGTCCCCACTTACAAATCACCACAGGATGGAATAGAGACTCAGCTTCCCTGATTGGAAATGCTGATTTCCGTTTACATGTATTTCATGTATTTTTCTTTTTCTTTTAAATTTGTAAAGTGTTAGTAAAACTTTCTAACATGGACCCCATAGACTAGTGGAGAGGAACTAAAACCTGGACATTAAGAACCTTAGGGATATAGTGATGTGTGGACATTTGCAGAATGGCCACCCATGTGCCCCTCCTCAATCCTCTTTCCCTAGCACCTGCTTTACCCCCAAGAGAATGCCATAGGCTTTTATAACATTGAAAAAACCTCATACAATTCTACTTTGAACTAAACTTCATTACTGAGTGGTTGATTCACAGGTGTTCTCTTAAGTTCACTGAAGAAGAAAATTAAATAGAAATGCATTGTCCAGTCTAATAAATTAAGATAGAATTAGAAACCTTGGATGAGAAAAATCCCAGAGCATTCCAGCCAAAGGTTAGTGGTGCCTCAAAAGAGAAAAAGATCTTTTAATCCCCAGGATGAACATTCATTTTGGCAATCAAGTTATAAAGACTTATAAAGTTACCGGGTGCTCTCAGAGTCACAGTGGCCTGCCCCATTTGTTTAAATTCTACCTATTGATGGAAGGATCTCCAAGACCTATTGTTCAGAGAAAAGAGCAAGGTGGAAAACAGTGTGCATAGCATGCTATATATGGTGACAAAATTAAGAATATCTGTATCTGTGTTAAGTATAGAATGTATCTCGAAGGATATACAAAAGCTGGCAAGATTGCATTCAGGAAGGTACGATGGATGGTTAGGCCCAGAGCAGGACTTGCTTTTCACTGCGGAGCCTTTTGTATCTTTTGAAACACAGATGATGTACATGCATTACCTGTTACTCCCAAAATAGTTAATGCCAATAAATGAAAAAATAACTCCTTACTGAGCCCTCTATCTACTCTCTATAGTCTTTTGAAACCCAACATTTCAGAAGAAAACTTGCCAACACAATTTATAGAAACAAGTATTTTTACCCCAGCTGCTCTCTGTCCCACTGGCAGGCCAACCAACAAAATCCCCCAATACCATGACTTTTAATAAAGTAGTAAAATCCGTCAACCCTTTACCCCCTCCCCCTTTTATTTCAGCAATCATGCCCCAGAAAATTGAACAGGATGCGAGATATCCAAAACAGTTTTGCATTTAGACTGACGGCTTCTAATGTTTACAAACAGATGCCTCTAAGTGTGGAAAGATGTGCCTGATTGTTTGAGATCCACCTGCAGAGGGATAAGCTTATTTCCAAAGAGGGTACTCAGAGGTGGGGTAAGGTATATGGTGAATGATAAAACGAATAAAAGCGACTCTAAAAATGTCACATGGGGGAAGGAAATGAGAGTAAAGGGGAAATGGGCCCCTACAATCCCTTAATATCCCAAATATAATTGCCATCTGACTCAGACTGTCTCAAAGGTTATTGTGTATAGGTCATTTTTTAGTGGCATATCTTTGTCATTAACAAAATAATAATTTGGAGGGGCAGCCTATAATGATTTCACCACAGAGTTTAAGTAGCTAGGTTATTGTCTCACTTTCTTCTATAGATCCATAGAGATCTCCTGGGAATGAAGCGGAACAAAAATATTTCCTACGGGGGCATACCTGGTGGCGCAGTGGTTGAGAGTCCGCCTGCCGATGCAGGGGACACGGCTTCGTGCCCCGGTCTGGGAAGATCCTACATGCCGCGGGGTGGCTGGGCCCGTGAGCCATGGCCGCTGAGCCTGCGCATCCGGAGCCTGTGCGCCGCAACAGTGAGAGCCGCGTACTGCAAAAAAAAAAAAAAAAAAAAAAAATTTCCTACGGTTGGGAGTTTTAGGGTCTGGTTTAGATCTACAGTGGATCTCTTAAGGGACAGGAAGTACAGACCAGGGCAAACGGATGGAGCCAGTGTCCATTTCTGTCTGCCACTGGGTAGCTGTGTAGATTTAGATAAGCCACGCACTGTTTTTGAATTTTAGTTTTCACATCCGTAACAATGGGGTTAAGAATACTAACCTGGAAGGGCTGTTATGAGGACTAACTGTGAAAATTGGTATCAGCACCTGTGTGTGTTCAGCACTTAGCTTGGTTCCTTTCCCTTTGCAGAGATCCCTGAGAACCACTATCTCCACAATGGCTGAAGCCCTGTTCTCTTTTTACAAGCTGCCTGGGTAAGTGTTCCAGGATTCTGACCTTTCATGGAAATCGATGAGTGCTTGCTCAAAGGCCCCTGATGTGCTACAGATGACATTACCTGTTGGAGACAGAGCTTTCTCAGGAGGAGCTTGAATTTCCTTTACTTGGAGCAATGCTATTTCACAGTCCCTCAGTAGATGTCAGCAGTACAGCAAACATCCCTGTGCCACAGGGGAAGCAGATTGGTTTTCAAAACATTAAGAAATAAAAACCAACGCTCGCCTTTGCAATTCCTTTCAGAAGTCCCAGAATCAAAAAGGTGAGATCTACTGGCCTCACGGTAGATTCTTGAGAGGTTTACCAAGGGCACATTTGCATTTTAAAGGCAACCTTTTATTCCCTCTAATGCAAACATCATCCCAGAGATGGGTAGGGATTATAGCAACCTTTCTAGAATTTTCTGCAAGTTTATCTTGCATTTACCCTCCAGGCAAGAGTGAAATAATAGAACATGTCCAATATTTTGCTTCTGCCTGTGAAGTAAATCAAAACCGTGGGAATGTTTTCCCCAACTTAATTTACTGCTGTCTCCTTGAATATATCTTTCATTGTATTCAATTAACCCTCTGATTGAGACCACAGAAAACGACAATGAGGTCGAAGAGTAAGACAGCGTTTTCTGTAAAAAGGGGATGATTGGAGTTTGTGGCCAAGTAATAGTTGGATGTGGATATTGACCCAGGGTTTTGCTTATGACATTTAATCTATAAACTGACTCTCCTTCCCTCTCCCTTCTGCATTCCTGCCTGACCCACCCCCAGGTGTGACATGAGCTAGATCAGTACTGCAAAGATGTGGGAATGTCTCTACTACTTACATACCCTTTTCTCCCTCACAGTATGTAATTTTGCTGCCAAACTTGACTTCACACTAGGTTGGTTCTTGGATTTTATGTTTCCCTTGCTTCTGCTCCTCACAGCTCTCTCCTGAGCTTCATTCAGTCTGCAGTGGTTTCCTGCCATTCCTATCACAGTCTACGTTTTGGTTGGTGGGAACAGATCATGCCCAAGGTCTGAGAACTCACAGCGACTGTCTTTAGGTAGTGAGCTACTTGTCATTAGGAGTATTTGTTCAGTGGTTCTCAATCATCCAGCACATTGGGATCATCTGAGAAGGAAATAACTAGGGTGACCAACTGTCCCAGTTTTCCAGGGACTGTCCCAGCACTCTAAGTCTCAGGCCCCAGGGAACCCTTTTGTTCTGGGCAAATTGAGATGCTTGGTCATTTGGCTAATTCTAGGTTCCATTCCCAGAGATTCTGGTTTAAGTGAGCATTAGGAGTTTAAAAAACTTCCCAGGTGACTCTAATGTGCAGCCAAGGTTTAGAACCATTGACCTTGAGACCAAATGAGCATGGTCAGAACTGCTATAGAAGGGGCTCCTGGGTAAGCTGTGGGAAGAGGTGGATTTGCAGGTTTTCTGTAACTGTCAGAGCCCTGACCTGGGATGTGGCCTCGTTTCTAACACGAGCCACTTGACTCTTGTATAGGAAGGCCTAGGGCGGCGATTACGGTGAGGCAAGTGGGGCATTAGCCTTGTGCACAAGATTTAGGGGGGCACCCAAACCACAGTAATCAACATAAATAATATTTGAATATTTCAAGAACTAAGTTAATGCAAATGATTCACACTGAACAAAATATTAAAGCTTTAAATAAAGACAAGAACAGTATCAGTGCCATGTGGAGCCATATTGGAGCCTAAGGCAAAAGGAAAATCAGGACTTCTTTTCCTGTTTTTGTTTCAAAGTTTGATATTTTATTCCTCATGGATTTTTTCATTAATTTTGATTTTTTGATGTTGCATTTAAGTATTATATGTCTTGATGACTGACTTTGTTTTGGTGTCCCCTTAAATTTTGCCCAAGGAGGATGCCTCTCACTTGCCTTACCCTGGCCCTGGCCCTGGGATGGACGCACTTCTGGGTTCATTTATACCAAAGAGGGCCCCTGGGGCTTCTCAGAGGCCCAGTGGGTTCCCAGATGGGCAGTTGTTGCCTCACTCCACCGGCTTCAGAGGGAAGTAGGCTTCCTAGGAGGAGAGTGGGGACGGGTGGGTCTGAATGGAATTCACAAGGACCTCGGAAGGAGAGCTGGACCTGTGGGCCTCAGCACACAAGCCAGGGCAGAGTGGATTAGCGATTGAAGGAAATGCTAGGTTACTAGTAGGTTTCAGCTGATTTAAACTCCTACAGCTTTTTTGGTTAGAAACCAAAAACAAACTGTGTTTCTTCATGTGCAGGATTAAAATTAAGCAAAAACAGAACTTTTTTTTTTTTTTTTGTAAGTGGAATGGAAAACAGACAGTGCAAAAACCTGTCTTAGGCAGGCTTTGGGGGAAGTGGGAGACGGAAGGATAATCCTGTTCAGAGTTGGACAGTTACCCAGCTGGCATGCTTCTGGGCCCAGGGCCAGGGCTGGCAGTGCCAAGGGCAGGAAAGAAAGGCTTAGTCGGCCCATGGTGCTTGGGCTTCCTTGGACCAAGAGACCCTGCAGTGAAGGCCTCCTCCTTCCCTTGAGCCCTCCTGCTAGCTTGGATCAGGAACTGCGAAAAGCATACGTGCAGATTTTTTTTTTTTTTACTAAAAAGGTAGGAGTGGACCAAAATGTCATTATTTATGCAACATGGTTTAATGGAACAGGGTGAGATTTGAATTTAGAAGATCTGATTCCAATCCCAGTCCTACCCTGGCCAGCTGTGGGACCTTGGGCACGTCACTGAGCCCCCTAGAGAATTATTCCAAGCCTGTAAATTAGGGAGAACAGAATTTACCCTGCTGGCCCTAAACATACTCATGAGACTTGCCTGGCTTAATATTGGTCAAGGCACTGTGTAAGGTATGAAGTCTCCACAGATAAAAGGCATGATTGTAGTTGTGGTCGTTATGTAATTTACTCCCTTCTCACAGTCTATACTCTTACCATTTAGCTTGCTCACCTAATTAATTAATTAATTCAATATATATCTTAGAGCCTGCCATGTGCAAGGCTCCATGCTGTGAAGCAGATAAAGCATTTTCCCACCAAGGGTCTAGTAGGAGACAGGACAAATATACAGAAAACTATAAGGCAGATAGAAAGGGACACATGTGAGAGAGGCAAGCAGGGAGGAGCTGCTCCTTCTGGCTGGGGGAATCCCAGAGGATCATGTATGGAGGTAACACAGGGATGAGGAATAAAAAAGGTTAGACTTTTGCAGAGTGAGCTGGGGGAAAGGGAAGGCATTGCAGTGGAAGGCTCAGAGGCCAGGAATTTGTTGGGATGTGTACGGTGAAAACAGAGGTTATTTCTTTAGCTGGACTGTGGGGTATATGAAGGGAATAGTGGGCAAAGTTTACAAAAATGTAAGGTGCCAAATTGGTGGGGGTGGGGCTTTGATCTAGGGGAAGGAGGATGGACTTTATCATTTGGGGAGCTTTGTCCCTGACAGTGTTTGAGCATGGAAGTGGCACAATCGGATGTACGATGAAACTGGCTGTGGGTAGAACACAGGCCCTCTGATGCCTCGTCCAAGCCCTGGATACCATAGTTTCCCTTCCTTTTCCTTATGGGACTCACTGGCAGATGTTGACGGACGAGTAGCCAGTGAAGGCAGCCAACCAGCCTCAGGTAAGATCCTTTATCATGCCTCCTCAGGGTCTTAGAACTCAGAATTCGAACAATTTGGTAAGCTTTCGTTGAGTACCCTTTCTGTTCCAGGCACGGGGGGGTCAGGGCTCGAGATTTAGTTGTGAACAAGATTCAGTTACTATCTCCAAGTCCAGTGGGAGAAAGAGTTGAGTGTTGGCGGCTGCAGTACAGGGTGGTGACTGCCACCACAGTGTGGGAGCATGGCTGGTCCCTAACTAGAGCTCAGGGATGCAGATGGAGGGGGAAGGTCAGGAAGGACTTGGAAGAAAAGGATGACTAAGCTGAGATCTAGAGGCTGAGCAGAGTTACCCAGGTAAGGTAGTGGGGAAGGCAAGGGCAGGCTGAGTGGAAGGACCAGCAGTGTCATCCAGGCGGTGAGAGGGCAGGCCATGTGGCGACCTGCATGACACTGCGTGGAGATGGAGCCCAGCATCCAGGAACTGAGGCTGTGCCCTGTAGTCAGGCCAAGATCAAGTTTTTCCTGAGGGCATGGGGCCTGCTGGCAAGTTTAAGCCTGGGAGATACTTGGACAGACTTGCCTTTTGAAAAGGGGACTCTGGACAGGATGTGGATAGCTCAGGTTTTGGGAAGTGGCTGGAGCAGGTGGAGTTTTCCAGGCCAGAGACAATGGTGGTCAGAACTGGGGCAGGAATGCTAGAGCTGGATTCCAGGCAGGACCAACGGGACTTGGTTTGGGGTTGGGAGTGAGGCAGAGGGAAAAGCAAGAGATTGACTCCTCAATTTCATCGTCCACCTCTGCACTAAAATATTTTCTCTGAAGATTTTAGATCAGTTTAAAATTAACCCACTGTTCTAAACCTACTACTAAGTCTTCTGAATGCACCGACATCACCTGACCCCCGCATTGTGGTTTTGCTATCTGACAGCCCTGCTGTTGGACACTCCCACACTTCGATGTTAGCACTGCAAAGGGACAGCACAGAGCAGTATCCATCCTCCTCCTCGTGCAGATGAAGCTGAAGCCCTTCCAGTACAAGAGGCATGTTTAAAGCCACAGACCTCAAGGCGGGTGAAAATGAGGGCCGGGCCCAGAGGTTTTCACTCACCAGGGTGTGGGGACGCCTTAGCTTCCCTCGGCCTCCTGCACGGCTGTCGGTGTGAGGCCAACCTCCCTCTCCCTGTCCCAAGGTGTGTCTATCTGCATCAGAAGTTAATTTCAGGGCATCCTCCTGCAGCTCTCAGCAATGCTGACAGCTTCTCCCAGCGCACGAAACCACAGAGCAGCCACCACCCACCTCGGCTCTGCTCTGTCCTGCACAGGGTTCCTGGGTCAGACGTGACTGGGAGATGCTGTGCGCCATCCATCTCCTTCTGGGAGATTCACGAGATGTGTGGCGTACTAAAGCATCCTAGAAGATGCTGACTTAGCTCTGTTTAACCCAGTTTCTCCCCCAATTTATTTATCCATAGAATTGTTTTTAAATCACATGAAACTATTAGCTTCCCAGGGAAGTGGAGTTCCACAGCACACCTGGGGAAATAAATGGTCTCCAGGTGATGAACTGTGCAGCCAGGTTGAAGCCTTGCTACTCAAAGTGTGGTCCATGGACCAGCAGCAGCAGCATCTGAGAGCTGGTTACAAATGCAGAATTACAAGTCCCACCTCCGACCTACTGAATCTAAGGCTACATTTTATAAATTCCCCAGGTGACTCATAGGCACATTTAAGTTTGAGGGATACTGTTCTAAGTCACAGTGCTGGATGTTGGCTGGACATTGGAATCAAATGGAAAGCTTTCAAAAAATCCTGTTATCTAGCAGTCAACCTCTGTGATTCTAGGGATTAGAGCCTGGGACATGGATTTTCTTTTTTTTTATTGTGGTAAGCTGTATGTAAATTTACCATTTTAACCATTTTTAATTGTACAATTCAGTGGCACTAAGTATATTTACATTGTTGTGTAACCATTATCAATTTCCACAACTTTTGCATCAGCCCAAACAGAATTCTGTACCCATTAAACAATATGGGAAATGGAATTTTAAATGCAGCTGATTCTAAATGTAGTCAAGTTTGAAAGAGAACCACTCGTCTAGATGACCTGCTTGCTACATTTGGAATGTTCCACAAAGGCTGGGAGCCCTTCTAGGGTGAAGCCAGGCTTTGGACCCTCACAGACCCTTGTTCAAATATAGACTCTGGAGTTTGACAAGTCAGCCTCTCTCAGGAGGTCTGTTCCCTATACATGAACAGGCAATAATGTATGCCCCATAGCATTGTGGTAATGATTGTCTGAGAGCCTGAGTAAAGCATCTGGCCCAGAACCTGGCCTGTACATGCCAGTGAAGAGTCATAACTATTTTGCTCTGACCTGGAGAGACAGTTCAGTGTCATGTGAGGAGCATAGGTTTTGGAGCCAGAGAACCTGAGAAATGATGGCTTCACCACTTATGATGTCCCATGGACAGGTTATTTTATCACCATAAACCTGTCTTCTTACTTGTAAAGTGAGGATAGTACTATTTGCCTCATAGAATTGTGAGAATTAAATGAGATATCATATATACAGTAGGAGCCGCCCGATAAATGGTGGCAATTGTTTACATATGTGAGATGTACATTATATCTGTATCATTTGTCATCCAAGGATGAAGGAAGCAGAGACTTTAAGCATTGAAATAGGTTTTAAGAGATGACAAAAAATTAGTAAAACACTGGAGTTTTGAATGTCTCCTTTTACTGCAGGGTAATTGAGGAAGCAATTGTGGGTTAGTTATCAGGGCCCCTGGGGTTCAAATATCAGAGCTCTTATTAGCTGTTGGTTTTCAGGCAAGTCAAACTCTCAGGGACTCAGTTTTCTCATACGAAAAAAAGAAGAACTTAAAAATGATATATGTCCATCAATACTTGCATGAATTTGAATGAAGTTTTCCCAGGTCTCATGTCTTTCAAGGACCTATCAAAGCTTTGTTCATTTCATCCTCTGCTATTTTGCTAAACCACCAAGCTGCCAGGGGCTAGGTGAAAAACCCCTCCTCTGTCCCTCCCCTCCTTCAACTGGGGCCTCTTCCATTGCCTGAAGGACCCAACATGTGGATAACAGCGTTAGTAATCATCCTCTTGTTCCCACAGATATCATTAAATAAAAAATGCTTTTCAGCACCCTCTCCACTTATCTGAACTCTCCACCAAGGAAAGATCTTTGCTAAACCAGGATCAATTTTGTTTGGGTTAAGATGATTCTGGTAATATATACACAGTCTGATCCTCCAGGAGGAAATGTCAGCATGTTACTGATACTATTCAAAATATATACTGTCACATGGATTTTCCAATTCATAATAGTCTGTGTCAGTTTATCAAATTGCTGTGTGGCACATGGGATTGTATTTGCACTCCTTATGCGTGTTTTTACTGTATTGTAGTCAGGATGAATTATACTTGAAGATTTGTAGATACCTTTTGTTCTTGATGATCTAGCTTTGATTTATCATCAAAATGACTTTGGTTATGTGATTAAACCAAATGTTATTGTCTCTTTTTTTCCATGGGTATTTTGGAATGCATAAGGCTGATGAATACTGGTGATTTAAGGTTGAGCACCAGGATAAAAATTTCTATTTTGTAGCAGATATTCCTTTTATAACACATCAGTGAAAAATAAAAGGCATGGAGTCACATTACCAAAAACAGTTCAAAATTGCTGAACATAGGATATGTGTGTGGGGGGAGGTAAACTGGAGAGGGGCCACAGGGATGAGGTCATGAAAGGCCTGAAATCCTATGCCAAATATTGGTATTTTATTCTGTGGATCAGGGGCCACAAATTTGAATACCTACTCTGACCAGGCCACAGTGAATGAAGCAAGAGAGTGAAGTTGTCCAGTATAAGAAATGGCATCTTTGATTATACTCTTTCAAATCTGACATAATTTGCTTATAAAATATGTAGGAAAAAATTTTGTCACTAAAAAGAACTATGCATTCTCATGTTTTTCTTTACATGTGGCCCCTTTAAACTCTTTATCTGTTCTACTCTTGATAGAGGTAAAGAGAACTATTTCTTCACTCTATGAAAAACAATAGTGTACATGGGATCATATATGGCAAGTCACTGTCACTTCAGTGTCAGGGAGACTATAGGGAGTGGTAGGGACTGTGGCTGACTGCACTATCCAGTCCCTTCGTAAAGGGGATCTGCCTCTCTTGAGCTCCACTTGAGGTTGTTGTTCTGGGGGAACAGAACCTCTATGTGGGTAAGACTGAATTTTTGAGAAATGTCAGAAATTCACTTTCTGTGAAATCTCTCATTTTTAATGTTGGCCCCAAAACAAATGAAAAAATGTGCATGCAGAACACACGTGCACATAACACACATCTGTACAATGGATGCCGTGTGGGAACTGCCAGTTTAGACCACTGCCAACAACCAAAGAGCCTTAAAGATGTAAGTGATGTGATCCATTTCCATTTTAGGAAGACTTATATCCAACAGCATGTTACTACAAAGGGTGCTAATTTGTTAAAGTAGTCTCATTGGCCTCTTTTTTAAAAAACATGTGTTTAACGAACACCCATATAGGGTTAACTATATCCCAGAAACTGTTTTAAATGCTTTGCAAACATGTATTCCTTCTAATTGACTACCTGATCTACACTATTACTATCCCCATTTGATGAGAACTGAGGCACAAAGTCACAGAGCTAGTAAGGGGCAGAGCTGGGTTTTCAACTCAGACAGTCTGGTTCCAGAATGTGGTGTTTAAATACTCTGCCATGTTGCCTTTTAACAATAACTAAAACTTATTAATATGCATTCAGAAGATTATGTGTGTGTGTATGAGTGGGGACAGCAAGTATAACTTTTTGACACCACCGTATTCTGATTATGATTGAGGAAAGCATGGAGAAAAAGCAATCTTTATTGGTTAAAAAGAATTGCTAAAGGATGAGCAACTTCTCTGTAGAAAATTCAATTTATTTGACAAAAAAAGTAATAATATATTCTGTAAGGACTCTGAAAGGCAGGAGAATGAAAATCCTAAAGATTTTCCCCAGATTTGGCACACTCTATAGAGAGTCCCTTACTGGGTTTTACTGCCATATGGTGTAGCGGTGGGAGCGGTTAGTGGAAACTGACCCTCTCTTTGATGACTGCAGGGAAGGGTATCCTGACCACCCACTGGATATGAGGTCTCTCTCGCTTCAGCACTCGCCCTGCCCAGCACCCATTCAGACCTCCTCCTGCTGTTGATGCCCTGGGCAGACGGAATGTCCACTTTCCTTGAGGCAACAGAGCAAGAAACTGAGGAGACAAACATGGGCTCCACCAGACTAAGGAAACATGACAGCTGAATGCGACGTGTGACCTGGGATTAGAGCCTGGACCAGAAAAAGGCAATTAGTGGGATAACTGATGAAATTTGAATGAGGTCTGTAGTGTAGATAGTAAGTCTTGCGGCAACGTTACTTTTCTGATTTGATCTTTATACTGTGGTTAGGTAAGATATTAACATTTGGGGAATCTGGATGATGGGTATATGGAAATTCTTTGTACTATGTTTGCAAACTTTTGGAAGTCAAATTATTTTAAATGGAAAAGTTTAAAAAGTAAAATAACGGACTCCTACGAGGGGCGGGTAGACTCTTGCTCTTCTCCCGAGTATGTGGTAGACACTGGCTGTGCACAGGTAACAGGTCCACTGCAGCTGGGCCATGAACCCCACCTGGAGAACCCCATGTGCTGTTGTCCTGATTTTCCCAAAGGGCTTTGGTTTACATCCACACTATCCATGGAACTGGTTTTGCTCTCATTTAATCTACATGTTGATGAAGGCTGTTAGGAGGACCCACCCTTGGATGGCGTGATAGGGCCGGAGGAATTCAGGCACAGGGAGGACTTTGCTGCTGGACATGAAAGCTCAGGTGGTCTGGGTCAAAATCAAAGTTTATCTGGCTTGGTTGGCTCATGGAGTGAAGATTCCATCATTAAAAAACCCAGTTACCACAGCCAGATTACGAATTCACAAAGAATTCAAATACAAGGAAATACACTTAACACTAAACAAATAAACTAGTCACATTCCAAGCTTTAATGATTCAGAAGGCCTTTGAGATTTTGCAGGATCAACATATTAATAATAGGCATCAGTGGGTATCAACGATACACAGAAGTCTTGACTCTTATCCTTCTCTCGAAGGAACAGAGTGTCTGAATTCCTTCTGACCATCTTTCTGTTCTCTTTCATTTGGAAACATCTCATGAAGTAAACATTCCATTTCGGGACTTTCAGTTTATGTATGTTAAGGGCCATAATGATAATCACAAAGGGGATATTAATGCTCCAAAACAGTAGTGGCCTCAAACCTTATCCTGATTTACTGCTTTTTATAATTAAGTACTTGCATACACTAATTTTCTGTACATTATTAGGACCATAGATTGGAGATCAAAAGAGCAGTAAATGCCCCAAGCAGAAGAGGAGGAAAAGATTAAACGTAAGCCTTCTCCCCATGCTGGGAGAAGCCCCCGGTTAAACTTCACATGGGAGGAAGACAAGAAGGGCTGAGTCAGGTATAATGCCCTCCTGACACAGAGGGATGAGGTCTCTGGGAAACACAATCCAACCAGTGTTCTGGGGTCTGGTTCAATCAGGTTTGTATCTCCTCCTGGACAAGAGTGAGGAGAATATGGGGAGAGGGGTAGAGGGAGCTCCTTCTGTTTTATAATCTTACAACTCCCAGTATGTATTTTTGCTTTTACTCCCCAGCTGAGTGCCTGTTCTGTATTTCCATTATTTGCAATATGGCTGCTCCTGATAATTTTTCAAGTTGGGCCACAGCTCATGGGTTTAGTGG
Organism: Pseudorca crassidens; assembly: GCF_039906515.1. NCBI lineage: Eukaryota > Metazoa > Chordata > Mammalia > Artiodactyla > Delphinidae > Pseudorca > Pseudorca crassidens. The sequence continues at coordinate 106,456,270 of NC_090296.1, forward strand.
GATCGGCTGCCCTAATGCTAGATGAGATGGGTGTCTTTGGTCCTATTGCCTATGGTTCAGGGGTGCAGGTCACCTGCACTCTAACTACTTTAGAAAATGTTCAAGTCCACCTTCGTCTCTTCCTGGGAAAAGTACTCCCAGCTTCTTGCTTTGAAGGCTTTTCTTAGGAGAATCCCCTCTGGACAGTGGATTTCCTCCTTATTATTCATTATAGTCCTTTCAAACTGAATTAAATCATCCTGCCTTTGGATTTTTGTTTGTTCAGGGAACTTTATTTTACCAAACTATTCTCTGGCCTTTACGGGGTATTTTTTTCCCTCTAGAGTGAAACTGGGGCACCCTTGGAGCTTACATGTAATACAACCTCTCTCCCAGGCCTCACCAGTCTGGGTAAAAATTGTCACATTCATGTCAATAACTCTGAGTTCCTGTTCCTGCTCCCCCACATGCTCACAGGCGGCCTCCAGCCTTGTACAAAGCTTCTCCAAATATTTCTGTGACTTAACAAAGAGAAAGCCCCCATGGGCCACAAACTAGCCAGCTGTCTGTAGTCACCAAATGGCACTTGCCCTGGTCTTCCCTCTGCTGCCCCTCAGTCTCTGCTGCCATTGGCAATGCCAGCTTCTGCACCCACAGAGGTTCTGCTCCCTGGCTGCCCTACAGGGGGTTTGTGTGCCCAAGCTGAGCGAGAAGAGAAGTTTCCCCTGTGCCATGCTGCATTTTCACCTGGGCCTCAAAGTGTCCCTGCTTTTGCTAAATCTCACACAGTTCCTCCTGACACCAGCTTCTTCTTCCTTCTAGAATCCCCAACTCCTTTTTCCCTCTGGAGTCCCAAGAGCCCTGGTACGGAATGGGCCCCATGTGACAACCGTCCTTGTTCTCACCTCTTTCTCTTGGTACCCCCTGCAACCAACAGCAGAACCCTCCTGCACCTTCCCCAGCCTCAGACGGGGAATCTCCACTCACTCAGTAACATCCAGGATCCCCTGCCTCACCAGTGCCGCTGAGGGCAAACCTTGGGATTCCCACTTGGACAATCTAGAAAACTCTGCTTTGTATCAGTGAGAGATTCCCTTAAATGTAGAGCGATTCTTGAGCTGAATTTTAAGAAGCAGTGAAATAACATTTTAATTGACTTGGAAACTAAAGATCTAATAAAATGAAGCTTTTCTTTATTTTTGGAACTCACTAAAAGTTCTTTCAGTTAATTGTATTCTTTTTATGATCCTTTTATTGTTTTGCCTTGTGGTAAGATTATCATAAGTAACATAAAACATATCAAGTAACATAAAACTTGCCATTTCAACCATTTAGAAGTATGTAGTTCAGTGACATTAAGTACATTCACATTGTTGTGCAACCATCACCACCATCCATCTCCAGAACTTTCTTTTATTTTTCCAAACTGAAACTATATACCCATTACAAAATAAGTCCCCCTCCCCACTCCTCCAGTACCTGGCAACCACCATTGTGCTGTCTTTATAAATTTGACTACCCTGGGTGCTTCATGTAAGTGGAATCATATAATATTTATTCTTTTGGGACTGGCCTATTTCACCTAGCATAACGTCTTCAAGATTCATCCATGTTGTAGCGTGTCAATATTTCCTTCTTTTTAAACGCTGTATGACATTCCATTGTACATATACACCAGGTTTTGTTTATCCATTCATCTATCCGTGGACATTTGGGTTGCTTCCACCTTTTGGCTGTCGTGAATCACATTTGTAATGTTAAATTTTCTAGTAGCCACATTTAAAAAGTCCCCAAAAGATCAGATGAAATAAAAAAATTTTATTATCCTAACATATTCAAAACTTTATCATTTCAACATATAATCAGTATAAAGCATTTGCTAATAAGATATGCTAAATTCTTTTTTTATATGATGTCTTGGACATGTGGGCCATTCCTGAGCACTGATTTGTTGGTGCTCCTTTTGAGTGAAGTTGTTTCCTTAGGGAAAATGCCTTAAAATTAGTGGATTCTTACTAGATACCTCACTATAACATAAATGCTCCCATCAATTGATTTCTAGAATTGTAGACGAGAACCATGTGGGTTTGGAGGGAAGTTCCTGTCCTTCCCGTCAGGGCAAAGTTCTGAGGATTTCAGGTCAGAATTTTGAAGAGGCTCCGGTTTCTCTGTCAGTTCCTGTTCTATCTGGGAGGATGATTCAGAGCACAGGTCCTGGAGCGGCCCTGAGGAAAGTCAAGCTCATCTCTGTGCAGATGTCTTTCCACTACTATCAGCCAACTCAAGATCCGGCCCCTCTTTTCTCTGCCCAACTAGGCAGCACCCCCAGAGTTTGCCACCTCTGGGCCTTTCTTCTACTATTTTCCTTGTCCAGCATGTCTTCCTGTCTTTCCAGAGCCTCCCTCATATGAACGTGTGGATTTTTTTTTAATGTTTATTTATTTATTTGGCTGCGCCAGGTCTTAGTTGCAGCACGCAGGATCTTTGTTGTCACATGCATGCGGGTTCTTTAGTTGTGGCATGCGGGATCTTTTGTTTATTTATTTTTTTAGTTGCGGCATGTGGGATCTAGTTCCCTGACCAGGGATCGAACCTGGGCCCCCTGCACTGGAGCATGGAGTCTTAGCCACTGGACCACCAGGGAAGTCTCGTGCTTGTGGAATTTGGCTTGTCAGACTTTTTCTTTTGCCTCAGTCCTTTGGCTACAGCCCTAAAAAGTTAAGGCAGAAAGATGAGGAAAAGAGATTTTGTTTGATTCTGTGTTGAAAAATATAACTTTTATATCCTGTAGCAAATCATGTTCTTCTGACCACCTTCCCCTCCCAGTCCACTCTCTTTAGCCGTGGATCTAGGACATTTCTAACATGCAATCCCAAATCTCTATCTGATAGGTGGTCGGTATACAAACAGAACATAGTTCTTGGACATTGAGGCCCTTTTAAAGCATCTTCACATGCAAGGAAAAATAATTCCTGCATTGAAACCTATCTGCTAACTCATTCAGTTCTCTGAAGGCATTTTTATCAACCACATTTTGTAGGGAAAGACCCCAGCTTTGAGATGAAGTCATTAGCTCATGGTTATGCAGTACACACATGCCAGAACCAGGGCTGGTGAGAGTCAGTGTAGTCACAGTTCTGCAGTCCGGCCAAGGCTTGGTGAGTGGAGCACAGGCCCTCACTTGCTCTTCCCTCCGGGCACAAGCCTACACGACCCTCTGCTCTCCTCCTGGCCTTCTGTCTAGATCCTGTGCTCTTTCTCATTATAGCAGTGTCTTTCCACTACATGGGTAAATTACAAGAGAGAGGGACATGGGGAGAAGTGGTTGTTCTTTTTGTTTAAGGCTAGCCTTCTACGTAGGCAATAGAGGTGTTGGTTCTCTCATGTGATCTGAAGGACACAGGAAATCTTCCAGACCTGCTTGCAATTCTACCATGAAGTCTAGGGTTTGATTAAGGGTCCACTTTTCACTTTGGGCTCTGCTCCTTTCAGGTGTGCAGGTATTAAGTAGGTCTCTTCATCCTTGCAGTGATTTACCCTCTGTGTCTATGAATTTGCCTATTCTATTTATTTCAGATAAATGGAATTATAGGATATGTGGTCCACTGTGTCTGGCTTCTTTCACTTTGCATGATGTTTTCAGGGTTCATTCAGGTTGAGGCACTGATCACTGGTTTTTAAACTTCTTTTTGAGAAGCAAAATGCTCTGAACAGAAATTGTGGGTGGAACCTCAGTATGTAACACAGGTAGAAGCAGAGGTACTCTGATGGAAGCAAGGCGAATTTCCTGCCTTCTTGGGAGCACTCAGCCTAGTGTCAGTCCTGAGTACCTCTGCAGAACCCAGGACATCACAGAAGGCAGTCTCAAAGGCTTGGCACTAGATCCACTCTCAAATGCTTTTAGGTGCAAAGACCTTTCTCTAAGGGTTTACTTGAAGAATGCAAATCACCCTACCAGTCATTTTCACCTGAATTAGTTCATAACACCCCTCTCTGAAACAATAGAGAGGGGAGAAAATTGAGCAAATGGGAGTTTGATGGGAGAAAAGAACAAATGTTTTGGAGCTCTGACACTACCTTGGAGAAGCAGTGGGAAGAAGAGGGGCTCTGGATATCCTGGGGAGGAGTCGGGGGGCACCTGGGAAGTAAAGCCCACATAGGAAAGAAGGGACTAAAGACAGCATAGGAGGCTGCTTTGTAATATTGCTGTGGCTGTGCTCCCGCCCCCCGCCCCCCCATCCTCCCTCACTGATCGCTTTTTCTGAGAAATGTCCTTTCCTCTGAGGCCAAAAGAGGATTGTACGGTCTGCAGCTGATCGGAGCTCTTCTTTCCCTGGAACATGATTGCCTTTCTGGGCAATGAAAAAAGTCCATGTAAATCTCTGTCCAAAGGCAATTATCTGAGATGTGAAATAGTGAAGACTGCCAACGGAAACTGCAGGTCATTTGAATGTGGCCTGGTATGTGGGATGCCTCAGACAGCTTTTCTGGCTCTTCCCTCCGTCCTCATGGGAAACTTCAGGCAGCTGCAGCAGCCTGCTCAGCTGTCGTGCACCCCAGCGCTCGCCCTGAAGGGAGGGAGTTTCTTCTGAGTTGGTGCAGCCATCTTGACCATGCAGTGAAGCCTTCATGGTCTTAGGACCTTCATTCCCAACCTGGTGCCTATAGAAGGTGAGGCTCTAGAAGGTGAGAGGAGTCCTGGCAATCCAGAGACCCAAGGCTGACCAAGGAGACCCAGGTTTTAACCTAGGCTCTGTTGTCTTTTTTTTAAGGCAAGTTATAATATGCAAGTCATGTTGTATTCATGGGCCTTAGTTTTTTCATTTGTAAAATGATTGATAGATTTCCACCTTGTTCCAAAAAGTCCTTAAGGCAACACTTCCGTAAAATTAAAAAGTTAGACTAGGGAGTTCCCTGGTGGCACAGTGGTTAAGAATCCACCTGCCAATGCAGGGGACACAGGTTCAAGCCCTGGTCTGGGAAGAACCCACATGCCAAGAGCAACTAAGCCCACGTGCCACAGCTACTGAGCCTGAGCTCTAGAGCTCACAAGCCACAACTACTGAGCCTGTGTGCCACAACTACTGAAGACTGCGCGCCTAGAGACCGTGCTCCGCAACAAGAGAAGCCACCGTAATGAGAAGCCTGCGCACTGCAACAAAGAGTAGCCCCTGCTCGCTGCAACTAGAGAAAGCTGGCATGCAGCAACAAAGACCCAACGCAGCCATAAATAAATAAATAAATTTATATAAAAAAATTAAAAAGTTAGACTAGATGATTTCTAAGTTCTTTCTTTGTTCTACAGTTTCTAAAGACTCTTCTGCAAGGTGGTTGCTGGTTTACAATTTAGAGGCTTTTAAATATTTCAACAGTTTTTCCAGCTTACTTGAATAGCTATCTTGTCACTAGTCATCTTTTCACCTTATTTATGCAATGGGTCAAGCTTCCTACTGATAAATTTAAATCCTCTTTAAAAAGCTTACCAGGGCTTCCCTGGTGGCGCAGTGGTTGAGAGTCCGCCTGCCAATGCAGGGGACACGGGTTCGTGCCCTGGTCTGGGAGGATCCCACATGCCGCGGAGCGGCTGGGCCCGTGAGCCATGGCCGCTGAGCCTGCGCGTCCGGAGCCTGTGCTCCGCAACGGGAGAGGCCGCAACAGTGAGAGGCCCACGTACCACAAAAAACCCCACAAAAATCAACAAAAAAAAGCTTACCAGATGGAGAGGCTGTTCTACATGAAATAATTAAGGGATGTGAGAACCAAATACAATGTGTGCTCCTTAATGGGATCTTGGATCAAGAAAAAACAAAGCCAACAACCTACAATGGACATTTGGGGAACAATTGAGGTTTGAGACCCAGAGCTCCCCCAGCCTTCCCCAGAGTGCCTTCTTTGCCCTCCTCCCTCCCTTCCAGCCCTCACTCATCCTCCACTGACAGTCCTTCCCCAGATACTCTGGCCCACTCAGCTCTCTCTCTCCCTTGGCTGCTGTACCTCCACTGAGAGTTCCACTGAGCTCTCCCTTCACACTTCCCCTCAACCAGAAGCATGCCTGAGAACTGATGGGTATTGCTTGATCTGAACACGTGTGTGCCACTGGAAGCTGTTAGAGGCCAGGGGTCCTGGCTTCTGTGCTGTCCCTGGCCAACACATTCAATAAATTGTTGTGCTATTGAACTTGGAAAAGGTATTCAAATTCAAACTTTACTGTGATGATGATGATGATGATTGTTAAAAGCAAAGTTTCATATTCTGGGCCTCTTGCTCATTATTCAGAGGTGAAGGAGACATGGGCAAGATCAGCCTGGATCCTGACAAAACCCAGCCTCCCCCAAGCTCAGAGCCCCGTGTTTATTTTACAACAATTAGAGGCATACGGGCTCCTTCCGAGACAGGTTAATCTATCAGGCCAACTTGTGCAGAGCCTCTGCTCAGATGTGCCTGGTGCGAGGTCCTTGAGCACAGCTTAAAAAATTACCTTGGTAACAGGATGTGGGGAGGCACTTTCCCTGTTTCTCTAGGAACGGTTAGCAGGCCCCCAAACTGGGGCGGAGAGATGTGACCACTCCCATTTGGAAGGAACCTTAAGAACTGGTTTTATTTTATTTTTAAAAATTTATTTATTTGTTTATTTTTATTTTTGGCTGCTTTGGGTCTTCGTTGCGGCACGTGCGTTTTCTCTAGTTGTGGTGAGCAGGGGCTACTCTTCATTGTTGTGCACGGGCTTCTCATTGCGGGGACTTCTCTTGCTGTGGAGCATGGGCTCTAGGGGCATGGGCTTCAGTAGTTGTGGCACGTGGTCTGTAGAGCGCAGGCTCAGTAGTTGTGGCACACGGGCTTAGTTGCTCCGCGGCATGTGGGATCTTCCCGGGCCAGGGCTAGAACCCATATTCCCTACATTGGCAGGTGGATTCTTAACCACTGCGCCACCAGGGAAGTCCCAAGAACTGGTCTTAAACTGCCCTTCAGGGCCAAGCTATCACCCTAAAGTAGCCTCTCTTCTCCCCACCTTCAATCAGAGCTAGAGAAGGAAGAGGGTTCTTTGGAACCATAACCGTGCTCACCAGCTTAGTGGGATGTTGTGTTTGTACCCCCTTCCCCTGCTCTCCTGGGCCCTGAAACAAAATGTGAGGGGCTGCAAAAAAAATCCCATCGAAAGATGAGCTCTGCCTGCAAGAGGAGACAGGCATCCTGCTACCGGGTGGATGCCTGCTTAGGTAACAGGTTTGTCCATTAGGGATCATTTGTCAATGTCTGGAGACATTTTTGTTTGTCAGAAGTGGGAAGATGCTACAGTTATCTAGTGGGTAGAAGCCAGGGACACTGCTAAACATCCTACCATGCACAGAAACAGTACCCACAACCAAGAATTATGTGGTCCAGAACATCAGTAGTGCCACTGTTGAGAAACCCTGGTATTAAAACAGCTACTGATCAAAAGAGATGTCATTATTCCTGGGGACACCCCAACAATTGCATTATATCCTCATGTCCTCTATCATGAACCAGCACACCTACTGCCATTCTATACTACGTGTTTGTGTACCTTTATGCAAAATGTTTGGGCTGCACCCCACATCCCTAGGGACCTACATGCTCTTATTTTTGCCCCAGGTGTTATAGCCTATTAACTGGGTGATCCCACACAGGCACTTCTGAAAGGGAAGCTCACTATTAAACATTTTTTTTCCAATTGCTACACGAGAATCATCTGGGGAGCTTTCAAAGCTCCCAGTATAGCAGCTGCATCCCATGTCAATTAAATCAGAATCTCTTTGGGTGGAACCCAGGCGGCTGCATTTTTTTAAACTCCCACAGTGATTCCAACGTGCAGCCAAGTTTGAGAACCACTGCTCTACATAAGCCTTAGCTTATGGTGTGTGTGATCAGGTGAGCCCTTCGTCCTATTACTATTGGAGAACAGGGCCTGTGGATCAGCTCTGGCACCGGCCAAGGTGCCAGCGTGCTGATATTTGGAAGGTTGCTTTGGGTCGCCCATTTCACATATTAGCTGTTCAATAATGGCTGGATTTATTACTTAACTCCAGTAAATACATATATATTACTAATTACTAATGCATTTCTATATAGGTAGGTATATTTTATATATCCCTGTTTAAATATCACTCCCTCCTCACTTAGGATTGGGAAGTTGTCGCTTGTCCTCAGAGTCTATAGGTTAGCCTTTGGAAACTGGCTTTTGAGTCATCTGGTAAATCCCATGGAAGGTCATGATTTTGAGCATCACACTGGCTTTTGCTATATCAGCTGACCTCTTCCCCTGGTCTTGTGGGGGTTCCCTGGGCTCCCAAGCATGTGATGTCACTGCCTTAATTGCTATTACCACTACCTGACTCTTTCTTTCATCTCTGCTTCTTCCTCTTTGCATTGTCCTTTTACAACAGACTCAGACTCTTTAAGGCCCAAATCAATAATTGGCTGCTGTGAATGCTGGGGCATTGGGAGGTTTTTTACAAAACTGATTTTCAAATTAAGTCATGTTATGAAAATAATACGTACGTTAAAAAGCATAATAAAAGGAATACCTATAAGCTTGCCTACCCCCAACCCAAGAACTAGATTACTGCCCATACCTGGTGCACACCACTTCTGTTCATCCCTATGCTTTGCCACCAGAGTCAGCAATAACCTGAGTTTTGTTTATAATTGTCTTCCCTTTTGGAAAAAAAAAGATTCCTCAAGGATGTATGAATTCCTGAACAATACATTATTCAGTTTTGCTTGTGTTTGGTCTGTTTAAAGTAGTAGCATACTGGATATAATCTTTTAGGACTTGCTTTTTTTCTTTTTCTTTTTTTTGCTGAGGTTCATCCTTATGGCACATAAGAGGAGTTCACTCATTTTCAGTGCTGGATAATATTTCATTGTGTAACTGTATACAATTTGTTTATCCATTTGACTGTTGATGGACATCTGTGGGGTTTGACTTTTTTGGCATAGTGAACAGTGCTCCTAACATTCTTTTACACACCTGCTATGTATACATGAGCAAGAGTTTCTCTAGATCTGGGCTTCTCAAACTTTAATAGGCATATGGCTCACCTGGGGATCTTGTTAAAATGCAAATTCTGGTTTAGTCTAAGTGGGGAGGGCTCACCGTGATGCCAGTGCTGTGAGTCCACTGACTACACTTTTAGTGGCAAGACCCTGGGATGGAATTGGCCGAATTTACTGGAGGATGCCACACAGACTGCTAAAGTGGTGGCACCATTTACATTCCCACCAGCCACCAGCCATGCATTTAGATACATATCTTCTTCAGAACTTACTATTTTTGCTCTTGAGGTCTGAATTTGCATTTTCTTGACTACTAATTAGGTTGAGAAATCCTTTACATGTTTATTGGCCATCCATATGTATCTCTTCTTCTGTGAAATGCCTATTCATTTCTTCTATCCATTATTCCTTTAGGTTGTTTGCCTTCTTATTAATCTGTAGGAGTTCTAACCCTTCTTATTCAAATCCTTCATTGGCTGTATGTGTTGCAAATACTAACTCTCAATTTGTTTCTTCTTTTACCTTCCTTTATTGTATTCTTTGGTGAATGGAAATTCTTAATTTTAATATGGTTGAATTTATCTTCTATATAGTTTGTGTCTTAAAAAAGCCTTTAATTCAAAGAGTTTAGTAGGTAGTATTATACCAGTGTTAGTTCTGGTAACGTATTATGGTCAAGTAAGATATTAACTTTAAAGGAAGCTGAGTGAAGAATATAATGGGACTCTTTGTAACATTTTTGAAACTCTTCTGTAAGTCTAAATTATTTCAAAATAATTTTTTTCTCAAGTCCATTACTGTTGGAAGGTTATAAAGATGCTCTCCTATATCTGATTCCACAAGTTTTGCCTTTCACATTTAGGTCCTTAGTTCTTCTGGAATTGACTTTGTGTTTGGCATGAGGTATTTAATTTAATTCCATGTAGCCCCACAAGGGTCATCAATTGTCTCACCATCCTTTTTGAATACTGTCTTCTTTCCCTAGTGCTCTGCAATACCATCTTGGTCATAGACCAAGTACACATAGAAGAGTGGGTCTGTACGGACGTTCAAGCTATAAAGAAAGCAGAGAATGACTTCTGGGAAGTATGCTCCTAGGAAGACTGTACCATACTCTCTCCAAACTCACATGCCCTTTTCTCCAGGATAGTTCCTCTCTGTGCAGCAGGATCAAGGGGAATGTTCACCCTTGGTTTGCAGCTCATTCAGGGTTCTCAGTCACATCCTGCTTAATTTCATGTTTTTGACATTTAAGCTTTGTCAGACCTGTCTTATTCACATTATGTCTCTTAAATCACACACTATTCAACGTAGGAAGGAACCTGCAGTGAAGTTTTCCAGCCTTTTCAGTTTATAGTTGAGAAAACTGAAGTGGCCTAAGCACTGTATCCAAGATCAGACACGTGGCTGATGGAAGAGCTGAGATGAGACTCAATGTCTCAGCTCCTCATTGTCACTCAGATTTCACCCCGCCTCCTGTTTCTCATTCCAGTTCACAGCAACACTGTCCACCCAACCATTCAAGCTAGAACTTTGAGGTACTCCTGGCTTGTCCCTCCTTGCCTCCCTGCTCTGTCATGACATTCTGGTGATCGTGCCTCTGAAGTATTTTTCAAATTTATTTTCTCACATTCATTCCCACATCCATAGCCCTGCTCCATACCTTTGTCAATGCTCCACTGGATTTCAAGAGCCCCCTTGTTTCTTGTCATTCCCCTCTATAATCCTTTCACTTGCTAGACTGCTCTTAAAATTCTAAATTCGAAAGCACCTGGTGGTTTAAGCACCCTGCTGCTTTGCTTACAGTCCTGCGTCTCCTTGCCAAGGGATGAAATTATGACTTTTATCATTTGCTCCCAATTTACCTCCTCAGGTTCATTTCTTATCACCTTTCTCCTCCCCTCCAGGTGCCAGAGCTGTATCCACACTGAACTATTATGTGCTCCTGAGAAATGCCATATGTGTCTGGGCCTCATACTTAGCCCACGTTCCCTCTGCCTGCAGCACCTTTACACTTTTCTCTACATATTGCAATTGCATTCACCCCTCAAGACTTGGAAAAGTACTGTCTCCACCATGAAGCCCTCCTGCATGCCTTACTTGCAGCTAATCAGTCTCAGCATTTTACATGATCTTATGAACCCTCTGTTATGACAATGGGCTTGTTCATGTTCTGCATTCATTCCCAGTCCTTGAGCCCCTTGAGGTCTGTAACCATATTTTAATCATCTCTGTACCTCAAGGATCTGGCCCATGGTAGAGGCACAATATATTATTATTGATCCAATCAAAAACTAGTTATTTAAGGACAATGCTTAGGAAATGTTTACATTATTACATTCTTATTCTGCCAACACATCCTTATACTGGCATCACTCATGTGTTAGTCAGGACTCTTCTGGTAGCAAGTACAGAAATTCTATTCGCACAAACTTAAGTAAAATATTAATCAAGTACTGGTTCACATAATCTGCTGTGGACAGTGCAAGGCAAGAGTTGGTTTTCCAGGCAGCTGGAAACAGGTATTCAAGTGTGTTCAGAGCTCTACTCCAGACTCTGGTCTTTGGGTTTCTCTGCACAAGGGCTTTATTCTCACCCATGGGTTTTCTGTCAGGGAAGCTCTGGACCAGAATTAACAGCAACGTGATAGAGAAAATAGCTTCTCTCTTAAGTCCAGTATGAAGCATTCTGAATTCTAGTTGGCTGAGCTTGGGTCAAATACCTGCCGTAACGTTCTGGGGAAGTCAAGTCAGCTAAGGGAATGAACAAACATGGCTAAAATTGGGGAGAGGAGAAGATCTCACCAAAGATGGAAGGAATAACACTGACAGGTTATATGGCTGGACAATCCCCTCCCCTTAAATTTGTGTCCATGTAGAGGACAGAAGACAGAAAATGACTTTGTTTTGTTCAGTTTTAGTGTTTGGACAAGAAAAGAGCCTAGTATTTGCACACTCAGCTGAAATACTTGGCGAAATGAGTATGTCTCGTCCTAATGAAGTTATTCCATCTTTTGGGCAATGTCTTCATGTTTGACAAGTACCAGGGACTTTAATTGAAAATTACTTTGGGAATCTTGCCAGACATTGCAAATTGAAAATATGAAAACCCTTCTCCTGGGTCAGGAGTGTAACAAGCCCCATGTCAAATGTCATTACCCCACGTGCATTCTAGGACTGTGCAGGTGGGAAACTAAGTGTTGATTGCATATTTTAGCCCAAGAATAATTTCCTGAATGGCAATTTGTTCCTTTATTTGATGAAACCGAGGTTTTCAACAGCAGTAAAATGCAATCTTTCCAGAGCGTATTTCCATGGGTTATGAAGATTGATTATGCTGCTTAGTGAGAGATTCATTATTTGGTTATTTAGACCATGATTTATTAAAAAAAAAAAAAAAGTAAAAAGGTAATGATTTCCAGTTAGGAAGGTTTGCCCTGTGAGCAGTGGTATTTAGCTCAGCATTGCTTCTAATTGATGGTGCTGGGACCGGGGAGGGGGAGCCAGGAGACAGGCCTGTTTTAAGCCAAGCCATTGGCACTTTCTTGGACCTCAAAGGGCCCCCCTAATTTCTCTGGATCTCAGGACTGCACGACCCCCACTGCCCTAAGCCTGAGGGGACTGGAATTTTGATTGTGCCCTAGAATAAGGGGGTGTGGGCAGGGCAAAAGCACGGCTGGAGGCAAAGCTGAGGCCCTAGACTACACCGAGCCTAGGAAACACTCAGGCAAAGTCAAAAAGGGAAAAGAGCTGTGAGGAAGTGAAGTGGGCAAAGGATCAAGGCAGTAAAGCGTGAAGAAGTGTGAAGGAGAGACAGAGAACGGAGAATCATATAAAAGAGTTCAGACCCAGGTGGAAACCTATGAGAAGTGGCGTGAAAACAGATCAAAGGGAGAATGGAGTCCTCTCACGGCTTGTAGGGGTGCTCAGCTCCACAACTTGTCCAGCTCTGTCCAGGCAGACTCCCTCACAGAACTTTCCAGCTGCTGCAACCCTAAACACTCTCTTTTCAGGAAAACAAACCAAACCAACAAACAAATCTGTTTCCAGTTGTGATGATCAAAAAAAAAAAAAAAAAGTGGGGGAGAGGGGGACTCTGGGAGGAATACTGTTCAGATCCAGGAGGAGCCTTGGAGAAAAGAGGAAGGCCAAGATTGTCTACTCTCCTGTACCCGGAATCGTGTCCTTTCCTATGGCTGTCACAGTTCAGACCCCTGCCTTCCAGAAGCCTCCTCTTGAGAAGCAGCCCACAGTGGTGAGAATGAAGTGGTAGACAGAAATCCTTTGTTTCTGAATGGGAACCAGCTCTAGATCCTAGAAAAAGTGCCCCCCAAAATCTCAGAGCAAGAGGCAAGATGGTGACAACCCTAAATATTCATTGTTGAACTCTAAGTGGCTGGGACGTGACAGTCAACATCTCCTTCAAACCTTGTGAAAACCCCTCGGGGCAGGTTTTATTGCTGCTACTTTTTTTGTTTTAAAGGCAGGTATTATCAGCTCTCTTCTGCAGAGGGGAAACTGAGGCTCCAGAGAACTGGCTATCTTGTCCAAGGCCTCTACTCTGGGAGGGGATGAGCCAGGTTGACTCTAAAGCCCCAAGTCTTTTATTCACACCTGTTCGTCTTCCATCTGGTCCATGGGCCAACTGGAGCCAATGACCAACCAATTAGTACACATGTGAACACAGCCCCTAGGCTTGTGTCAGACTTGATAATCACTTAAACTAAGGCCACTCACGTCCATCAATTCAGTGCGCTTTATGGCCCCATGAGAGGCAGACCAGGCATCCCAGGGCAGATGAGGAGGAGGTGCTTTAGGCAGAAGGAGCATGGGAAAACCTTCTAATTCGGGTTTCTTGAATTTGGTAACCCAGCGTCACTGGCCACCCTATCTCATGAAAGTTAGCCTTCCGTTTTGAGCTCAACTCTTGAGCCTCTGACCCTGCCCCAGGTCAAAGAACAGGGGTACCATTTGAGGAGCCTTTCCAGGCTGCAGGGGAGCAAATAACACCATCACTGGGATCAAGGAGGGGTGAAAATGGCACATTCAGTGGAGCCCTGCCAAGGACAACTCATTTGAACCTCAAAGGAATCCACTGGGAAAAGCACAGTCACTGGGGGAACAGAACATCCTTTGTTGTTCCTTTGAGATGGTCCCAACCCAGTTTCCACAAAGTCATGCTTTGAATTCCTTCAGCATTCTTACATTTCCTTATAATTTTGTTTCCAGGGAAATCCTAAGCTCTCAACATCCAGGGATCTCATTTCCAAAGATACAACTGCAAAGTCCATTCAAGTGGTTCTTTAAAAAAAATAATAATTCATTTTTTAAAAGTACTGCACTGTATTGACAAATTTCACAATTAGCTGTTTTGCCATATGTTTCTCTTAAGAATTGCGTTAATGAATTTCTTTTCAAGTCCATATGGGACGGGCAGATTGTTTTTTGGTGTTTTCCACATGTCATAGTTAAAGAAAATTTGATGAGGCTTCCTTTGGATCCAAGAAAAGCGGAGTGGGTTTTTATACTGCATTTCCAACTGACAAAGGCAACACTTGGCACTGAATACCAAGAGGAGGCCGGGCAGTAGCAACAAGACTTTGCTGTGCATTCAGTCTAGTTGGGTTTCACTGAGCTGTAAGTGAGAAACTCATATTTCAAAACATAATCAGAAAGAAGGGCCAGAGTAAGAGAGAATGCACAGTATCCAAAGACGCGAGGTTCTTTTTTTAATGACCTATGTTAGCTGAGTTATTATCAACTTCTGAAGGTCAGGACTGTGCCTTTTTTTGTCCTTGTGTTCCCAAGACCTAGGACCAGGGTCTTCTTGTGTGGCTGTACAAACTACGCCCTACACAAAGCTTCTTGGCCGAGGGGTGAGAGTGCTACAGTGTAGCTGCTATTGACTTCCCGAACCAAGAATCCTGGGCTTTCCTTCTCCATCCTAATTCATCCATTCTGGCTTGGTGGAAGCTCTGCCTAGCACAGCACTGTCCGACACTTCAATTATAAAACAAAAAGCCACACTGGCTGATCTTATGTAAGCCATAAAAACTCTGTCTCAGTTTCCTCATCTATGAAGTGCTACAAATGCCTAGTTTGAAGGACAATTGTGAGGCTGAGATAAAAACAGAAAACACTTTGTGAAGTCCTACATGACTATATTATTCTTTTGGTGGTACAGAGCCTGCCAGGCTTCTATCATATCAATACCCCCCCCCAACTCACTCATCCATACCTTCTTAGAATTTACAGCTCCACATTTACACGGCAAAATTTTTGGTTCTCAGTGAAAAAAGAACCATTCCCAATGCACCTTTCAGTCGCATTAACCAAACCCATAGAACATTGGTTATTATTTTCTCTCCTAAGTGGAAATCTTAAGAGTAGGCTCTCTGAAATAATTGCTCTTTTGCAATATTAGAAATATTTCAATAGTGACAGCTTGGAAATGCTTTAACTTTTAAATACTTAAACCAAATAATAAATAAACCCTTGTGATGAATGTTTCCAGAAGGGACGATTAACATTATCCTTACAGCTGTTCATGATATAATATCAAAATGAAAAACATGCACGAGAAAAACAGCAAGCCCATGCTGACTTCACGTCGCTTTTTTTTTGCAAACAGCTCTAATGTGAAGACATCCTCGGTAAGACTTAACCAACAATATTTCATCTGATCATCATTTAGCCAAACCACAACGATACTCCCGAGGCCTCTTCAGTTTCACTGACAGCATCTGTCATTTCAGTTACTACAAATGTGAGCTCTTGCAATGATGCTAGCAGGGTGCTCTGTGGCCTAAAAGGAAAATAAACGTCTCTTTTTCAAATTTTTAACATTTTATTTTTGAGGCAGGACTCAATAGTAGCTCAAGAAGAGAGGTTTGTTATCGTTGTTATTTTGTTTGTTGGGGGGAGCTTTAAGAAAAAACAAAAACATGGATCTGGGCAAATGCATATGTTCCTGATTCAACTCTGTACCTGAGCTTCTAAAGAGCAAGAATTCCTGTTTCCATCAAAGGTACATTTAAAGAACAGAAAAGTCAAACTATGACTTAGAAAATCTATAATCTTACTAGTCAATAATTTATTGGCAGAATTCCACAGTAACTTATAATTTTACGAGAGTAATAATAATTACTGTATGTGCCAGACGCTGTGCCAGGTGGCCTTAACTACCTTATCTGACTTAGTCTTTGTGGCAACCTTTGTAACAAAAAAGGTATGATAGCTTTCATTTTGAAATGGAGGAAACTGAAGGTCAGTTTGGTTGCTAGAATGCTGGGCTCCAGCCCAGGTTGCCCTCCCTGGAAATTCATTTGCCACCTCTGAGCTGTTGAAGGGATGGGTGAAGAGGTGGTCACTCAGAGCTGTCAAGAGCATCTTAGGTTGTGAGGAATAATTCCACTTCTTGGTTGCTTTCGCCCCTTGACCTTTGCTCTCTTCTGAAATGGGTCCTTGAGTAGTGTAGGGGAGGGGAGTGCTCTCCTGAAGACCTGGCAGTTGGGTCTCATCTTCCCAGGTTCATCAAAATGGCATCTGTCCTGGATTGACGTATCCTCTCTCCAGGAGTCTGCCCATTGCCTTGCTCTGACTAGCTAACAAATTCCTGATAATCTGGGAATGTTCCAAGCAGTGTTAATGAAGGGCAGTGGGGCTTTGATTTTGGACAAATGCTCCGTGATGGATGGGCTCTGGCTGACACACTTTCCCCACTGGGGCTCAGAAGTGACAGAGGAGGGCAGGTCAGAGGTGCCAGCTCCAGGCAGGTGGGGAGACCAGACTGTTAGCTTCTGCCCGGCACTTTCACGTGGCAGGGGAGGCTGCCTCTGTTGCACCCCCTCATGTACTATTCATCAAGGGGCATGTGGAGCCCCCTGGGGGCCTTTCCTCATATCCAGGCAAGATAGCTCATTCTTGGGGGTATGACAGGAACTGAGTTTGGGTACCACCACCTGAGCTGCAAATTTTCTTGTTTATGTAAGAGAAAATGTTCCCACATTATTCTAGTCCACTCTGATCTCAAAGGTGAGGCTGGGCTTAAGTCAATAGGGATCTGAAATGAAAGCAGTTGTGGTGAAAAGCCCAAGAAATATAGCACTCAGGGTAGCTGGGCTCTGCAGGCTATAATTTATGCTATTTTCTGCTTCTAGAATTTATCCAAAACTTTCAGCTTTTAGGAAGCTTCCTTTTGAATAATGAACTATCTGAATTTTGAAAACTCTAAATTCTCTTCATTGTGGGGCTCAGTCTAAACTATATTTAGAACCCCACTTAGATGTCACTCTCTCCAGGAAGCCTTCCTGGACCCCCAATTCTGGTTTAGTTCGTGACTACGAGCTTCCACAGCAACCTGTTCTTTCTCTTAGATGTCTATATCATGATTGTTCTTTTCATTTCCACTGCCTCACTTGAGGGGGGCGGGCACCAGGTCTTGTGTACATTTTTGCACTGTATCACTACAATACAACATACAGAATGATGAGGGGTGGAACACAGACCCAGAAAACTACTCAAGTTGCTCCGAGGAGGGCAGTTCATATAAAAAAAAAAAATCATACAGCCTTCACCATGGGACAGATTGCTCTTAGGATGTTTACAGATTGATGATACCATGAAATCTGTATTGATGAGGGCTTTTCTTTCCCTAAGTTGTACTTTTTACACTTAAAGTTCATTGAGCTCTACTCTCATAGCATTAGTCTTCAGCATCTGGCTTGTTTGTGGTGAAAGTCAGTAATGTTGGGTCTTTTTGAGCACGAAATCCATTAAATAACCACAGTGAACATACTAAACCATCATAATGTGGCTTTTCTGAAGCACAGAAATTTTATTTGGTGGGATCCTCCACCATGCTCTTATCAGTTGAATGGCTTTCATCAGTTGGTTATGAACAAGCTGGGTTCATGGAGGCACCTGCACCAGGCAGAGCTCAGACCACAGATGACAACTTGAATCTCCTACATCCCGATCAGCGCTCCTTTCCCATTGGTAACAAAAGGTCCCCTTTGTTTCAGAATCCACCCATGTATTTGTCACCCCAGGGTGTGTATGGCTACGTGCTGACCACGGAGGAGCTGAGGGTGAGGAGGGGTTGAGCCAAAGACAGAGTCCTCCAAAGCTAAAGGTTGGAGCACCAGGATAGGAGATGTAGCCAAGCGTGAGAAGAAGGGTCCCAGGCTGGTGGGAGAACTCAGCATGCCACTCCATCCCTCAGAACACGAGTGTTATAAGGTCTCTGCAGGGCCTTCTAGCTTGTACATCTCATAGTGTCAAAGGCTATAAACTCAGTCTTTGAACACTGAAAAGAATGAGCCAAGATTTGGAGTTCGTCATCCAGTTCTTTTGTTGTCACCCTGTCAGTGTGACAAATAAGGCAGAGCCCTGGTGAACAGGGTCCATTTTCCCCTCTGTATTTATTTAGATGTCCATGTTGGAGAAGGGGACCTCCTGGTCTTTTTTTTTTTTCACTTCATATAAAACATTTTTACTTCATACATGGCATCATTTAATTTTTCCTATTATAAAGATTCTGAAATATAAATATATACTTCATACATAAAACAGTAAAATCCATGTACATTTTAAGCAGAGGAACCTACTATTGATTTCTTACATTTTTATACTTTTCCTGTGCAAATACACATATACGAATATGTATTTGTAATATAAAAACTGAATAAATCCCCATGTTTTGTTCATATGATTTTGAAATGTGCTGTTTTCACTTAAATGTAATTTGCAAATATCTTTTCAATAAATTCTGGTCTACTGTAAATTTTAATGGCTGCATCGTGGTATAATTGATTTACCCAACCCCTCTATGTCTAAATGTCCAACAATATTTTGCTATAACAAACAACAATGTGATAAACATTCCCACAAAGTCATCTGGAGGCCTCAGAGTCTGGGCTTAGAGCAATGGCTGTGGCTGATAAAGGAAGAGGCAGGAAACAGAAGCTGGGAGCTGCAGCATCCCTGTGAGGCCTTGAGGAAACAGTCAGTTCTGAGACCAGACTGAGTTTGAGTTAGCACTGGAGAGGCCCTAATTAGTGTTTGAACTGCTCTTATGTCCAGCAATTCTGAGGAGTGGGATGGTCCAAAACTAGGGCATACTTCCTGGAACTGTGTCTCTCCATCGGGCTAAATCCACAGAAGCTTCTAAAGCCGGGGTGCCCAACCCCTAGGCCGTGGACAAGTAACGGTCCGAGGCCTGTTAGGAACTGGGCCGCACAGCAGGTGAGCAGTGGGTGAGCGAGTGAACTTTCATCTGCTGCTCCCCACTGCTCGCATTACCTCCTGAACCAACACCCCCCATGGAAAAACTGTCTTCCACGAAACCGGTCCCTGGTGCCAAAAAGGTTGGGGACTACTGTTCTAAAGAACAGACGTTTCACCCAATCGCAAAATGACTGTAGTTGTACCTTGAAAATCCGTTGCACTGTAGCACAACTGTTTATTCACGTGTGGAGTCTGCTGGAGCCTTTAGTTCATCCTGGAGCAGCCACAGAGAGTGAGGGGTGTGGAGGGCAGGAGAGCCCAGAGACTTGAGAGGGTTGGCCTCTAGAGCAGCAGTCCCCAACCTTTTTGGCACCAGGGACCGGTTTCGGGGAAGACAATTTTTCCATGGACCGAGGGTGGGGTTTCGGGGGGGGATGGTTTCGGGATGATTCAAGGGCATTACATTTATTGTGCACTTTATTTCTATTATTATTACATGTAACATGTAATGAGATAATTATACAAACCACCACCACTGATCTGACAGGAGGTGGAGCTCATGCGATAATGCGAGCCACGGGGAGTGGCTGTAAATACAGATGAAGCTTCAATTGCTCGCCTGCTGCTCACCTCCTGCTGTGTGGCCCAGCTCCTCACAAGTCATGGACCACTACCAGTCCGTGGCCCAGGGGTTGGGGACCCCTGCTCTAGAAGAGAAGCTGCTGGTGGTGGGTGGTGCTGAATGGACTAAGGAAAGGAAACTGGCATTCGCGGAATGTTCTGGCAGTTTCATGCCCATCCTCTTACTGAATTCTTATATCAGCTCTGGTTTATCCTGTTTATGGATGCAGACATAGAAGTGAGAGAGAAATTGGGTCACTTTTCCAAGTACAGCTCATGGTGACAGAGCTGAGATTTATTTCAACCCTTGTCTTTCTGGCACTTTCTATCAACCAGGCCAAGAAGTTTGAGAATTGCCCACACCCACATTGAAGTGTAAACTAATTAATATCCTCTTTGAGAGTGATGAGTTATTAACAGCATGCGTAAGAAAGCTGAACATAAATGACAGCAGTGTGAGCACCACATCAAGCTCTATCTCATGTGATTGGACCTTGACTTCCAAGCTGCCACTCTGCCTTTAGACCAGAAGCCTTTGTGGGTGTCTCAAGAGTATGGCCAATGAACGTGGCAGGGCTGGGACCTGGCTCCTGTGGGGCTCTTACTCTCTCTGTGCTCAGCCAACTCACAACTACCAGATCCTCTCTGGGCTGGGCCTGGGGAGGCACTATGAGAGTACAGAGCAGCTAGAACTTTCTTCACGTTGCCACTAGTCCATCTCCTGATGTGGCTAATGGTCATGCTCCAGCCAGCCATGAGGGCCACGAGGTCCCTGAGGGTGGGGCTGCCCTGTGGGCAAGGGGCTTCTACTGTTGTGCCCGCTCAACTTTCCCTGTTACCCTAGTCCGGGGGTCAGCAACCTTTTTAAAATTTTGGTAGAGGGCCAGATAGTAAATAATTTAGGCTCTGTGGGCCATATGTCTCTGTCACGATTACTCAACTCTGATGAGGTGTGAAAGCAGCCATAGACAACACATCAAACGAGCCTGGCTGTGTTTCAATAATACTATACTTAGCCTGTGGGCTGTGGTTTGCCAACACTTGCCTTAGCCCAACACGTTTAACAAAGCCCCCACATCTTCATTTCCTTCTTTAAGATAATGCTTCAAAACACAAGTTTTCCCCAGTTTGCTGGCCACTAGGCACAAAGGGTATGCACACGGAAGGCCACTAGCATTTCTTCCCCTCATATCAGTGACTCAAAGTTATACTCCACCAAATCACCGTGTCACTGATCGTGGAGCCAGTTTTTTTGTGATACCTTTTCTTTGGCTGCTGTTCACCTCTGATGATCAAAGGTGTCCTGAAGAATGACCCTCTTATGTAAAGGAACAAGCCCATCACATACTCTTGACACAGTGGTCTGGACTGAGGGCTAGCTGATCCCACCTAAAGGAAAACCCGCCAACTCCAATATCACATTTTGTGTTCCCAGTTTTTTTCTAGTTAGACACACAGGAAAGCCCAGGGTCACTTACTCCCAGGGTGTCTATTTCCTAGAAGAGCAGAGAGGATGTTGGATTAAGACACAGGAGCCTTGGGTTTTAACCTCAGCTCTGTCCCTATCCAGCTGCCTTCCCTCTGGCAGACTCCTGCCCATTCTGAGCTCAGTTTTCTGTTCTGTCAAAAATCATCTTCACCACACAGGAAGGAATGAAGCTGGACACCTACCTTACACCATATACAAAAATTAACATGGAATGGATCAAAAATGTAAGAGATGAAACTATAAAACTCTTAGAATAAACAGGAAAAACTTCATAAAATTGGATTTGGCAATGATTTCTTGGATATAACACCAAAAACATAAGCAACAAAAGAAAAAAATAGATAAATTGAACTTGAAAAAAAGTTCTGTGCATCAAAAGACAGCTAACAGTGAAAAGGCAACCCATGGAATAGGAAAACAAATATCTGCAAACCATGTATCTGATGAGGAATTAAGATCCAGAATATATAAAGAACTCCTACAACTCAACAACAAAACCCTCCAAAATCTAATTTAAAAATGGGCAAAGGACTTCAACAGACATTTCTCCAAAGAAGATATACAAATGGCCCATAAGCACATGAAAAGATGCTCAACATCACTGATCATTAGAGAAATGCAAATCAAGACTGTAATGAGATAGCTACAACCTCACACCGATTAGAATGGCTACTATTAAAAAAAACAGCGTTGGTGAGGATGTGGAGAAACTGGAATGCTTGTACAATGTTGATGTGAATGTACAATGTTGCAGCTACTTTTGAAAACAGGATGGTGGCCTCAAAAAACTAAACACAGATTATCATATGACCCAGCAAATCACTTGTGGGTATATACCGAAAAGAATTAGAAGCAGGTTCTTGAAAAGATATGTACACCCATGTTCATAGCAACATTATTCATGATAGCCCAAAGATAGAAACAACCCAAGTATCCATTGATAGATGAATGGATAAACAAAATGTGGTATACACATACAATGGAATATTATTCAACCTTAAAGGAAATTCTGACATATGCTACAACATTGATGAACCTGAGGACACTGTGCTAAGTAAAATAAACTAGTCACAAGAAGACAAATACTGTATGATTCCACTTGTATGAAGAACGCAAGAATAGTCAGATTCATAGAGACAGAAAGTAGAATGGTGGTTTCCAGGGGCTGGGGTGGTGGTGAGGGAATGGGGAGTTATAATTTAATGGATATTGAGTTTCAGCTTTGCAAGCTGAAATGAGTTTTGGAGATGTATGATGATGATGTTTGCACAACACTATGAATGTAAATACCACCGAACTGTACACTTAAAGATGGTTAAGATGGTAAATTTTATGTTATATTTTACCACAATTAAAATTTTTTAGAAAGCTAAAAGAAGGCATCTTGAGATGACTGCAACTGTGTCTTCTGCTCTAAAGTTCTGTATTTCACTGCGCACATGGGAAGCAGTCTTTGAGGATACAGCTGCTGATGTAAAGCAGGGGGTTGGCCTCTCCACTCCTAACCACAGTCCCTTCTATCCTACAGCTCTTCACAAAGACAACTTATTTTCACATACTTGGTCTTTCAAATCGTACAACAGTGCTGCAAAATCGACAGGGTGTTATTATTGTGCCTCTGTTACAGAGGAAGAAAGCGAGGCTCAGGGGTTTCAGTGACATGTCCAGGGCATAGAGTTAACACACGGATATGCAGGACTGAGCCAAGCTCTCCCCATTACTTTCCTTGGGAGCCTCAAGGGAGGGCTCTCGAAGCTCTTGTTGACACCATACTCAGCAGCATGCCTGGGAGGGGAGCCCTGTTGGCAGCTTTAGTTTTCTCCCCAGACACCTTGTTTCTCTTGCCTAGTGGTTCTCTCGCCTAGGTGAGCAAGACAACCTGGGGGAGAGCTTGGCTCAGGTTGGGGGGGAACTGCGTAGATCTTTGAGGAGGTGATGTTTTACTTGTAACCTAGAGAGAGGTGACAGGTGTAGAGCAAATGGAGAAGGCACCAGGCAGGGGACCGCAACTGCAGGTGGCCTCCTGCTGCACAGAGCTTGGCAAGGGAAGGTGGTAAAGGGGTGAGGGGCGTGTGGAGAGGGGAGCAGTGGCCAGCTCAAGGGGAACCTTGATGGCCATTTTATACTGGATTGGATTTGATTTTATTCTGGAAGCCACGGGAACTTGTAAAGAGTTTTAGGACCACGTGGGGTAAGGTGGCACCACTATGGAGGCCCCCAGTATCCCAAACGTCAGAGGAAGCTGGGGACAGTTCCCCTTAGCTGCTTCGCACATCGACACAGCGTGGCCTATCACCTCCACAAAAATTCCTACTACCCATATGGAAAAAATCTAGACAACATGTTCTAGGAGTTATAGGATGCATACATTTTTCAATGTTTCTTTTAGGGACCATAAACCTTCAGTTTTATGATGACTTAATATTGATGTTAAGCCATAAACAGAGCTGGGACAGTTTGATTAAAAAAGTAACAACTTCTTGCCAAACAGGTAACCTTTTCTTCCCTTCTCCCCTTCTCTCCCCTTCCCCTCCCTCCCCTTCTTTTTATTTTACAAGTGGGCTTAAATCTACTGCCTGGAGCAAAGGAGCTGCCTCTCCCTTGGATACCAGCAGCTTCCCTATGTCCTTTGAAGTCAAGTCCTGAAGTCAGGGACAGACCCCAATTTAACAGTGGCCTTGGCCTTGGCCTCTACGAAGGCACTTCATGTTGGAGGGAACAAAGTCATTGTAGATGCCTTGGCAAAGTGCCCTGGATGGGAAAAAAAAATGCAAAAAAACCCCCAGCCAACAAGTAATCATCGCCCCCTCCCCCCACCTCCCCAGTAACTCTTTAGGAACATAATTTTTATAGGGCCAACCACAGGAAGGCAGGAAGGCCCATGGTGCAAGAACTTGGGGAGAGAAAAGATGATGAAAAATAACTTCCAGAAAAAAGGATCTCACATTTTGAATAGGAATGGTATTTAAAAGAAAAACAAAGCCCAAATCCCAAACATCCCATCCAACAGGAAATCATCATCAGTGTTTAGAAATTCCAGGGAGTACACCCGGGGACAGCTGAAGAATTGGCACAAGGACATCAGTTGTATTGAGGAGTGAAGGGTGGGTTGGCCAGTTTCCCAAACAGGGGGGTGTGCTCAGTGTCCTGACACTCCCCTGACACCCAGGGAGGGCAGAGAAGTCAGTGGTGGGCAGGAGGAGCCTGGTAAGGTGGTGTGGACATCTGTCACTTTTGCTCCATGACCTACTGTCATCAGGAGATACTTATCATACACATGCTAGGTGCCAGGCACCCTTCTAGGCACTGGGGATACATAGTGAGAAAGACAGCTTGAGTTCCCACCCTCAAGTAGGGCCTACCCACTTCTTTGGGAACAGTGGTTCCTGACTGGGGAGTTTCCTTAGATTGTTAATCAGAGTGACCTCCCCTACCCTGGCAGACTGGCAGGAGAACCACCCAATCTAGTTCATCATATGTGCTCTCCCTGAAATTTCCATCATGAGAAGAGTGACAAAAAATACTGGGGGAAACATAGTTGGAGTAGATTTGTCCACGTTCTGCAGAGAAACTCCTATAGTGGCTGCCACCTGGGGCCTCAGAGCTGCCATGGCACCTGCCTCTTCAGCCTTCCCCTAGATTCTGTGAGCTGCTGCATAGCCACCAGATAAATATCAGCTCTGCATAGGTTACCCAGCGTTGGCATCTGTTGCTCGCAACCAATGATCCTCAATTATCAGAAAGTGGACAAGAGGAAGGAGATGGAGACAGATGACTGCCTTTGCAATTTAGATCAAAACTCAGAACTACTAGGTCTAAATCTTTATTACCAGCATTACCTTGTTTTACTACCTAAGATCCTCTAGCCTAAATGATTGAAATAGTCTTCTTCTGGTCTCCTTGCTTCCTCTCCAGAATGATTATCCTAACATGTTTCCCCACTTCTCCAGAACCATCAGTCTCCTGAGCCTGCCAGGCAAGGCCTGCCAAAATCTGGTCCCAGCTTGCCTTTGCAGCCTGCTGCCAACATTTTAACGTATTCACCGTGCAGGCTAACTAGTCCCCTAGCACTCCATGCAATGGCCGGCCTCAGTGCCTTTGCTCAAGCTCTTCCCTCAAACAGGAATGTCTCTCCATGTTTCTGTGCTCTTTGTAAATTCTATTTCATCATAAAAACCTCACTTGAAATGTTATTTCTGACATAAAGCCATTCCTGAATGCCTAGAAGAAATTAATCATGCCTCCCTCTGTGTTCCTACAACCCTTTCTTGTACTGCTACTGTTTCCCTCTGTCTTGACCCCGAGTTAGTTCTATACATATCTGTATGTCTTTCTAGACTTGAGATCATTGAAGAGGGCCTGTGTCTCTGGTCTCCCAAAGCTTAGTACTGTGCCAGGCTAAACAGACAAGTTTGCAGAATTAATTAGATTTAATTATTAGTCATAGGCCTCTAAGGGTTATTAAGTTAAAATTGATCTGAACAAAACCATAATTTGAAAAGACACATGTACCTCAATGTTCACTACAGTACTATTTACAATAGCCAGGACATGGAAGCAACCTATATGTCCATTGACAGAGGAATGGATACAGCAGATGTGGTATACATATACAATGGAATATTACTCAGCCATAAAAAAGAATGAAATAATGCTATTTGCAGTGACATGGATGAACCTAGAAATTGTCATACTGAATAAGAGAAAGACAAATATCATATGATATTGCTTATATGTGGAATCTAAAAAAATGGTACAAATGAACTTATTTACAAAACAGAAATAGAATCACAGATGTAGAAAAAAATCTGGTTGCCAAGGGGGAAGGGGCAGGAAGGGATAAACTGGGAGATTGGGATTGACATATACACACTACTATATATAAAATAGGTAACTAATAAGGACCTAACTGTATAGCACAGGGAACTCTATTCAATACTCTGTAATGATCTACATGGGAATAGAATGTAAAAAAGAGTAGATGTATGTATATGTATAACTGATACACTTTGCTGTACAGCAGAAGCTAACACAACATTGCAAATCAACCATACTCCAGTAAAAATTAACTTTAAAAAAGTTAACCTTACTGGAAGAAGGACAATCCAAAGCAAATAAAGATGTTTTGCATTAAAAAAAAAATTGATCTTGGGCTTCCCTGGTGGCGCAGTAGTTGAGAGTCCACCTGCCGATGCAGGGGACACGGGTTCGTGCCCTGGTCCGGGAAGATCCCACATGCCGCGGAGTGGCTGGGCCGGTGAGCCATGGCCGCTGAGCCTGTGCGTCCAGAGCCTGTGCTCCGCAACAGGAGAGGCCACAACAGTGAGAGGCCCGCGTACCGCAAAAAAAAAAATTGATCTGAACATTGAGTCAGGTTCTGACCACGCACAGAGAAACCAATCCTCCCTACTACTGTCTCTTTCCTAGCTTTGCCTCTCGGCTATCATTTCACCACTCTGTGGCTTTCCTCATTGGACAACTGCTTTTTCTCCTTCTAGCTAGACTGTAACCGTCTAGTTCCCATGGCATACCCAGTCCCCAGCACGATACTTAGCACATGCCAGGAGCTGAGTAAGCTATGGCTGAATGAATGAAGACATGAACGCACTTGATCCTTATTTACTCTGAGATGAATTCTGACTCAGACTCATCCTCAACATTTGTGATTCTGGATGCAACAATAGAAAGAAATCCCATATACCAAATGTCTGAATATTCAAAAGTTACAAAGTATGCTAAAAAGCTGTTTTTATAAAATATGTTATCCTTCTACTTTAACAAATATGCCTCTGTGACTTTTCCACATTCTGCACGGGGATGAGATAGCACAGGAAAGGCTGGTTCTCAGCCTGCTTGCTTCCTTCCCCATCCTGGCTCTGCTTCGTACTTTAAGGCCCACGCATCCCAGCGGCATCCACATTGCCCATCAGTTTCTGCCCTTGGCTGGCCCTTGCATCTCGGGTGCACATGTTGCTGGGATTGCCTGGCCTCAGAGGATAGATCCAGGGATGAGGCCCTCAAAGGCCTGGAAACAGGCTCAGAGACTTTTAGGGTCTCGATCGCCAGGGCATAGTCTAGAAAGGGAGGTGTGAACTCTAGCTGGGTAAGTCCCTACCGCTTGCATACTCCTCACTTTATGGGGAGAAGAATGGCCAGACAAGGGCCAGGGTGCACCAGGGGAGGGACCCCTCAAGCCTAGGTCTAAAGTATTGCTCTGATTTTATTCTTCTTAGGAGGACTCCCCATAAAGGAATCACATCCCTACTCTATAGAGGATGCTTCTGCACTGGTTTTTCTTTGGAGTTTGCAAATTCATTGTCAGCCCAGAAACAGCCAGAGCAGTGGGGCACCCGGACGCGTCTGGGTGAGAGCGAAGCCTGGTGCTCCACAGCAGCAATCCTCTCTCAGGGCGGTGGTGGGAACCCCTTGCAGACCACAGGCGTGCTTGGTTATGAAGGTCTAGAAGCTTCTGTCCCTTAATGTGATTTCTGCCATTAAGTAAGGGTGCTTCGAAATCCCCTTGGATAGACCCAGGTGGGCGGGGGGCCCTAAGGGTGAAGGTGATGCTGCTGTTCTCCCAGCCAAGCAAAACCAGCGACTGGAGCTTTAAAGGAAGGAGATTTTCTGCTCGAATGCTTTCAAATGGGCTCCTGCAGACAGCTGTGGCCAAGCTTTTGAAATATTTCTAGCCTCTGTTTTCCTGCTGTGAAGTCTTTCGAGAAACAGTTCAGGAGCTAGGAGCTGTTTGCTATTCTGGGGCAGTGGGTGTGCAGATGAAAGGGCAGATGGGCTGGAGAGGAATAATTCCCCAAGTGCCCATAAAATTTTTGATCTTTGGCCCCTGCTGTAAAGTGATTCTGGGAATGCCGGTCAGACGGGAGAGCTGAGCTCTGTGGACCTGGGGCTTCCCGTGACCTCCGTCTGGGCACCTGGGACACAGTCTTTGTCACCCAGGGCACTGAGATAGGGACTCTCACGGCTCCTGGAGGCTCTAGAGGCCTGTTGGAAATGAGGAGAATCTCAGGCCAGATGACACTGAGAGCTGGGGAGGTCTGATGAAATAGGTGGAACCCTGTCTAGGTAGTTGATTCAAAGAAGTACATATTCCACCAAGGAAATTAAAATTTTCCTGTGAATGTGCTTTGGCTGATGGTCCAATTCTCTCAGGCTCAGGTGAGCCAAGGCTGTATGGTAACGTAGCCAAGAGGCAAGCGACCTTGCATTAGCCCTGGATCTATCACCACTTGGCTGGGGGACTGGCCAAATTAAGTGTCCTCCCTGCCTTAGTTTCCTTTGCAGATCAAAGACAGGAAGTTATCTTCTCAGGAGTGGAAGAGTCCAAGGGGCAGCCTTGGAAATGTCTTCATGTATTCCTTACATTCAATGGGTTTCCTGATTTCCATCTTTCTTCAGATGACAGTATCTACCATTTAACCTGGGTTGGGAGTTTGAGCTTTGGAGTCACATTAGATCTAAATTCAGTCCCAGCTTAGTCTTAGATAACGATATAACCTTGGGTGTGTGTTGGTTACCTCTTTGAGCTTCAATTTCCTTATCTGCAAAATGGGATGGTATCACTTACTTCTCCAGTTGTCTGGAGAATTAAATGAGATAATGGCCTTGGATACTGGTTCAGGCATAACATTCTCCTCCTCAGAGCAGCATTGCCTTTGGGGTTGGCAAGTCTGGGCAGCTCACCGAGGACCACATAGGAGTGAGCTTACTTGATTCTGACTGGGCCTTACAGGGACATTGCTGAAGTGGGAATAGCTCTCTTCAGACAGAGTGTTTTATTTTCCTGGTGGGAACTCTGTGGTCAGTACTGGATGAAAAGAAAGGCACATGGCCTAAAGGCAGGGTTTTCTGAAGTAGGCTCCACTGTGATCCAGGTGAAGGCCTCCTGTCCAGAAGGTGTGGTAAGAAGCAAAGTAATGAGGTTAAAAGGCTTATCCAGAACAGAAGGCTCTTTGGTTCAATAGAAAGAGTTCCCAATTTGGAGTCAACTGGGCTGGGACTCTGTTTAATATGACAATGTGTCCCTGGTCCTCAATAACATAACTGTCATTCAGCTGGGACTAAATAAATGCACGCTTAATGAACGGATGAGGGAAGGAATGGGGACTAAGCTTGTTTCCTTGCTCTGAGACCTGGAGCCTCAATTTCCTCACTGGTAAAATATGGATAATAATATTTACCACTCAGGTTTGTTATGAGGATTCAAGGTGACATATGCATTTTCATCTGTAAAGTGCTATCTACCTATGAATGATAATAACAGTATCATTAGGTATTAGAACTGACAGTTGTAGGAAATAAGAGAATGTGAACATGGAAACTGAGGTGGATGTCAGGCAGGGTGAACATATTGTAATCATTGCCTTGAAAGCAATGCCATTTTTATGATGACCAACCAACCCACCAGAAAAGGGCTCCCAACTGTATCTCAACTTAACATGGGCATCAATTCTTTGGATTTATTTTCTTGCCCTCAATTTTTAGAAAAAAGAGGTGAATCATAATAAAATCACTTATCAAGTATTTATTATCTGAGTTTCACCTACAATATAGTAACTCCACCCTTTGACTCTCATTCTATACAATAAAGATATTGAGATTCACACTCATTAGCAACATCCTCAATCATAAAGGAAATATTCAAGCTTCTTTCACAAAATTTATGTTCCAAGACAAGACGTTTAGCGGTTTTGTTCTGAGTGAGGTATGTGCAAATCTTCTGTTCGTAACAGCACTGCTTTACTTCTTTTTGTTGCAGCACTCCCATGTTTAGCCCAGTAGTTATAATGTGCTAGAGGCTGGAATTGCATCATGAACAAGACACAGGTCTTGCCCTCAAGAAGGTTATGGCCTACTGAGGTAGACAGACAAACGATAGGCAGTTACAATAGTAATAATTGCTCACATAAGAATTGCTTTGCTGCTTTTCGATAATCATTGAAAGGAAATTCTTTGTGTTTCTAAGTTATTTCATAGCTAGCCCAATCGATGGGGCCATAGTCAGTATAGAAGATGAGAAAAAGTAACACTGAGCTCCTATTTCGTGCATACGTGAATGTTTTACACATATCGCTTGAGGCATCACCAGCACCCCTCCCCCATCCCTCTACTCCTAAGGGTCAGGTAGTATATGCCCTTTATGCTGCAGGGGTAATTGAGACAGAAAAGTTAGGCAGTTAGCACAGGGTCTTATAATGATTACGAGAGGCCTGTCATGCATTCAAATCTTGCTCTTTCAACTGTACCACTTACATTTGAATAATGTGCCTAAGTAAATAAAAGCAATTTTCACCCACCCCTTAAATGCTTCTGGGAATTCCAGAGGACTAGAGTGAGAATGTTCTGAGTGAGGCACTCGGGGTGGGTCCAAGTCTGGGGCAGGGTCTGGCAGCCATGCTTAGGCTTTTATCAAAATGAGCCAACAGTGCTACCTTCCAAGCATCAGGAGAAGAAAAAGATTCTCAAGGAAAAGTCTGAGAAGGACTTGGAGCAACAGAGAGCACCTGGAGCCTGCTAGTCTTCCGGCTGAAGAGAAGGATGAGGATCTTCTGTCTGAATAATCTTTCCTGCTGGTTCTTTCAGAAGGCCTAACATGGTACCATTTTAATTCACAGTGTGTAGGTTTGGTTTGTGTGGCTATTTAATTTTTGGCCTAAGAATTTCACAAGTTGTAAAATTCCC
The DNA here is from genome assembly GCF_039906515.1 of Pseudorca crassidens. NCBI lineage: Eukaryota > Metazoa > Chordata > Mammalia > Artiodactyla > Delphinidae > Pseudorca > Pseudorca crassidens. The sequence goes on from NC_090296.1 coordinate 106,487,299, forward strand.
TGGATGTCCATTTATGGGATTACCTTTGCTGAATCATAATTCAGCAACCATTTATCACTTATGAGACTTGTAGAACCTGCCCAGAAACTTACAGAATTTATTCTGCAAAGTGTCACGCTACTCCACTTACATGTCTGTTGCAAGTCATCTGCTTACCAACATATTAAGAAATTCCCCTTAGGAAACAGCAGTGGTCTCAGGCCAACACACGAAGGCCAGCTACTGCTGCAACACCCTTTGTTCCTACCTACTTGCACACCATTGTCTGAGATTGCTGCAGCCATCCTTGTGTTAGTTACTGTGGGACTTCTCTCCTCAAGCTTTATGAAAACCTTCACCTATTCTTCCCTGAATGACACGTCTCTGTCTTGTCTATCATGCGAACAGTTCTGCCAATTCAAATGTTGACTATGGTAATAAACAGTAAAATGATTAAAAAAAAACATGAAGTGAATGTTCTATGGGGTCTTGGCAGTAAGGAGAAGTGGTTAATGGCATATTTGGCTTCAACAGTCCTGGTCTGAGTTGCAAATATGCCTTTTTATCTTTGTGAGTTTGAGCGAATTCCTCATCTGAAAAGTGGGAATAATAATAACCTACCTTACAGGACTGCTGTATTAAATCAGATCATGTCTAAACGTGCTTACTAAGCATAAGTCCTGGCAGTGACTATTAGCTCTCTTTTCGTATTCTTCAGACATTTCCAAAGATAGAGTGTGATGCCAGGAGCTCAACTGGAAAGGCTCAATGCAGAGTGGACTTAAACATTAGATTGGTGAACTCTGAAGGGTTCAATACACCACATTGACAGGCCTATGCCTGTGTCTTTTGGAAGTTTTAGGACCCTTGCAGGCCATCTTTAGGCTTTCTTAGTTTGTATCTCATAGTGCCTAGCGGAAGGTGCTACTAGTAATTGAATGGTTAAGAGCTTATAGTACCAATAAAGCACTTTACTGGAAGTACAAGCCCCCCCCCCCCAGTATCACAGTTTATTAGGAGTCCCAGTTCTTTAGCACCTTATAATACCGCCAACAAGGTGGTCTGGCTGGGTATCCAAGGGGGATGTCCCTTGAGTGTGAAGTGAGTTCTCCACTCTTTCTCTTCGCACTAGACTCTCACCCAGCAGAAACCAACATCCTGACTCCAAAAGGATCCTTGCAGATGTTGACTTTCCTTATTCCCCCAGTCAGTTCTGGTCTTGGTGGCTCTTCCCATCCAAGCTGTGCTTGGGCTGTGCATGGACTAACAAGGGACCACTATCCATCCCATCAGTTCTGAGACAACTGGGATGCCACTAGGGAGCCAATTAATTAAAAGCATGTCTTGAATGCAAGTATATCCAATCAGTTGTTCTACATTTGAAAAAATAAAGTAGGTTTTGTTATTGTAGTTAGGTAAAATCAGGTTTTCAATCTTATTCTAATATTTTTGTCCTCCCTCCATTGACATATACACTTTATTATTTTTAGAGGGTAGCATGTCTAAACAGAAGTTATTACTTAGAATGCTTTTGATTAACAGAAACAATGTAATACTGGCTTAAACAATTAGGAAATTTGCTATCACACAGAATTAGAATTCAGGAGTAGGGTGAATTCCAGGATTGATTCTGCAGCTCAGTGATGTCACTGAGGAGCCCAGTTCTCTGAGCATCTTAACATCACCAACCTCTACATGCTGGCTTTGCTCTTAGGTGGCTCCCCTCAACCGGAATGTTCAAAGGAAGGCAGTATTCAAAGGAAAAGAAAGATACTGTTTTTCTTGTGTCCATATGTTTATACCTCAACAGCTAGCAGACTTCCCCTCACGTGTTATTGGCCAGGACTGGGTCATGCCCATTCCCAAACAAATCCCTAGCAAGGGGAATGGAATGACCATAATCAGCCCTAACGAATACTTAGGGGCGGAATGGGTGTTGGGTCAGAAGTCATAGGCACTATTTTAAACATGCAATTTCAGGTTGGTGCCCACTCCAGTACCATGAATGCAACAGGTTCTTAGCACACAATTGACAGTAATGGCATAAAAGATTTAGATTTTACCCTTCAAACTTATTTAATTCTGCTGCTGCATTGAGGTTTCCTAACACCATATTCTAGCTAAGCACAAGCACAGACAAATTTTAAGGACTCTACACTGTCTGCAAACTCATGATGCCTATCTATGCTATTGCACAAAAGAAGGAACTCAGGAGTGGCCCAAAGCCCTGCTCTGCGGTTTGGCAGGTCCACTGAGGCTCTCGTTCACATCCCTTCCTGAAGTCAGAATGGATGATTAGTGTAGAGCTGGCTCTCTTGATCCAGCTCATGCAGAGAGAGGAATTCCCAAGTTGCATTACTCTGGGCAGGCCTTTCTGCTTTCCATGGCGTTGCTTGCCCACTGATTAGCTGTGAGTATCGAATGAGGCCAAGACAGTATCACCGCGGTCATTGGAGTAATAAAATCAAGTTGTTCCATCATTTCACTTTTCCTTCGAGGGGGGAAAAAGTTGGGAACACAAGGCCCATCAAGACCTTTCCTGTTTCTGATGTCTCTATCACAGACTTGGCTCGAAAGGTTAAATGTTTTGGATTACAAAATGTACATTATATGGGGGTCTTCCTATAAATCAACAAGGCAGGTATGTTAAACACAGAAAAATATCTACAGCTGTTCTCTTACTCATCCTGCTTGTTATTTAACTCAGCCTGGGCCCTAAGGAACATTTTTAGTTGTACTGTCAACAGTTTCAAAACAAAGAAGAAACTGCAACTGGCAAATGAGGAACCCAGCTGGTCCTCTGTTTAGGCTCCCACTGCATATACTTTAATCCTGACACCTGCAAGCTATTTAATCAGGATTTACAATTGAACATGAAGGATGAGGGGTCCGCAGGGCTGTGTTCTTCGTGTTTGGATTGCAAATGATGGAGAAAAACTTTGTTATCGGATGTTGTAGTTATTTGAAGTTGTGTGCCCTCTAACCCACGGGGAACTCAGCATCATTTATCACTCCCCAGAAAAAACTCAGCTCAGGCAGACGCTGCCCCTCACAGCCTAACATTCTATTTTTGCTTCTCCTGTATTCTAGAGTAAACAAACTTGGAATTTATGAACAATGAGAAAAATAATTTCCAGAGAGCAGATGGCAAGAGAAAGTTCTAAGAGAAATAATGAAAGCACAATCTGGAATTAGACATAAAGCAACATGTAGATAAGGGTATTTGCCTACAATCTGGCCAAGGCCTGCAGCATACAGAGAGTTCTCTACTTACAAATGTATCTCATTTCATGGAAAAGAGCACAGTCTTGAGCCAGAGCGAAAGTAGGGCCATTTTGCCCAACACATCAGATAGAATTTAAAGTTGCTTGTACATGCACAATGTTCCTGTACAAATAAAGAGAATGCACTAATTCTGGACTTAGAAAAATTGCCTTGGGACTAGCCCTTTAGAATGGAAACTTCCTGTTAGTTGAGGAGCTTCTGAAATAGTGTGACTGAACGGAGCGTAAAGAAACAGCTATGATCACTACTTATTGAGTCCCCAATGGCCTGAATGCTTTGGAGGGTGACAAAGAAGCAGAAAACATGGGCCCTGCCCTCATCCAGCTTCCAGTCTACTTGAGGAGAGAAAAAGACACCAGTTGAAACAATAACAGGATAGACTAATGTGAAATAAAAGGAATTTCAGAGAAGGGATGACCACTGTCCCCTGGAGTAGTCAAAGAAAACTTTCTGAAGAACTTGGAGCTTGAGTTAAACATACAAGTGGTTGAGGCAGTGGTTCTCAATATATTTTAGCACAAAGAACCCCAAATGACAGTCCCTGGACGTTTACATTTAGAATCTATTCATTGAGAAATACTTAACAAAAAACTATGAATTCATTACCATTGAAAAATGTGTTTGTATTTTTCACCATAGCAGTATTTACATGCATTTGAAAAACAGTACAAATTGGTGTGATATATTCATGCAGTCAGTATATAAGATATGGTTTCCATATGACTTCATATCTCTGAAGTATCCAGGTTAGTAAACACTGGCTTAGACTAATATGTTTGAGTGCTTATGAAACTGTCCTCAGAGCAAATGCCTAATAAAATTGGGTCCTGTTGATGCCTTCAGAAATACTTTGGGAGCTGTGGCCAAAGAGCACTCGGTCTTTGTTGTGGCTTTAGTGGCAACCCTCCTTCAACATCTCTACCAGCAATTTAGCACCCTGAGTGATTCCTTTCTCCTCATCTCCCTGTTGCAATGTGCCCAGGTTTGTGCATGGCATAAATTTACAGGAATCTAGCATCAAGGTTAGAGATGATGGGCCACATTATTTATTGCCTTCTACTGGACCTGCACCAGCTTACACAGAAAATTCCTCGAATGTCAAGAAACTATGTGTCTTTTAAAGACCAGAGAACTAGATTTAATGGTATCTCTCAGAAATTCCTTATCCCAATGAATTAAGAAGACACTTTTCTTAATGCTCAAGTATCATCCACTTGCTTTTTTGGGTAAACATTCAAAATGTAGGAAAACAGATAAACTCAGCCAGTATTCTGTTGTGATCATTTTGGCACGTATCCTAGTTTTTTTAAAAAAAAAAATGCATGCATGTATATATATGCATCAATATTTTTACAAAACTGGAATCATTCTGTACACACCATTTTGTAATCTGATTTTTTGCAGTTAATATATTGTGTTTAGTTCCCTTGTCCACATACATTTTCTAAATCCGGATTTTTTTTTTATTTTTTAATTTTATTTATTTTTATACAGCAGGTTCTTATTAGTTATCTATTTTATACATAATAGCATGTATATGTCAATCCCAATCTTCCAATTCATCCCACCACCACCACCCCCGCCCACTTCTCCCCCTTGGTGTCCATATGTTTGTTCTCTACATCTGTGCTAAATCCTGATTTTTAATGACTGCATAAGATTTGATCACATGACTTTTCCATCCATTATTTAATCAATCCTTTTTTTGTTACACATTTAGGTTGTTTCCATCTTTTCTAAACCTTAAACAATGTGGTGGTGAATATATCTATAAAAATCTTTATGCTCATTGCAAAGAAAATATAATTTCAATTTCATCAAGTATCTTGAATTTTATAGTTTAGTCCCAGATTTTACTATCGCATTTTGGCTTTCTACCAGTTTCAGATTCCGTTTAGGTTCTCTGCATTTAGCCACTGGTCAAAGTCCCAGGATACAAAGTAGTGAGGTGGCTTCTTCCCAGATGAGTCAGGAGAATCACAGAAGTACAAGCCTTATTCTCATCCTACTCTTTCAGAAAGCTGAAGAGATAGGGCACCACACAACACTTAAGTGGTTGGTGGGAGAGGAATTTGGATGTAGAAATTCCCTGCTTGGACAGCAAGGAAAGCTCAGGGCAGGACACAGTATGTAAACTCACGCTTAGAGGAGGAAGCTTGGACTCAGCTCACCATTGACGGCTACCTTCCTATCCAGTGGCAGTGGGACTGGAGCCCAAAGATTTGATGGTGCTTTTCTTACTTTCTCATCTTTCTTGTATAGTTTTCCTTACCACAGAGCTGACATTTTAGGGTAGGCATTATTCAAGAAAAAATTATTCGTGACACTTGTTAAAGACAGTAAGGAAGACTTTATTCAATGGGAGCTACTACAATGGGGTTGTGCAGTTGGGAGAAAGATGGGGCTCAACTCAGAACACAACAGGGAAAGTGGGGATTTAGAGCCAAGGAGCAGGGCTGAGAGTCAGTGGATAAAAAATTGCTAAGATATAGGCTAGTTCTTTGCTAAACTGACCTAACAAGATTTTTGCTGAAGGCAGATGAGGGTGAAAAAGATATTGAAGTGGGGGATGAGGAATTTGGACAGATATTGAAGATCATCAGACCAATAGTGGGAGATTTATACTAAACTAACTTTAGCAAGATTCTTGTTATGGAATAAGCAGGCCAAGGACAGAGCCCAAGGTCGGAGCCTAGTCTGAAAGAGGACTCAGGAGCTTGATTCAAGTTTGGTCAAAGAGGGTCTTTGTCAGCATCTGTTTTTTCTGAAGTGTCTATCCTCTCATTGTGATGTTTTTTAGTTTTTCCCTCATGAAAATAATAAATGTGAACTGAAATTTTGCAAGAATTTTCCATTTGATGCTTTTCAGTTCCCATTTCTCTGTTTCCCTGCTCTGCTGTCTCCTCTCCTCACCCCGCCACTTCTTCCTATCCTTCTACCTCCTAATCCTGTGCCCTCGCACCTGCACCCCCAGCCCCTTACACCCATCACCCATTTCCCTTTCCTCACACATCTTTAAGCACAGACTTGGTGGAGTCATTTACTCACTCTATCACAGTGCTTCTTTCTCTGGCATCTCTGCAGTGAATGGAAGCATTAGTACCTGATCAGCTCATGGATCTCAAAGACTCTGCCATCCCTGTGGCATCTCCCTGCTTCATCTTACATACCTGACCTGTTAACTTATTCTCAGCTTCTAATTTAGAATAGGTTTATTATTCTCACTGCATTATATGGTCAGATGTAATACGACAATTTGTTTATAAAAGGGCACTTTGAGAGTACAATGAGGTACTACTATTAATTACATCAGGACCAGAGCATAAGTAGAGACTGTCCCCAGTGAACCCAGATATATGATTAATTTTGCCCTTACTTTCATTCCCAGTCTCTGCAAGTTCTCTGTCAAAGAGTCAAGAACAAATTATAATCCTAAGAATTTGAAATACAAAATTTTGGAATTTTGATTAATCAGTCAAAGAGGTTGGGCTAAATCAGGCTAGCATTGTGGGGTCAATGAAGAAAGGTTTGGTCAAACAAACAGCATATACAGACTTGGAGGAGAAAAATCTGGATACCATGGTTATACAGTAACTTAAGCAGATGGCCAAAGGACTTTCAGCCTTCAATGCTTTATTATCATCCTTTACGTTTATTAATTTTATTTTCTATTTACACTCCATATTTTTTCCTCTCTTTGGTTGGTCTGTTACCCATCAAACAGATTTGGTTTTATAATAATTCACCTCAACTACTATGGCTATTGAGGTATATTTATGGAAACTGGCCGTTGATGGATAGGAATTATTTAGGGCCATTCAACATAAGTGGGACTATGGTAGCCCAATTTGAGACAATTAAAATTAAAAAAACATAACTATTTTCAAGAAGATACTAGCTTCTAATATCTTCCTTTTATAAAAAGCTTCCCATACTTCTAGCATCTTCTAAAATACTTGTTATTTTACTCTTTTCTCTTTTAGCTTGATATTTACATGCTGACAACTCCTTCAAAATATTCACCCAGCCCATAAGTAGGAAACCTAGATACGTCAAAGATTGTAGAAGAAATGGAAGGAAAAGTGTTGCTAAGTAATTACCTCCCCAAAGTATACCGGACTGACAATTGGTCAAATTTCTAAGGATAAAAAGAAGAAAAAACTCAAATTCTTGCTGAGAAAAGTAAATATGAAAACACTTGAAAATTCATTTAAAAAATCATAATTCTAAAGTAAAAATTTGACAAAGATTAAAAAATTTATAGCCCAATTTCCCATATTATTAAATATGCAAAAATCCTACCTAATAGTATTACAAGAATAATATACAGAATGTTTATTATGTTACCCAGGAATTCATGGATGATTTGCAACAGGGAAATCCAGGAATGTAAATTATACAGTAATAGGTCAATGACTAAAGTCACATTACTATCTCAATATGATCAAAAGGCGTTAAGACTGAATATCCTTTCTGTTTAAACTTGAAATAAACTTGGTATAAAATGATATGGAATACAACTTTAAAATTATAGACACACACATACACACACACCCCTCTCTTCCAAATCAATAGCCATGCTATTGATGAAACACTAGAGACAATCTCATTAAAATAGATATGATACTATCACAACCATTTTAATATCCATAACATTATCAAAGTTCTAGGCAATACTGTAAGTCCTTTTATTTTATTTTATTTTAATTTAATTTAATTTTTTTTTTTTGGCTGCACCACGTGGCATGTGGGATCTTAGTTTCCTGACCAGGGATCGAACCCACGTCCCCTGCAATGGGAAGTGTGGAGTCTTAACCACTGGACCACCAGGTAAGTCTCAATACTGTAAGTCTTAAAACAGAAAAAAAAATAAGTATTGTTATTTGCAAATAATGTGATTTATTTAGACCAGAGTGGGCGAATTATGTACCAAAGGCCAAATCTAGCCTGGACTGCTTTTGTAAATAAAGTTTTATTGTAATATAACCATGCCTTCTCATTTACATGTTGTCTAGTGGTTGCCTGTGAACTACACCAGCAGAGTTGGATAGTTTTGACAGAGACGATATGGCTCATCTAGACCTTTCCAGAAAAAATCTTGAGTACCCTCCAAAATCAATTAAGAAATCATTATGGTGGCCAGATATTAAAATATACCAAAGATAGTTATGTAATATATCAAGAATAATAAGTTGTATAATATAAAAGAAAAAATCTCATAAAAATAACATGTTTAAACATATATAATAGGCAGGCTGTATATGAAGAAAATCACCCAGTTTTAATGAAGATCATAAAAGAATATGTAACTAATTGTAGAACATAGTATGGTCTTGAATTGGCAGATTGAATAGCATATATATCATTATTCTTCCCATATTATAAGTTTAATGCAATTTCAATAAGAACTGCCATTTGAGGGGGGAACCAAAGTGATTTTTAATGTTCAAGAATTGCAAAAAAGAGAAATACATCTACGCGTGGAACAACTCCTACAGAGCATCTACTGAACGCTGGCAGAAGACCTCAGACCTCCCAAAAGGCAAGAAACCCCCCACGTACCTGGGTAGGGCAAAAGAAAAAACTAAACAGAGACAAAAGGATAGGGACGGGTCCTGCACCAGCGGGAGAGAGCTGTGAAGGAGGAAAAGTGTCCACACACTAGGAAGCCCCTTCGCGGGTGGAGACTTCGGGAGGCAGAGTGGGGGAGCTTGGGAGCCGCGGAGGAGAGCACAGCAACAGGGGTGCGGAGGGCAAAGCGGACAGATTCCAGCGCAGAGGATCGGGCCGACCGGAACTTGCCAGCCGAGAGGCTTGTCTGCTCGCCCGCTGGGGCGGGCGGGACTGGGAGCTGAGGCTCCGGCTTTTGTCGGAGCGCCGGGAGAGGACTGAGGTTGGCGGCGTGAACACAGCCTGCGGGGCGTTGGTGCACCACGGCTGGCCGGGAGAGAGTCCGGGGAGAAGTCTGGAACTGCCGAAGAGGCAAGAGACTTTTACGTCCCTCTTTGTTTCCTGGTGCACGAGGAGAGGGGATTAAGAACGCTGCTTGAGAGAGCTCCAGGGACGGGCGCGAGCCGCGGCTAAAAGTGCGGAGCCCAGAGACAGACATGAGACGCTAGGGCCGCTGCTGCCGCCACCGGGAGGCCTGTGTGCGAACACAGGTCACTGGCCACGCGCCCTTCCGGGGAGCCTGTGCAGCCCGCCACTGCCGGGGTCCCGGGATCCAGGGACAACTCCCCCGGGAGAACGCACAGGCGCGCCTCAGGCTGCAACGTCTCGCTGGCCTCTGCCGCCGCAGGCCCGCCCCACACTCCGTGCCCCTCCCTACCCCCGGGCCTGAGTGAGCCAGAGCCTCCGAATCAGCGGCTCCTTTAACCCCGTCCTGTCTGAGCAAAGAACAGACGCCCTCCGGCGACCTACACGCACAGGCGGGTCTAAATCCAAAGCTGAGCCCCTGGGAGCTGTGAGAACAAAGAAGAGAAAGGGAAATCTCTCCCAGCAGCCTCAGAAGCAGCGGATTAAAGCTCCACAATCAACTTGATATACCCTGCATCTGTGGAATACCTGAATAGACAACCAATAATCCCAAATTAAGGAGCCCTGTGGATGAAAGGCTCTTGGGGCTGCAGCCAGGAGTCAGTGCTGTGCCTCTGAGGTGGGAGAGCCAACTTCAGGACACTGATCCACAAGAGACCTCCCAGCTGCACATAATATCAAACAGCAAAAATTTCCGAGAGATCTCCATCTCAACGCCAGCACCCAGCTTCACTCAACGACCAGCAAGCTACAGTGCTGGACATCCTATGCCAAACAACTAGCAAGACAGGAACACAACCCCACCCATTAGCAGAGAGGCGGCCCAAAATCATAATAAGTCTACAGACACCCCAAAACACACCACCAGACGTGGACCTGCACACCAGAAAGACAAGATCTAGCCTCATCCACCAGAACACAGGCACTAGTACCCTCCACCAGGAAGCCTACACAACCCACTGAACCAACCTTAGCCACTGGGGACAGACACAAAAAACAACAGGAACTACGAACCTTCAGCCTGCAAAAAAGGAGACCCCAAACACAGTAAGATAAACAAAATGAAAAGACAGAAAAACACACCGCAGATGAAGGAGCAAGATAAAAACCCATCAGACCTAACAAATGAAGAGGAAATAGGCAGTCTACCTGAAAAAGAATTCAGAATAATGATAGTAAGGTTGATCCGAAATCTTGGAGATAGAATGGACAATAGAATGGACAAAATGCAAGAATCAGTTAACAAGGACCTAGAAGAACTAAAGATGAAACAAGCAATGATGAACAACACAATAAATGAAATTAAAAGTACTCTAGATGGGATCAATAGCAGAATAACTGAGGCAGAAGAACGGATAAGTGACCTGGAAGATAAAATAGTGGAAATAACTACTGCAGAGCAGAATAAAGAAAAAAGAATGAAAAGAACTGAGGACAGTCTCAGAGACCTCTGGGACAACATTAAACGTACCAACATTCGAATTATAGGGGTTCCAGAAGAAGAAGAGAAAAAGAAAGGGACTGAGAAAATATTTGAAGAGATTATAGTTGAAAACTTCCCTAATATGGGAAAGGAAATAGTTAATCAAGTCCAGGAAGCACAGAGAGTCCCATACAGGATAAATCCAAGGAGAAATACGCCAAGACACATATTAATCAAACTGTCAAAAATTAAATACAAAGAAAACATATTAAAAGCAGCAAGGGAAAAACAACAAATAACACACAAGGGAATCCCCATAAGGTTAACAGCTGATCTTTCAGCAGAAACTCTGCAAGCCAGAAGGGAGTGGCAGGACATAATGAAAGTGTTGAAGGAGAAAAACCTGCAACCAAGATTACTCTACCCAGCAAGGATCTCATTCAGATTTGATGGAGAAATTAAAACCTTTAGAGACAAGCAAAAGCTGAGAGAGTTCAGCACCACCAAACCAGCTCTACAACAACTGCTAAAGGAACTTCTCTAGGCAAGAAACACAAAAGAAGGAAAAGACCTACAATAACAAACCCAAAACAATTAAGAAAATGGGAATGGGAACACACATATCGATAATTACCTTAAATGTAAATGGACTAAATGCTCCCACCAAAAGACACAGATTGGCTGAATGGATACAAAAACAAGACCCATATATTTGCTGTCTACAAGAGACCCACTTCAGACCTAGAGACACATACAGACTGAAAGTAAGGGGATGGAAAAAGGTATTTCATGCAAATGGAAACCAAAAGAAAGCTGGAGTGGCAATTCTCATATCAGACAAAATAGACTTTAAAACAAAGACTATTAGAAGAGACAAAGAAGGACACTACATAATGATCAAGGGAGCGATCCAAGAGGAAGATATAACAATTGTAAATATTTATGCACCCAACATAGGTGCACCTCAATACATAAGGCAAATACTGACAACCATAAAAGGGGAAATCGACAGTAACACATTCATAGTAGGGGACTTTAACACCCCACTTTCACCAATGGACAGATCATCCAAAATGAAAATAAATAAGGAAACACAAGCTTTAAATGATACATTAAATGAGATGGAGTTAATTGATATTTATAGGACATTCCATCCAAAAACAACAGAATACACATTTTTCTCAAGTGCTCATGGAACATTCTCCAGGATAGATCATATCTTGGGTCACAAATCAAGCCTTGGTAAATTTAAGAAAATTGAAATTGTATCAAGTATCTTTTCCGACCACAACGCTATGAGACTCGATATCAATCACAGGAGAAGATCTGTAAAAAATACAAACACATGGAAGCTAAACAATACACTACTTAATAACGAAGTGATCACTGAAGAAATCAAAGGGGAAATCAAAAAATACCTAGAAACAAATGACAATGGAGACACGACGACTCAAAATCTATGGGATGCAGCAAAAGCAGTTCTAAGAGGGAAGTTTATAGCAATACAATCTTACCTTAAGAAACAGGAAACATCTCGAATAAACAACCTAACCTTGCACCTAAAGCAATTAGAGAAAGAAGAACAAAAAAACCCCAAAGTTAGCAGGAGGAAAGAAATCATAAAAATCAGATCAGAAATAAATGAAAAAGAAATGAAGGAAACGATAGCAAAGATCAATAAAACTAAAAGCTGGTTTTTTGAAAGGATAAACAAAATTGATAAACCATTAGCCAGACTCATCAAGAAAAAAAGGGAGAAGACTCAAATCAATAGAATTAGAAATGAAAAAGGAGAAGTAACGACTGACACTGCAGAAATACAAAAGATCATGAGAGATTACTACAAGCAACTCTATGCCAATAAAATGGACAACCTGGAAGAAATGGACAAATTCTTAGAAAGGCACAACCTGCCAAGACTGAATCAGGAAGAAATAGAAAATATGAACAGACCAATCACAAGCACTGAAATTGAAACTGTGATTAAAAATCTTCCAACAAGCAAAAGCCCAGGACCAGATGGCTTCACAGGCGAATTCTATCAAACATTTAGAGAAGAGCTATCACCTATCCTTCTCAGACTCTTCCAAAATATAGCAGAGGGAGGAACACTCCCAAACTCATTCTACGAGGCCACCATCACCCTGATACCAAAACCAGATAAGGATGTCACAAAGAAAGAAAACTACAGGCCAATATCACTGATGAACATAGATGCAAAGATCCTCAACAAAATACTAGCAAACAGAATCCAACAGCACATTAAACGGATCATACACCATGATCAAGTGGGGTTTATTCCAGGAATGCAAGGATTCTTCAATATACGCAAATCAATCAACGTGATACACCATATTAACAAATTGAAGGAGAAAAACCATATGATCATCTCAATAGATGCAGAGAAAGCTTTTGACAAAATTCAACACCCATTTATGATAAAAACCCTGCAGAAAGTAGGCATAGAGGGAACTTTCCTCAACATAATAAAGGCCATATATGACAAACCCACAGCCAACATCGTCCTCAATGGTGAAAAACTGAAAGCATTTCCACTAAGAGCAGGAACAAGACAAGGTTGCCCACTCTCACCACTCTTATTCAACATAGTTTTGGAAGTTTTAGCCACAGCAATCAGAGAAGAAAAGGAAATAAAAGGAATCCAAATCGGAAAAGAAGAAGTAAAGCTGTCACTGTTTGCAGATGACATGATACTATACATACAGAACCCTAAAGATGCTACCAGAAAACTACTAGAGCTAATCAATGAATTTGGTAAAGTAGCAGGATACAAAATTAATGCACAGAAATCTCTGGCATTCCTATACACTAAGGATGAAAAATCTGAAAGTGAAATCAAGAAAACACTCCCATTTACCATTGCAACAAAAAGAATAAAATACCTAGGAATAAACCTACCTAAGGAGACAAAAGACCTGTATGCAGAAAATTATAAGACACTGATGAAAGAAATTAAAAATGATACAAATAGATGGAGAGATATACCATGTTCTTGGATTGGAAGAATCAACATTGTGAAAATGACTCTACTACCCAAAGCAATCTACAGATTCAATGCAATCCCTATGAAACTACCACTGGCATTTTTCACAGAACTAGAACAAAAAATCTCACAATTTGTATGGAAACACAAAAGACCCCGAATAGCCAAAGCAATTTTGAGAACGAAAAATGGAGCTGGAGGAATCAGGCTTCCTGACTTCAGACTATACTACAAAGCTACAGTAATCAAGACAGTATGGTACTGGCACAAAAACAGAAATATAGATCAATGGAACAGGATAGAAAGCCCAGAGATAAACCCACGCACATATGGTCACCTTATCTTTGACAAAGGAGGCAGAAATGTACAGTGGAGAAAGGACAGCCTATTCAATAAGTGGTGCTGGGAAAACTGGACAGCTACATGTAAAAGTATGAGATTAGATCACTCCCTAACACCGTACACAAAAATAAGCTCAAAATGGATTAAAGACCTAAATGTAAGGCCAGAAACTATCAAACTCTTAGAGGAAAACATAGGCAGAACACTCTATGACATAAATCACAGCAAGATCCTTTTTGACCCACCTCCTAGAGAAATGGAAATAAAAACAAAAGTAAACAAATGGGACCTAATGAAACTTCAAAGCTTTTGCGCAGCAAAGGAAACCATAAAGAAGACCAAAAGACAACCCTCAGAATGGGAGAAAATATTTGCAAATGAAGCAACTGACAAAGGATTAATCTCCAAAATTTATAAGCAGCTCATGCAGCTTAATAACAAAAGAACAAACAACCCAATCCAAAAATGGGCAGAAGATCTAAATAGACATTTCTCCAAATAAGATATACAGAGTGCCAACAAACATATGAAAGAATGCTCAACATCACTAATCATTAGAGAAATGCAAATCAAAACTACAATGAGATATCATCTCACACCAGTCAGAATGGCCATCATCAAAAAATCTAGAAACAATAAATGCTGGAGAGGGTGTGGAGAAAAGGGAACCCTCTTACACTGTTGGTGGGAATGTAAATTGATACAGCCACTGTGGAGAACAGTATGGAGGTTCCTTAAAAAGCTACAAATAGAACTACCATATGACCCAGCAATCCCACTACTGGGCATATACCCTGAGAAAACCATAATTCAAAAAGAGTCATGTACCAAAATGTTCATTGCAGCTCTATTTACAATAGCCCAGAGATGGAAACAACCTAAGTGTCCATCATCGGATGAATGGATAAAGAAGATGTGGCACATATATACAATGGAATATTACTCAGCCATAAAAAGAGACGAAATTGAGCTATTTGTAATGAGGTGGATAGACCTAGAGTCTGTCATACAGAGTGAAGTAAGTCAGAAAGAGAGAGACAAATACCGTATGCTAACACATATATATGGAATTTAAAAAAAAAATGTCATGAAAAACCTAGGGGTGAAACAGGAATAAAGACACAGACTTACTAGAGAATGGACTTGAGGCTATGGGGAGGGGGAAGGGTAAACGGTGACAAAGCAATAAAGAGGCATGGACATGTATACACTACCAAACGTAAGGTAGATAGCTAGTGGGAAGCAGCCGCATAGCACAGGGAGATCAGCTCGGTGCTGTGTGACCGCCTGGACGGGTGGGATAGGGAGGGTGGGAGGGAGGGTGACGCAAGCGGGAAGAGATATGGGAACATATGTATATATATAACTGATTCATTTTGTTGTGAAGCTGAAACTAACATACCATTGTAAAGCAATTATGCTCCAATAAAGATGTTTAAAAAAAAAAAAAAGAATTGCAAAAAAAACTAGCTACCAGATAAGTGAACCCTCAAATATATAATCCCAGATATAATAGGAGTTCATTTCTCATTCACATAAAGTCAAAAATGGGCATTTCAGATGGGCCAGCAGCTATCTTCCAAAGAGAGAGATTCAGAGGCCCAGGCTCCTTCTACCTGTAGATCCTCCTTTTCACTACAGGGCTTCCAGGGTTATCTTGGGGATCCTTTCAATTCTAGGCAGTCGAGAAGGGGAAAGATCTTGGAGAATTGCTCTCATGAGGTTTTATTTTTATAGGCCATTCTGGAGGTGCCACACGTCTCTTCCCTCACCTTCTATCAGTCAATGGTAACTACTAACTGTAAGGGAGCATGGGAAATGTAGTCTAGTTGTCTACCCAGAAGTAATTTAAAAAAAAAAGAGTTTGGTAAGCACTTTGCAAAGTTTGCCATAGTACCAGATGGGGAAATCCAGAAACAGACCACAGCATACGTCAGAATTTATAATGTGTTAAGTATGGCATTTCAAATCAGTGAGGAAATTATAGTCAATTAACAGAGCTAGGACAATTATTGATTATATATTTACCCCACACTACACAATAAAATAAATTCCAGATGTACTACATTTAAGTATATATATATATATATATATATGAAACCCTTAAAAAACTAGAGTAAATATAGTTTGTTTGATATTTTGGTGGAAAAGACCTTTTTAAGCATAAAAAGAAAGAAACCATAAAGGAAAATTGATAGTTTGTGTACTTAAATTAGTAACTTCTCTATGTTGAGATTAGAAAAAAGTATAAAGGTCAAGTGGCAAAAGGAAGAAAATATTTCTACTTGAAAGCCAAAACATTAATATCCTTAATAAGTCCCTAATGTCGATGTGAAAAAGATGAATTTAACCGAAAAACAGGAGATGAGATGTAGATGGCTAGTAAACATATAAAAAATAAAACTCAGTAACAAGGATAGCTTAGAAGTCAAATGACCTTACAAGGCCTCTGAGCCCCAGTTTCTCCATCTATGAAATTAGAATGATAGAAACTATTCTTGGGGTTTGTGTTTAATTAAATGAGATAATGCATGTAAAGCGTGCAGTAAACACTTAAAATAATTTAAAAAAAGGCAGTGACTCATATTTGTTCAGTGTTCATGATGTATTTTTAAGTGAAAAAGATTCAAGATGTATATTCAGTATGATGTCATTAAAATATATACACACACATACACAGAGGAAAGAAACACTAGGATTTTAGCAAGGATTGTCTCTCTTGGCTGTGGCCTTAGGAATAAGTGTTATTTTCTCCTTCATACATTTCTTCATTTTCTAAAATTCCCACAATAAGCATGTATTGTTATTTTTATAATTTAAAAAATTAAGTGCTAATCTTTAAATAATTATTGAATGACCCCAAATGGTTTCTTGAATTTGTCTGGAACTGATTAGTTTCTAAAACCAGAATCCATTTTCAAAACCACTATCCAGAGCCCTGAGCAAGGGAAAAATCACCAAATAAACTTTGCTTCAGTTTCTTCACAACAACAGAATCTCTTTCTTGCTTGTCCAAATGAAGTGTGAAATCAGTACCCAGGAAGGATTCAGAATGTTAACTGAAGCACTCGGAAAAAACGGACTTGTAACAGACTGAAGTTCAGATAGGGCAAAATGATGGAACTAAGTGTATGGCTGGTCCCCTAGGACCACTGGTGTGGGCACCTCTCTCAGCTCAGTCCTGGTGCTCCTCCTGGGCACTGTGTCCAGGTTCTGCTACTTTAGTTCCCTTCCTTATCCTTCGTTTTCCTTTGTGGGTGCCCCTTGCCCACTGCTCCTGTTTCTTGCGAAAGTTACTTAACCTGCGTTTCAGTCTCCTCAACTGCAAAATGGGGTGAATAATACCTTCCTAATGAGATTGTTTTATATAAAGCACTTAGTATAACGCCTGACACATAGTAGGTGCTCAATAAAATTGACATTGTTATTATTCTCCAAGTGGACATAGTGCTCATTCTTAAAATGTCACCATATAGAATCATATATGCACCTTTTCTACCTTGTTTCTGGAGTGGGAAGTGAAAAAGGGGCTCTGGAGTTTGGGTGAATCTCACCTTTGCCCACACCTGAATAAGTCATTTCTATTATAGCTTCAATGAAACAAGTTTTCATTGCACATTATTATAGTTTGTCCCTGAAAAAAACAAGCTAGTAGCATATCATTAAGAAGGTAGTCCAGTGGTTAAGACTGCATGCTTCCAATGGAGGGGGCCCACCCAGGTTCGATTCCTGGTCAGGGAACTAGATCCCGCAAGCTGCAACTAAAATTTATCTTGCGTGCCGTGACTAAAAAAAAAAAAAAAAAGTCTACTTGCTGTAGACTCATGTTGTTCTAGAAATGCTCTCCTGGCTTTCCGGTGCCCCAGGGAGTGACTTCTCTGATGCTCTTGAGAGTAGGCTCCCTCCAGAGGGCCATGCATTCTGCTGTTCCTCTAAAGCTGGCCCTTGGGTGGCTGGAAGGACAGAGGTGAGCGGAGCCTGGCCCAGTTCCTAGCTCTCTGTGATGGATGGTAGTCTGCCCATGCATGGAGTTTCCTTCTCAGACCCACATGGCTCGCCACTGCTTCATCCTCCAACCTGGACGTTACCAGCAATAAAGGTAGTCTACTGGTCCTGCATTTTACTTTCAGCTTATTCAGAACTTGAGTTGGGAAGAGAAGTGCTCTTTATTAGGAGGCCTTCTCCATGATCCCAACAGATCTGATGTGAAAAAAAGCAGCTGGGCTCATCAAATCATCTCTCCAACACACAGAGACTGAACTTGGAAGTACTTTTAGTTACCCAACAGAAAACTCTCCTTCAAGTATAAAAGGTGACATGGATAAGCGATTTCATGAGTTGAAAAACTGGAAACTACCTACACTTTTATCAATAGGAGATGGATAAATGAAATGTGTTTTTATTTACTTTTACTCTATTTATTTACTGGATGGAATATATGCAGTGGTTAAAAGGGTTGAACTAGGTTTGTATGTTTTAATATGGATATATATTAAAATCATGATGTCGAATCAAAAAGGAAAGTCATCCCATGTGATAATACTTACGTAAATGAAAACACACATGCACAGAATACCATGTATTATTTGTGGGTGTATGTGAGAGAGAGAGAACTAAACACTTTACATCAGAACTGATGGTGAGTGATAGTGATTGGTTCCGGAGAGGGAGAGAAGAAGTAGGATTTGGCTGGCCCAAAAGAATTTTATCTGTAATATTTTACTTTTCAAAAGAGAGTTTAAGCATATGTTGTGTAATTTTGATAAGACATACACATAGGGAAAAAGTTAGGATGCAAATATGATAACATGCCAATTCGTGTTAACCCTGTGTGGGGAAATACATATGTTGTATTATTCATTGTACTTTTCTGCAAATAAACCTTTTCCAAAACAAAAAGAATCAAGTAAGAGTGTTGCTCTTGCAGGAATCTTCCAGAGCTAGGAAGCACAGAGGCCGGACAGTGTCAGGCGTGACACCTGGGAGACTGTCCTGTGGTGGGAGGAGAGGCCAGGCCAGATGGAGGCCACATTCAAGCTGGTCAGAAGAGAGCTGGGTAAGCCAGTGCACAGAGGGAGGAGCACAGCAGAGGGAACAGGACCAGAGAAAGACCATGTGGCCCACAGGAGACGGGAGGGTGTGGTCAGGCCTGGAGTGTTCTCTATTCCTGACCTAGTTAGCTTATTTTAATAATATGGATAGAAATATAGCTATCACCAGACAAAAGGGGATTTAAGTGCAACCAAACAAGCTGCACTGAGCTGCTGTTTACTTAAAAGCTGCTATTCTCTTAAAAGAATACTCAAGGTCCCACATTAACTCATGTCTGAGATATTTCTGAGAATGAACGAACCCTGAGAATGCTGAAATGATGTGGCCACAAATGCTGCGGCACTGATGGGCTCTCCTTCCTCCTGGTCTACTTTTTTGGGTCACCATACGAAAGTATTATTATTGATAGTACTTTTTAAGAATAAAATTTTAAATTTTTAAAGTTTTAGATTTGCAGGAAAATGGCAAAGACAGAATAGAGAGTTCCCATACACCTCACACTCAGTTTCCCCTAGTATTAACATCATATATATGAATGGTCCAATTGCTACAATCAAAGAGCCAATACTGATGCACCACTATGAACCAAAGTCCACAGTTTATTCAAATTTTAGTTTTGAACATCCTTTTTTCTGTTGCAGGATCCCATCTGAGATACCACATTATAATTACTTGTCCTATCTCCTCAAGCCCCTCTCGGCTGTGACAATTTCTCAGTTTCCTTGTCTTCATTGCCCTTGATGGTTTTGAAGAGGATCAGTCAGGTATTCTGCAAGATGCCCATCTACTGGGATTTGTCTCATGTTCTTCTTCATGATTAGACTGGGGTTATATGTTCTTGAGAGGAAGACCACAGAGCAAACATGACCTCTCATCCCATCCTATCAACATGACTTGTCACTTTTGATGTGGGGCCCTGCTCACCCACGAGTGGCACATTAAAAAAAAAATGCTTTTCTTCAGGCACTCTCTTGACCCCAGGAGTGACTCTTATGGAGGTTAGGAGTCATCTCAAAGTGCAGAGCACACCTGGCAGGCTGCCTTACTCCCCCTTGCAGAGCTTGGTCTGTGCCCCAGATTTGCAAGTCTCCTCAGACAGAAGCTAGGACCTGGGTATTCTTTGAGCTCCCAGCTCTGGGGGCTCCAAGCAAGAAATGAGACACTTCACAGGTTTAGTGTCAGTTCCTGAAGCACAGAGAAAACCACTAGTGGACACCAGATTCTCCTTTCCCAAGCAGTGGGGAGGAGTATCTTGAGAGCAAGAGTATTTACATTAATAAATATTTAAAGAAAAGAACAGACCATTTCCTCTAGCTGATAAAGGCCCAAGGAAATGTTTGGGCCCTTGTTACTTCGCAGCAACCGTTTATTTTTTTTTAATGAAAAAAATTTTTTTCTTTGGATTCATTTATTCCCAGTCACCTTATTGATTGAGAATGTAACAATGAGAACAAAAAGAAAAAACAAAATAAAACAAAAGAGGTGAAGTGAACATGCACAGTAATTTCACCAAGTGTTTATTTGCATATACAAATAATTGTTAAAAAAAAAAGTGCATACTAAGCAAGGCAGGCAAAATTAGCTAAGGTAATGTTAGAGTCCTGTATTTGTAATTTTTATTCAGAGCACAAGGGTAATTATAAACCATGCCAGTGTTTCTGGATAAAATAAACTACAGTCAAGTAATATTTAGGTCAGTCTAATTTTTTCATTCTCAGGCAAAAAAAAAAAAGAAAAAGAAAAAATCAGTACACATCTTGTGAAAGAGGAGGAAAAAGCCACTGATCTAGGGAAGAATAGAAAAGCTTTAATAAGGCTCATGTTGACGGGCAATGTATCCAGTTAGGCATCCTTCTGTAGAAGCCATAGGTCAGCAAAGGGATGGAAAGTCTCACTAAACAGAGCAGTCCATCCCTCCTAGTCTAAGGTTTTCCTCTAGTGCCACTTATCTCTAGCCTTTTACCAAGCTGAGGTTTAAAACTTCAGCAACCCTTTAATACATCCCAGTTGACTCCCTATCACAGACCCTGCAACTGCTATTTCAAAGTTTTTTCAGCTTTCATGCACCGTCAGCCATACACAGAGTGATCTCTTAACCTCAGGTAACTGTATGCTTCCTGTCTTATTGGGGGGATGAAAGCCAGGTGTCCTCAGCTCCCACCACCTTGGCATCCTCCTGTACTTACCTGCTTCCCCCTTCTTTCTGTGCCAGGAATGAAGGCCAGTCTGTACCCCTCTGACCAACCCCACGGATATGTTCATCTCCTTCCATCTACCCCTTCCCACTGCCTCTTCTTATTCAGCTCACCACGCTCTAATTTAGTACCTCCTCCCCCAAACTGGTGCCCTCTCAAACTGCCATCTACCCTTCTCCTTTCTTTAAAGAACCCTTAATGATTTGACCCTTAAGACTCATCCATCCTCACCTCTGCATTTCCTACCTCTAAACTCCAGCCAGGTCAAACCACTGGTAGTTCCCTGCAAGTGTCAGTCTGTCTCTTCTGAGCCTCTGAACCTGCTGTGTCCAAGGCCTGAAATACTGTCTCTCCCTGCACCCCTCCACCCTACGTCATTGCCTGACCAACTCCCTACTTTCTGTCTCACACCCTGGCCGCCTCAGCTTTTAGAGAACTTCCTCCAGGAAATCTTCCCTGACTCCCAGAAACCAAAATAGAGCCAATTCATGTACTCTCAGAGCACCTTGTAACCCTGTCTTAGCATTTATCTCAAAGTATTGAAACTGCCTATTTATTCTGTGTTATCCCTCACTGGATTATAGGCTCTTTGAGGGAGGAGAGTACATCTTGGTCATCAGTATTCCTCAGATACTGGACCTGACAAATACTGAGCTTAAAAATAGCTGTTGAGGGACTTCCCTGGTGGCGCAGTGGTTAAGAATCCGCCTGCCAATGCAGGGGACACTAGTTCACCGCAATGAGAAGCCCGTGCACTGCAAAGAAGAGTAGCTCCTGCTCACCGCAACTAGAGAAAGCCCGCGGGCAGCAATGAAGACCCAACACAGCCAAAAATAAATAACAAAATTTTTTTAAAAAATAGCTGTTGAATTAAAAGCAGTCTAGCCAGCTGCTTCTACCTTAAACTCTTGAGTTCCTATCATTCATTACACTCCCGTGACCCACACTCCAAACTCCTTTATTTGCTTTCCGTGTTAGCCACCTTGTGAGATGTTCTTCTAAATAACTTGCTAAATATTGATATAACAGCCAAGAGTCCCTTCTCAGTTCTTGGTCTACTCACCCTGTCTGCAGGCTGTAACACTGGTCCAGTTTTTCCTTTCTTGTAATTGTCCCCTCCCTTTTATTTCTGGAATATTGTGCTCTCCTGGTTCCCCTCCACTTCTGTGACTTCTTTCTCAGAACCCATCACGCTCTTCTCTTCCTTCCCAAATCACCTCTGTTGTTTTCTCTCCTACCCTTGCTTCTCGTCCTTGCCTCCCTGTTTCTATGAACAGCAGCATCCTCTAGAGCACAGAGGTGGAAACCTCGGCTTCAACTTACAATTCAATTTACGAGATATTCCAATTTGGAGCAGCCAAGTTCAGTAACTCCTGCTTCCCAAATATCGCTATGTACCTATGACCTTTGCTCTAGTTCAGGTTCTCACCTCTTCTTGCTTGAATTACTGCCTGGACTTACTGATGATTGTCATCACCTCTGAAGTAGTCCTACCTCTGACCCAATTTCAGCACTTCCTATCTAACCTTTTCTTTACATTGTTCTGACTGTGATACATTATTGCTTACAATGTCCAGTTACTGTCTGTTGCCTCTGGAATGAAGCATAAACTTTAAAGTAAGAGTTCAAGGCCTTTCTCAAATTGCACAACTAACCTTCCCAGCCTGATCTCCCAACACAGGACCACTTCCTGTACTTGAACTACTCCCTGTTCTCCCCTGCCTAGCTGCCCTTGCTTTCACATGGACTGCCCCTTGCCCACCATTCACTTCTTCATGTGGAAATTTTACCAAGTTTTCATGCTTTGTATAAACATCTTCTCCTATCAAGTCTTCTCTAATCTCTCACCTTTGTGCTCTGTTTTAGTCAGCATATCACCATGCTCTGCTGCCTTAACCAATAAACCCTGAAACTCAGGGGCTCAACCCAGTTATCGCACACTCATATCACAGTCTGACGTAAGTCAAGCAGCTCTCCTTGGTAGCTCTTCTCCAACAGTGACTCAGGGATTCCAGTTGATTCCATCTGTCAACTCTGCCATCTCAGAACTGTCAGCTTCCAATGGTGAGGAGGAGAAAGGATCTGGAGAATGCACACCCACACTTAACTGTCTCAGGATGGAAGCAACCCATCACTCCACTCACATTCCCCCTGGGGAGAGCTTAATCATAAGGTTCCAAATGACCTACAGGGGAGTCTGGGAAATACAGGGAAGAACGTGGACATTTGGTCAGCACTGCTCTGCTATTGGCTCCCCCAGCAAGGGTGACTACCCAGTTTGCCAAGCACTACCTGGGTTTTAGCACTGGCAAGTCTTGCATCCAGGAAAACCCTCAGTCCTAGGCAAACTGAGAAGGTTGGTCACCCTTCCACCAGCCCTTGGCTTGTCTCTTTGTACAACCATGTCATACTTGTCTGTTTCTATTTCACCTAGATCTGGATTACAGAATTCCTGAGAGAGGGGACTGGATCACATAGATCTTTTCCATCCTCACAAGGTCTGTACTGAGTAGATAACCATAAATTTGCATAGAGCTTTAAAATGTCTTTGGTTTTTGAGTCTATCGGTAACATATATTCATTATTAAAAAACAGGGGCTTCCCTGGTGGTGCAGTCGTTGGGAGTCTGCCTGCCAATGCAGGGGACGCGGGTTCGTGCCCCAGTCTGGAAAGATCCCACATGCCGCGGGGTGGCTGGGCCCGTGAGCCATGGCCGCTGAGCCTGCGCATCCGGAGCCTGTGCTCCGCAACGGGAGAGGCCACAGCAGTGAGAGGCCCGCGTACCGCAAAACAAAAACAAAAACAAAAACAGATGAGAAAAAAAGGGAGAAAACAATTTTAAAAGTTACCTTAATTACTAGCCCTCCTTAGAAATTACCATGTAGTTTTTGGAGACCACACACACAAACACACACTCACCCAAGTGAATGTGCACACATGCTTGTGTGTGTGTATATATATAATAATTGTAAAAGAAAAGTGGGTCATGTTTCACATGCTGTTCTGTAAGTTCTTTTTCTTACTGCACAATATATCTCATAAATGTCTATGGAATTAAATTGAAAATGGTATAATTAAATGACTCACATTTATTGGGCTCACATTATAATATACCTGGGAATGCTGGTATGATTAGCTGTATCATGTTCTATAACTTGGCATGCTAACCATTTTGTGTAATTGACTGGTTGTACTTCCTTTTTTGAACTAAATGCAAGTGATGTAAATTGTTCCAGAATGTTGCAAAAGATGGGCAGCTACCCAGTTCATTATACAAAGGAAACATAACCTTGGTACCAAAAACTGATCAACATAGCATTACAACAAGAAAGAAAGAAAGAAAAACTACAGGCCAAGTTCTTTTAGGAATATAGGTCTTAAACGAAATACAAGAAAAGACTGTAATATGATAATAATAATAAAAATAAAAACAACAGCTTATCCTTATACAGATCTTTCTATGCGCCAGTAACTGGTCTGAGTGCTTCACATACAGTGATTCAGGAATCATCCTAACACCCTGTGAGGTGCCTTTCTTTTTAACACAGGTGAAGAAACAGGTACAGATAGTGTAACTTGTCCATGGTTACCCTACTAGTAACACTAAGACCACATAGAGCTTTTGTTCCAGCAATGCATGGATAGGTTATTATAAGGAAATCTGATATAATAGAGTACAACAGGTTTAACAAGGAAAACAAGATCATCTCAACAGACTAAAAAAGGCATTCAAGAATAAGTGATGCCTCTTAATAAAACTATTACAAAAGTAGGAGCAGAATGGTATCTATTGAGTATATATTTGAAATCAACGTATTTCTGTTAAAAAATCAGATTCAAAGTATGGATTCCTCACTTCTACCTACTAGCAACCAAAAATACAAGTCACTTAGGAATACTTTATAGGACGTATGAAAGTGTTCTCCTTTTGACAAAAAGAATATTTGTTCTTTGTTTGAAAAATTTAAGAAAAAAAGCCTAGAAAGTTACAATGAAAATGAAAACTTCCCATAAACCTGTGTTCTGAGACAAACTCCAGCATTTTTGTGTACATATACTCCCTCCTTACTGAATTAGGATCACACAATTACACTATTTTGAAACTTGTTTTCTTTCAACATTTACTATGAACAATGTCCTTTGTCATTCCTCTGTTACACATGAATTTGAATAGCTGCATAGTATTCAACCAAGAGTATATATCATAGTTCAACCTCTGCTGTTGGACACCTTGGAGGTTTCCATTTTTTTTGGCTGTTATTAATAGGAGGCAATTAACATCCTTGTCCCTAAACCCTCCTTCACAGCCCTGAAATTTAATTTAGGTGTCAAATTCCTAGAAAGGAGTTTCAAAATTGACTCACCTGCTAAGTTACCTTCCTAGAATATTTCCCAGAATGCATATGAGATGTGTGTGGTATGTATGAAGAAACTGCAAAACTCTAGAGTTGGGATTATTTTGAATACATCCATTTATTAGTAGTAGTAATTGACTAACTGTTGAACAAATCGATTCAATAATTCCACTGAACTACCGGTAGATGGGAATGTGAAGGAAATGGCACTCTCCTACATTACTGGTAGAAGTATTGATTAGTGCAGATATTCTAGGAATGTAATGCATTGCACTCCTGAGTAGGATGAATATATGCCAAGAAGCTGTCGGTTCTTCCCAAAATAATTTACAAATTTAATGCAATGCCAACAAGGAAGTCTTAGAATTTGCCTAAATGATTCTAAAAGGTATCTGGAAGAATGAGCAAGAGAAAATATCAGATGTTGTCAAAGGAGAACAAGGAGAGGGGGCTCTCATCACGTTTGTTGAAAGCAGCGATAGTTAAAGCAATAGCTGTGCAAACCCAAGCACTTTCCCTTCTCATCTGTGCTAAGCTTTTCTTCCACTCACGTTCACTGATGGGAAAAGGTTTTCTTACGAGCTGATAAAACTGTGTTGAACTCAAGGTTGTAGCGACCACTCCATTCCCTAACTTTAATTAAATAAGAGCAGAGAGAAATCCAAGTGTAAGTTTGTTATTTTCCACAAGGCCTTGCTTTCCATGGGGAAGGGCCCTCAACTGTAACTAGATATGCTATAATTGGGCCTAATTGCCTCTCTCCTATCTCATAGCTTATTTAATATGATAAAAACAGCTATGTTTACATTGTACGTTTAACTTTTTAACGAACTTTCTAGTACACTGGCAGGACTGGGAGGCACAACTATAGCTCCAGATGGAGACTGTGAAACTATGAGAATTCTTGTGATTGCAGAAGGGGGGGATTCGGGTACTCTGGCTGGTGTTGGCTGCATTAGAGCCTGTGATTTGAAGATGGGAAAACAGAGCTGTTTGTGTCCCCAAACCCAGATTTTTAAAATACCAGGGATTAGACTCTATCCCTGGCTGCTCTTGTTTAAAACATGGTCCTCTGAGATCAGATGAGATCGGTCGCATTCAGGGTGGTATAGCCGTAGCACATATATACAATGGAATATTACTCAGCCATAAAAGGAAACGAAATTGAGCTATTTGTAATGAGGTGGATGGACCTAGAGTCTGTCATACGGAGTGAAGTAAGTCAGAAAGAGAAAGACAAATACCGTATGCTAACACATATATATGGAATTTAAGGGAAAAAAATGTCATGAAGAACCTAGGGGTAACACAGACACAGACCTACTAGAGAATGGACTTGATATGAGGAGGGGGAGGGGTAAGCTGTGACAAAGCGAGAGAGTGGCATGGACATATATACACTACCAAACGTAAAATAGCTAGTGGGAAGCAGCCACATAGCACAGGGAGATCAGCTCGGTGCTTTGTGACCACCTAGAGGGGTGGGATAGGGAGGGTGGGAGGGAGACGCAAGAGGGAGGAGATATGGGGACATATGTGTACATATAGCTGATTCACTTTGTTATACAGCAGAAACTAACACACCATTGTAAAGCAATTATACTCCAATAAAGATGTTAAAACAAAAAACACAAGTTCATTTCCTTAAACCCATCTGTGGGAAACTTTCCCATATCCTGTTGTTCCACAGGCCTTTCCATTTAAAGAATGTGAAAGAAGAACACCAACAACACATAACATATTTAGAGAAAGAGAGAGAGAGACCCACCCACCCTCCCACTCAGATGCTCACATATAGTCAAGTCAAACCAGTTGGCATTGACACCCAAGCCCTCTGAGTTCAAAGCAAGAGCCACCTCAGAGTTCCCACCATCTGAAGAGGACCTTGACTTTTTCCTTTGAAGTGTTTTCTTTGAAGGTCAAGGTAAAGGGGCCATGTTGACTCAAGAAATTGCTAATCTATAGAAGGATGTGGCCTCTGCTCCATCACACATTTGTAATGTTCACATGAGGTTAACAAAACAAATGGTTTTGACTGTAATGCATGAGCTCAGGCCAGCCTTTCTTCTCAAATTGTCCCCATCACAGCAACATTCCTTCAGGATAAGGTGAGACCCAGGAGAACAAAGAATGCACCAGGGTCTCAGACCAGTTACTGAATTAATTTCAAGTGTCTTAAATCTGTGGTCATCCGGTCAGAACTGGTGTCCTGCAATTGGCTGCTATTTGCCAAGATGATGGAGACTGGGCTTGGAAGACCTGGATCTAAGTCCCAACTCCCGTGTCCCTTATTAAGCAGTGTCATCCCTGACAAGTCTCTTCAGTTTTTCTTCTTGACCTGCCTCATATTAATTCCTGAAAATTTTAAGACAAGCTGAAAAAAAAAAAAAAACTAAAATTTCCTAAAAGACTTCGAATATAGCACCCAGAAGTAGGTAGGACTTACAAGCTGAATTCTAAGAGGTAGCTAGCTATCTTGGCATGCAAGAGAAACTCCATTGCTGAGATGGGCTGAGCCTGGGCAGAATTTTGCTAGTGAAAGGGACTGACTGGATAGCAAGTAGAGTTCAATAAACTCACACTCCAAAAACCATCTCAATAATGCAACAAGCATAGCTATACTATGTATACCAGATGTATCATTTATTTTGGTATCTCTGGTATCTGGCACTGGCCTAGGCATATAATACTAGCTGAATTCAATTCATCAGGAAATTCAGCATATTCTCTCCACACTCATCCCTAGCCTTATCCACAGAGACATTTGGTCTAAATTGTGAGTATACTAAAAATGGTATGTATCACAAACTGAATCTAAAAGCATTTCTCCATCTGGAGAAAACGAGTTGTTTGGTAGAGTCAAAAAAACTGGGAATACCAGATAACTAAGAAACTGATCAAATATTTTGTTTTGAGGTTGATGCAGGTAACATACCTCCTCCAAGCCCACCTCCTATCTAATAAGGTCACTCATGGGATTTAGAATGGATGTTGCATATGCCAGCCACCAAATGGCCTGCCTCAGAGCCCCAAAGTGTCCTATGTTTGGATAAAGTCACTCCAGCCTCTCTGGTGATGTTTATCTCGAGTCTTAATTCAAGGGGCTTCTTCTATCACTTTTTTCCCCCCAAGGAAATACCACCCAGAGAGCTGAGATCAACAACAGAGTGTGTAAGGTGGGTGGGGATAGGCTGTATTAGTTTAACAAGGTAAAAGAACAGGCATGCTTGGAGCTAGAAGAGTGATTTTGGTTACCCCAGGTTAGGATTTTACATATAAATACGTATATAAGTACATACATAAGTACACACACACACACATATATATACCCACATATAAGTCCATCTAATCTATTATATATCAATGGTCAGGTGTTTCTATATCTGGGTTACTCATAGGGTATAAATTACATTTTAATAGCTATGTTGGTGCTGGGCCAAAAAGGAGCCAATTTTCTCCGTATTCATGGCATTTTACATCTTTCCAAAGTACTAAGATCACTGAATCTTCATTAAAACCTTTTAAGGTAGGGAGGGTAAAACACCATTTTTTCCTATGTGAAGGTAACCTGTATTCCCAGGTCACTCTGGAAGACTGAATATCTCCTTATCCAAGACTTGAACCGGCCCCACTCCGCAGCCCCTCAGTGGTCTGGATCATAGAGGTGGGTCAAGAATGCCCTTTGTACCATTCCTCCAGAAGTTCTCCTAAGTGGGCAGTAGGCTGGTCACCCTGCAGCCCTTCATGGGAATGAAGGTCCCTATGTGCATACTCTTAGGAAATCTGTTAGGAGAAGGTTGCTGCAATCCAAGTGCAGACACTGGGTGTGCCAGTGATGTGTCCACCATTTGGTCGCCTCAAAAGATGTTGGTTCAGCTGCTTTGGGAGGGATGGGAATGATATTTGGGGATGCAGACCCAGAGGCCCAGATTGTTGCTGAGGCATGACTTGATGGTTGTGATTAATTGGTGAGATTGAGGCGGAACAGTTTTGTAGGAGTTAAAGGGACTGATGTCTTAGAGAAACAGGAGGGCTGAACCATGAGTTCTGTTGATAGTCAGCAGTTCCTCAAACTTTCAGAACAAAAAAAGTGTTGCCAAAAATTGCTTTATGTTCAATTCCTTTTCAGTCTATTTTCCACACTGCTACCAGAAGCAAACCAGACATTCTCTGTATGACCTTGGTCAGAACGCTTCAATGGGGCAGAATGTTAACAGGAGTTTTCTTTGGTAGTAGAATACTGGATGCTTTTTCCCCCCTTCTTTTCATTTCTCTATTTTTTTCATATTGTTTCATATTGTTCATAGAAAACAAGTGTTCCTTTAGAACACTTTAAATGTATTGTTAAAGAAATCCTATATATGTTTCTTTGCCCTTAGGATAAAGTATGAATTTGTCCCTGATGGCACAACCTTCCATTTATGGTTCCTGCCTTCCCACTGAGTGTGTGTCCACCACTGACCTTCAGATGCACGCGACCCTCTAGTCAGCTGGAACTGTTCCCTACCTCTCCACCACCCCCATTCCCCCCTTTGTGTCCTTACCCACATTGTGCTGCATGGAGGTCTTCATGCTCCTTTGTCTCCCTGGCTAATACCTTTCTCATCCTTCGAGACTCAGCCCAAGTATCAGTTCCTGGATCTTTACCTATTCTGGTCCCACCCTCACCCCCAGCATGTGTTCCCATGATCAAACACACAGTCCTGAACAGCTGCTAGAAATTGCTTGTACCCAGAGCAAAAAGGAAAACAGCATTTGAAAAACTCAGGGTCGTTGGGAATACCAAATGATAATCTAAATTTGATTTCTGGCTTATGTCCAGGATTGGCTCACAATATAACTTCCTGATAGGAAAGAGAAAAAGTAAATTCGTTGTTTATTGAATAGATATTATAAGTATAATCCCTTAGAGTTATATAGGGATGAGAGTTTAGAAAATGCTTTTGTACTATGTTTTATTTGATTTACAATCAATGTTCTGAGCTGTGCATGCTAAAACTGTACTACCCACCTGAAGGGATGAGGATACTAGTTACAGAGGTCAGGTAACTTGTCCATGGCCCCACATCTAGTTAGAGTGACAGCCAGGATGTGGGTTTCGAGGTATGGCTCGATCATTGCCTTTAAGATAAGCCATGGTGTTGGAAGGCACCTTAATGCACACTGAGTCAAGACTCCATCTAGTATGTGAATCTCCTCTGCTCTTCTCCCACCCTGCGCCTTCCCCAACACACACCTCTCCACCCAGCTCCTGTGTACCATGCCCAGACAAAGGGGGCTTACTACATCCTCTTCCATCTTTCAGTAACTTTGAGAAGCTGCAACTATTACTGAATTCTTCAAGCCAAGTAATATGCTCAGTGTTTTACAAATAAAAAACCCTATGTGATAGCTATTACTACTTCTATTTTACAGAAATCTGATATACAGAAAAGGTGAAGTATCTCGTTTTTGGTCATACAGTGGTTAGTAACAACACTGGGATTCAAGCCCATTTGTCTGATAGCCACGATATTACATTTAGCCAAAATCAGACTTCCTATAGCTTGTAGGCATTCACTTTATTTCCTGGTGTCCCTTAAAAAGAGTATGAACTGTTTTATATGATAGTGCCTTCAATGTTCCCAGGCAGATACTGATTCCCTCAGAATCTCCTCCTCTGAGGCCAGATATGACCAGCAACAGTCTCCAACAGCCAGTTGCTCTCCTTGCAGCTTTACTAGAAGACCAAGTGAAAAGGTCTCACATACAAGGAGAGTGTGATCCATCAGTGAGAGGGGTACCAGGCAAGGTCCTGCAGATCTGACCAATGTAGATACTGCATCAGATCAAGAGAGCAAGGGAGGTCTTGGAGTCAAACAACCTTTGAGCTTGAAGATTCAATAAGAATCACAGGAGTCTGACCTTATTTGCTAGGGAGGAAACAAATCTACGGATACTAAGGAAACTGCTCAAGATCACACGGCTAGCCAGTGATAGAGCTGGTTCTTTGGACCCAAGTTCAGGGTACTTTTTACTAGACCACCTTGCTCTCACTCTTTTCCATCTTCTCTCTCAACATATATGTATCTTACAATAGGACTGAAGTTACTTGTAAAGATAAACTTCAGATTTTAACTAATGAAAGATTTTTCTATGGCTATAGAACAGTAGACTCATGCTTGATTAATAGAACAGTAACCAAACATTTTCATTGAATTTGGGCTCCGAAGTTTTCCTAAAAGAAACCTGAAAAGATATGCCAACTAATAATTGCAAAAGACTTAGCTGATAAGGGACTGTTTTCCAAAATATACAAAGAACTCTTAAAACTCAACAATAAGAAAACAAATGACTCGATCAGAAAAGTAGCCAGAGACCTTGACACTTCAAAGAAGATGTACATATGACAAATAAGCATACAAAAAGATGTTCCATATCATACGTCATCAGGAAAAAGATGTGCCAACTGAAGGAGCTAATGAATTAACAATAAATATTACTTTACATGCGGCCCCTCACTCCCTCTGCTCATCTTGGGACTAGTAATCTCTAAACATGCATCAACCCACGTGCCAATTCTTCCCATTCCCTGGGGATACTCTCCCACATTGTCCACTACATTTTTTTTTTTTTTTTTGCAGTACGCGGGTCTCTCACTGTTGTGGCCTCTCCCGTTGCGGAGCGCAGGCTCCACACGCGCAGGCCCAGCGGCCATGGCTCACGGGCCCAGCCGCTCCGCGGCATGTGGGATCTTCCCGGACCAGGGCACGAACCCGCGTCCCCTGCATCAGCCGGTGGACTCTCAACCACTGCGCCACCAGGGAAGCCCTGTCCACTACTTTTCAATTTGAATTCAAGCCTTGGACTGTAATATGGTTAGCAACAGGTAAGACTGTATTATTTCATACTATTCTTTTTAGAAAATTATAATAATGAAAATGATATTTAAGACATGGAGAGAGCACTCAACTTAGGAAAGGAACGAACATCCAGAAGGAAAATAACAGAAGGCCCTAGTGATGTTAAATGTAAAGATAAACTAAAAGACTAACCTTTTTGGAATTAACAAAATAGCAAATAGAATTTATAATATATTAAGATATTAATATACCACAATCTAGTTATCTCAAGAACACAGGAAGAGTCCACATAAGAAAATGTATTAATTTGGCATATTAATTTTAAAACATGCTCCCCAGTTGCTTAAATTCAAAACTCAAAGACAGTTTAAACATGATTAGAAATCTGTTTCCCTAAAATGATGAAGAGTATCAATTCCAAAAGGACTAATGAGCATTATATTAGAGATATGAAAAATATTTTTGGAAATATTAAGGAATTTCCCTTTTGGATCCTATTCCCCTGGGGGCGTTCCACCTCCCAAACCAGAAGGTGGATATATGACTTATATACCTGGACATAAAAATGCTTCAAAGTCTTTTTCTTTCCTTTTGGTATAAGAAGGAACACAGTCTGGATGACTGTTCTCAGAATTCTCCCACAGAATGACAGCTGGGCCATGGGGCTGATGGTCTTTGACAGGATATGACAGAGGGTAAGTAAAAGCTTACGTTTCCAACTCAAGGGTGTGGAAGGAAGAAGAAAGAGCAAAGAAGGGAGACAGTTTGATAGTGTGGAAGGTTAGAGACACGTGCTCCAACCTCCCCTCTTTGGGGCTTCGAAGGCTGGGATAAGAAAAGCAGGGATTGGGTGGTGTGAGGGGACACTGAGAACTCTTGTTTAGGCCTCTGGGGGCAGCCACCTACAGGTGGTTCCTTTACCAACAAAGGGGAGGGTACCCTGGTCCAGCACCCTCCGAGAGATGCTAGAATCTCTCTTAGGGAAGAATCTGGAAGGAAGGGAGTGGAATTGAGAGCCAGGGATCCTGCCAGGGACCCCTGTGGGGAGAAGCCTGATGACTGCAGCAGAGCTACAGGAAGCACATGCAACTCAGGGTCTATAGGCTCCGAGGCTGATGGCTGTGGGGTCACCAGACTCTGACCAAGCCAACGAGACCAGCCACGGCCCTCACCGGCCAATAGCTGCAAGATCAGCAGTGACCAGGCAGAAGAGGGGCACCTCAGTAGAGACTGGTAAGGATCTAAGGATACTACACACATCTGAGGACTTCTTTTTCACCTTCACAACACCTAGGCAACCGCCTACAAGATCGGTGATTATGCAGTGTGGTAGGTTAACAGCATATCTAATCACTACAGCAACATAAGTCATAGGGTGATCAAACCATGTCCTTAGATTCATGATCTGAATATTCATCTTGTTATCACTGACTGACTAAAGAGCTAAACTTCAAAATAAAAAGTTGTAAATAAAAGAATATTCAATTGCTCTAAGTTTTGAAGACAAAGAAATAAATTTGAAAGGACTGAAAACTCCCCACAGGCAATCTACGAGCTTCCGCCTAGTAACATAAAGGTGGAGCCCAAAAAACAGTCTTAAGAGTGTAATACATAGAGGATCCTTCTTGACAAAAATAAATTTTCTATATACAACATTCATAACATTGTGTCTAGTGGTAAGATGTTAGTTATTCCCATTAAAGAAATCATGTGGATGCTTGCTTTTTATTATTTAACTTTGTTTTAAAAGTTGTGGGTAATACAATATAATATTAAATAAAAAGAGATGTAGTGATAGTAAATAAGATACAACTACTGTTATTCGCCAGTAAGATGATACCCTTCAAAACACAAGAGAATCAGCAGAAAACCATTTAGAGTGGTGGGTTCCAAGATTTATATACAAACTGGAATCAACTGGGGAATGTCACAAGCTCCCAAAGCTCAAGCATCACCATACAGAATGGGGTTTAATTGGTCTGGGGTGTGGCCTGGGCTCTGGAATTTTTAAAGACCCCCAGGTGATTCTAACATGCAGACAAGTTTGGTAATAACTGCTTTATAATTAATAAGCAAGCCCAGTAGATAGGCTGCATTGAGAAATATACAAAAATAAATAGCTTTCCTATCCCAGAAATAGAAAAAAGGATCCCACTTATAATAGCAGCAAACATGGAAGATACCTGAGAATTGTTTTAGCAAGAAAAATGTGCAGAATAAATTATAACATTGCACTGGGAGACATAAAAGCAGTCTTGAAGAAACTGAGAGACATAATGTGTTCCCAGATTAATTAATAGGTATAATGAAGTTTCCAGGAGGATTAGGGAGGAGGAATTAACAAATGGAATCTTAATTTTAAAATTTGAGCAAATGTGTTTTTAAAAAGCTGAAAAATTTTGAAAAATAAGAGAATATCTGCCTACTAGGTGTTAAAGTGGATTTGTAAATGGTTTAATTCTGGTCCAAGCATAAAAAGATTAATGGAAGAGAACACAGTTCAGAAAGAGACCCTAGAATATCTGGGAGTTTATATATGCTGAATACAGTATGACAAATCAGTGGAGAAGGAAATATGATTAAATAAGTGGTGTCATGAGAACTGATGAGCTACTCAAGAAAAATTTACTGTTGAATTTTTCTACTCCTCTCCAAAATAAATGCTCAATAAATTAAGGAATTTAATATTAAAAAATAAAGTCAGGGGGACTTCCCTGGTGGCACAGTGGTTAAGAATCCACCTGCCAATGCCGGGGACACGGGTTCGAGGCCTGGTCCAGGAAGATCCCACATGCCGCGGAGCAACTAAGCCCGTGCGCCACAACTACTGACCCTGCGCTCTAGAGCCTGCAAGACACAACTACTGAGCCTGAGAGCCACAACTACTGAAGCCCGCATGCATAGAGCCCATGCTCCACAACAAGAGAAGCTACCACAATGAGAAGGCTGCGTACCGCAACAAAGAGTAGCCCCTGCTCGCCGCAACTAGAGAAAGCCTGCACACAGCAACAGGAACCCAATGCAGCCAAAAATAAATAAATAAATAAATTTATTAAAAAATAAAAATAATAAAAATAAAGTCAGAAGATCAGAAGAAAATATAGGTAAATATTATTGATATGATTGGAAGATTTTTAGGCCCAAAAGTAATGGGGAAAAAAATCCAAAGGCTTAGAAATAATTTATTACATACAAATTCAAAAATCAGTATGTAGGAAGAAATAAAACTAAAAGGACAAACTGGAAGAAAACATTTGCAGCAAATGACAAAGAATTAACATCCTTAATTCATAAAGACCTCTTAAAGTCTCAAAATGAAAATCAAAAGAGAAACACTCTTAAAAATGTATATAGGTAATGAAAATATT
Source organism: Pseudorca crassidens (assembly GCF_039906515.1). Classification (NCBI taxonomy): domain Eukaryota; kingdom Metazoa; phylum Chordata; class Mammalia; order Artiodactyla; family Delphinidae; genus Pseudorca; species Pseudorca crassidens. The sequence goes on from NC_090296.1 coordinate 106,523,180, forward strand.
TTTAGCTTCACTAATAACCCAAGAAATACAGATTCCAACAATGAGGTACCATTTACTTACGGAGTTGGCAAGATTAAGAAAAAATTATACTCATTGCAGGGGAGGGTTTTGTGAGACAGCCAGCTAAATCCTGATGGGTTGATCTTATCCTTCTGGAAGGCAAATTGGCAATACATACCCAGAATCTTAAGATATTTCTTTTCTCTGACACATAATCCTACATCCAATACTCTATCCTCTGCATTTAGGAGAGGATTTACATCCAAGAATAGTCTGAAAGACATTATTTGTAATAAACTGGGACCAACCTAAATGGCCAGCACTGGAGAAATAATCATGATACATCCATATGGTGGAATGGTGTGCAGCATACACATTACTTTTGTAATCAGACAAAAATATTTAACACATAACTTAAAAAAATAAGAGACAAAAACATGCTAAAACTTAAGTAGTGGTGCTTTGTGTAGTTTTTCTAATTTTTAATGGTTTTTAACACAAATATTTGATTTTATAAACAAATGCTAGTTTTATAATCAAGAATAAAAAGAAAAAAGACCAATCACTAATACTGTGAAAAACCCCTACTTATAAAGGCATCAGAATCAACAGATTGATGGGAAAAAGACAAAATAATTTACATAAAAGGAAGTTAACATTGTACATATTAAAAGTTGTTCATATTCAACTTTGCTAGTAATAAAACAAGTTCAAACTACACCAAGTCAAGGCACCAATTTCATGACTAAATTTAAATTAAAAACAAAATAATTTTCAACATTGAACAGGTTAGAGTGTAATTACAGTCTCAAAGGGCCAGGTTAGTGTAAATTAATCCAAACAGCTACATAAAAGCAGTTTGGTTCTACACAAGAGTGGTAATAATGTTCACATTCTTTGAAAAATTGAATTTCATACTGGAATGCTTCTAAGGAAATTAATCAACAGGGAAAAGAAATTATTCAATAGGGAAAAGAAAGGTAAAGTTATCTACTGCAATTTTACTTAAAATATTAAAACATTGAATTGGAATATATAGTCAAGAGCAAGATCCATCATGGTATGACCTGATAGACTCTTGTAATGCTATGAAAAGAAAAATGTAGATAGCTATCTCAAGTGGGAAATATATACAGAAGGCAAACTTGTATGTAGACTTATAGCATTAAAAACTAGAAATTAGGAAGGAGGGTAAGAATGTGTTAGGGTGGTGAAATTGAGTGCATTTTTTTTTTGTAATTTAATCTTGATATAACATTGTCTTTACCAATGCACAGAAGTCAGAGGGAAAAAGTATTACAGGGATCAAGGGGAACATGATATTTATACGTAATTATCTATACACTTAACCAATTGGTGACAGGGACCTTCTTTTGTATACCCTGTCAAGAAGGTATTATCCTCATTTTCTTAAATGAGTAGAACAGCAGCCTTAAGAGGCAAAGAACTTGTTTGATGTTACAGTCTTAAATTCTGGAATGAAGACTTCATTTCCCTTCAGACTCCACTATGCCACCTGCCTCTAAATGTGTACACACTACTGGCTGTTAACCTTTGTGTCACAGACCTCTTTAAGCATGATGATAATTATGAACCATCTTCCCCAGAAAAACCTCACATGACACACAATAATTTGCATACTCACCATCTTCTAAGTGTAGGATCATCAAACACCATGGTTTATGCCTATTGTTCTGGAGTAATTACTAACAGAGCCACCTTTCACTCTCTGAGTTGTTCTGATTGGGACTATAAATTATATGGTTATCTTTAAGTTATAGGCCAGACATTTTTTCCTTTGTTCTCTTTTCCACAATCTCACTGGTTTACCCTAAAATGTCACCACTAGTGTGACTTCTTTAAATAAAGCAAGCAAAATGGATTATTTTCTCCACCTACACAGTGTGAGCAGGACACTCGTGCCCCAATGACTGACCATCTACCATCAATGGACACCTCAACTTGTACCATGCAAGTAGCTCACCTTGGGAAGTTGAAAGCAGAGCCCTGAAAAAACTGGACAGCAGGCAGTGGGTAGATGTTGGTTGGGTAAGGGAAAGTTTTGGGCATATGTGCAACCTCTGGTCAGGCTTCACTAGCTGCTGCCAGTGGGACCCTGAATGCCTGGTGAAGGTTAGGAGAAGGTGAGTCCTAAGGTGACAGGGCAAGCAATATGGTGCTTAGAGAAGGTCACCCACCAAAAGCTAAAGTCTTTACAGATACCTCAATCATGCTCCATGACCATGCTTAGTCTCTCTTCAAAGCTGTCTCTTTAAGATAAAGATATTTGCCATGGGCGGCCACACACACACAAAAAAGATAAAGACATTTAAGCAAACACCAAAGCCAGCACCATGGTCCACTGAAGTGGGAGGGGGTCTGGAACATCAAACAGAGAGGATCTGGTCCCTGAAGAGCCAGCACTGAGCATCCTCAAGCTTCCTGGGTTGACGGCAGATGGGTCCAACATCTCCCCTCCACAAGGAGTCCCCAGGAAGTGTGGCTGCTGAGATTCCCACACAGGAACAAGAGAGATAAGCACCTTGTTCCTCACAGCTCTGCTCTCAAATGCTAAATACCAGTGGCAACAGCAGAGAACAGGGCTTCAAGGAGATCTGTAGAACCAGACCTACACCATTTGTCCACATCAGAAAAAGCAGAATAAACAGATTAGATACTGGCTTTAGAGAAATCGTGGCCATTGCTGGGAGGCCTCCTTGTCCTTCAGGCTTGCTTCAGAAAGATGTTGTTGAGACGAGCTTTTTCCTCAAAGGTCAAAGGAAATTGGGGGAAATCATGAAGGATATTAATGAGAAGCACTGTCCTCAGTGAGGATGCAGAAGATCATAATGGGAAAGCACATGGTGATGAAAGGCTCTGACTTCCCTGTGATTCAGTTTATCCAAATCAAATCTTCTTGACCTGGGGTCTGTGGCCTCACATGAGAGAAAAAAAATCCTTACTTTCCTTAACTTTTCCATGGAAGCTACCATTTCCTTTCATTATTAATACGGGTAAACAGCCACAGAAGCAGAAGCAGTACCTGTGAGTTTATCACTAATTGAAATCATAGCTATTTTCATACCATGTTCTGGTTGTTACAAATATTTCTAAATGTCATTTATGCTCATTAATTCTTGAGGATTATAGTTTCTAGGTCTGCCGCTAGATTTTTTTTTTATTGCATGAAGGCTACCCATGCAATACTCTCAGAAATTTGTCTTTCCAGAATGAAAAAATATTTTAGTAACTCTACTCCAATATTGTTGATTTCCTTTGTCATGCTACATATTTTATTTTATATATTTAAGAACATTATTCTGAGATGGAGTTCATGAGCTTCACCATGCTTCCAAAGAGGTTCATGGCCTAAATAGTGAGGAACCCCTGGAAAGTAAAAATATCAGGCTACTCAGTTGTTCAGTGTGTATTGCCCTTGTGGCAGTTATCAATTCAGAATAGAAATATTGCAAAAGTAATTGTGGAAAAAATGACTAAGCCATTTCCCATTAGGCAGTGTTCAACAGATGCCTCCAGTGATTGTATTTGGCAATATTCTAGCTTCATTTAGATTCTTATTTTAAGAATTCCTTTCCTTGCTGCAATGTGAATTCTTTTACTTTTCTCCATAGGGCTCATGTTTTCAGACAGCTGTGTATCTTATAGTCCCAAGAAATATGATGCTTCCACTTCCAGTCCATGGACCTGATCAACATCTTAGACTTGGGGTTGTTCATTTTTTCCCAGACTGCTCCCTCTACCCCACCTCCCATAGGAAGTGGATACTGCATGAGGATTACTTATATTTTCAAAGTGACTGCACAAGATGATGAGCAAATACAGTAGACTCAGACTTTCAGAGTTATAAGGAATATGGAAGGATTGTGGAAACACAGGTGATAATACTAATCAAATAATGGATAGAATACAGGCTACTGTGCTTTATATAAATTACTTCCCTATAGTTTACTTGTATCTCCTGACTTAATTTACAGAACTTCTAGAGGCAGTTATTAATATACATATTTTACCAGAAAGTGAGGCACAAAGAGGTAAAGTAAGGACGTTCAGAGAATAGCAACAAAGTCAAAATTTGAATTCATGCCATTTTTCACACCTCATGCCCTTAACCATGCTAATTTGCCTCCGTTAGATTTGGCAGTCTTTCCCAATGTCTGATATGTATAAAAGCAATGTAGAATTGAAATATATTGTTTATGTAATGCTATGGTTAAAAAAGTTACTAAAGAAATAGAAGCCCAAGCTTAGAAAACTATCATGTTACTACTGCCCATTTAAAAAGAACTGACTACAGGTATACCTTAAATGCTGAACGCTGTGCTCAAATAAACTTGACAAAGGAAGGCGGAGTCTTAGGGACAGAAGTTAGATTCAGATTAAAAGTTAGAAGTGTCTGTTATCTTAAAAGCTTCCGAAGGTAAAAAACAAGAGACACACCTCTTAAATACAATACAGGTCACCCAATTCAACCAAAAAACTAAAAACTATGAGGTTTATCTTCTTTCACACTCCACCTTCAGACAAACCATCTATTGGATAAAACAGTGGTTTAGGAAATTCCTGTTCCATTGAAGTCCATACTTTCCAAATAGGTTTAATTAAATCACAGGGCATATAAACATAATTCAGTTTAAAGTAGATGAAGATTTTGTAATTTCCAACAGTGAAATTTTTGTTGTCTTCCCCCCAAAATCTATAAGGATATTCAAATTTGGGTAACTGTATATGGTGAGATTGCTATTATGTCTGGTTTAGGAGTTGCTCTCCCAGAGGTTTTTAAATTGGTTGGTTTTCTCTGAGCTAGACTGCAGAGATGAGGGGTAGTACCCAAATACATCTCTTTCCCCAGGCCCTTGCCTTGTATGTGATTGCTTCTTAGCTCTTGTGTGTTTTAACTGAACAGTGACAGATGGATATGAGTGCTCCATGTTTGAGGGTCACTGTAGCCTGTATATCTTACACTGGGCATCAGGTGGGACATCTTTGTCCCTAGGTGTGCCAGTTCCCCTTCTTTCCGTCTCCTCCTACCCCTGGGCAGGGACTGTATCTAAATTTGCCTTTGTTTGCCCAGTCCTAGCATAGTGCCTGGACTGGATCAGGAGTGAGGTGCATTGCAGAGTTCCCTGTAGCACACATTGGAAGGAATAAGGCAAAATGCATTTGACCTGTTCATCGCAGGGTCCAGAGTTAAGATCACAGTGGAAAGCTAATGCTACCCAGTGCATAGCACAACAAACAACAAAAAACCCTAAAACTTTCTTAATGGATCTTTTATGTCTGGACTTAGTAAATTAAAAGATAAAATGAGAATATATGAAGTCATACTGTTGCCTGTATTATGTACAACTGACTCGGTCACTTAAGCTTCATACTGACCAGCATACACAGCCCTGACTACAGTATGATTCTGACGTCATCTTGGCTCCTTCACGTTAGATTATTGGTGAGACCTTATCAAGAAGTGACTAGGGGACTTCCCTGGTGGTCCAGTGGTTAAGAATCTGTGCTTCTACTACAGGGGTGAGGGTTCGATCCCTATTCAGGGAACTAAGGTCCCTCATGCCTCGGGGCACAGCCAAAAAAAAAAAAGAAGGGACTGGGAGGGTGTTTTTCCTCCTTCTGGTTCTATTCTTCTTTATTTAGGGATAATTTCCTCATGATTTGCTCATCTAAACCCTGCTAAGTTTTTCATTTCAATTGCCCCTAGTACTAAAGTGTCTTAATTAGAAGGCAGTCAAGACCTCAGCCTTTCCACCCAGAGTCTTCAGCTGCATTTCTTTGTATGGCTTTGACTCAGCTTTTCACATTTCAGTGTTTGTTCAAAGTGCACATTTGAGGGCTTTAGTTCCAGAAACTCTGCTTTAGTGTGTTTTTGTAGGTGGCCTATGACTTACACTTTGGGTAACATCACTCTAGCTATGGCTATTTCTAATTTAGTACTGCAATTATCTATGCAATTACAAAATGAAGTTCCCTCTCCTCCCATATATCCTGAAAAAATTTCCCGCCATAGCTGTTTTTACCTGGGATAAAGCTTCTTCCATGCCAATCAGCAGTGACAAGAGTGGTAGAAGTATTAGTCTGCTTGGGCTGCCACAACGAAATACCATAGACTGGGTGGCTTAAACAGAAATTTATTTTCTCACAGTTGTGCAGGCTGGAAAGTCCAAGATCAAGGTGCCAGCCGATTTCGTTCCTGGTGAGAGCTCTTCCTGGCTCACATATGGCCACCCTCTTGCTGTCTTTCACAAGGGGGAGGGGAGAGAGAGAGAGAGGGCTCTCTGGTGTCTCCTCTTACAAGGACACCAATCCTACTGGGTCAAGACTCCACCCTTACGTCGTCATTTACCTTAATTACTTCCTTACTCTAAATGCATAGGACGGGGGTAGTGTTTCAATATGAATTTGGGGAGGGAGGACACAGCTCAGTTCATTGCAGTAGACCACCTTGAATTTTTGTGGAAATAGAATCTTCACATCATGGAGTTACCTGACAAAAGTTTCCCCTAGAACTGAAAAACAAAACCAGACTTAGATCTTACTGAAGCAACCTGAGAGTAGTGAGAGAGATGCCCACTAATTGTGGGGCTACAGTAAATTGAGACAAAAACTTCTTGGACCATTCTTCCTCTATGCATATAACCAGTGGGCAGCAAAAGCAGCTTTGACCATGTCATTCCCCTTGCAAACACTTACTGAGGACTGATTTAGGACAAGATGTGCAAAGAGCCATAGGGAAGCAAAGAAGAACATAACCATCCTTGCCGTTGAGAAAGCTTAACTGACACCTATTAGGGGAATATATACATTATATATATCATACATACATACACACACACAAATTACTCTGCTAAGTAACTCACAGTTGTGCAATGCTGTGGAAACAATCATTTCTGGGAAGATCAGGGACAGCTCCATAGATGAGGCATTGAGTGGAATGTTGAAGAATCAGGGTTGGATTTTGACAGGTGGAGACTGAGCAGTCCCTTTTGTGGAGAGGAAAGGAAAAAGGGAAGGGGTTTCTAGAGAAGAATAAAGCTTGAGTAAAGGCTAAGGTTGGCTACATAATTTTTTCCCGGGTCCAGTGCAAAATGAATATGTGGGCCTCTTATTGAAAAAGCAGAAAGGTGCCATTTAAGATACTCAAAATATAAAACCTCTTCGTTTCTTCCACAGCTTCAACTTGGCACAGTGTCTTTTATTTGCTATTTAGTGTTGTCCTAAGTAAAGGAAATTAAAATTAGCATGAATTTTATAGTTCGAATTTATACTGCACAGTGTCAGGTTAAAATATAAGTATCGGAGGGGAAGATGGCGAAAGTAAGACGCGGAGATCACCTTCCTCCCCACAGATACACCAGAAATACATCTACACGTGGAACAGCTCCTACAGAACACCTACTGAACGCTGGCAGAAGACCTCAGACCTCCCAAAAGACAAGAAACTCCCCAAGTATGTGGGTAGGGCAAAAGAAAAAAGAAAAAACAGTGACAAAGAATAGGGACGGGACCTGAACCAGTGCGAGGGAGCTGTGAAGGAGGTAAGGTTTCCACACACTAGGAAGCCCCTTCGCGGGCGGAGACTGCGGGTGGCGGAGGGGGGAAGCTTTGGAGCCGCAGAGGAGAGCACAACAACAGGGCTGCGGAGGGCAAAGCGAAGAGATTCCCGCACAGAGGATCGGTGCCGACCAGCACTCACCAGCCAGAGAGGCTTGTCTGCTCACCCGCCGAGCTGAGGCTCAGGCTTCGGTCGGAGCGCAGGGAGAGGACTGGGGGTGGCGGCGTGAACACAGCCTGAAGGGGTTAGTGCACCACGGGTAGCTGGGAGGGAGTCCAGGGAAAAGTCTGGACCTGCCAAACAGGCAAGAGACTTTCTCTTCCCTTTTTGTTTCCTGGTGCGCGAGGAGAGGGGTTTAAGAGCGCTGCTTAAAGGAACTCCAGAGACGGGCGAGAGCCACGGCTAAAAGCGTGGACCCCAGAGACAGGCATGAGACGCTAAGGCTGCTGCTGCCGCCACCAAGAAGCCTGTGTGCGAGCACAGGTCACTATCCACACCCCCCTTCCGGGGAGCCTGTGAAGTGCGCCACTGCCAGGGTCCCGGGATCCAGGGACAACTTCCCCGGGAGAACACATGGCGCGCCTCAGGCCGGTGCAACGTCATGCCGGCCTCTGCTGCCGCAGGCTCCCCCCGCACTCCATATCCTTCTCTCCCCCCAGCCTGAGTGAGCCAGAGACCCCGAAGCAGCTGCTCCTTTAACCCCGTCCTGTCTGAGCGAAGAACAGACACCCTCCAGTGACCTAAACGCAGAGGAGGGGCCAAATCCAAAGCTAAGCCCCGGGAGCTGTGAGAACAAAGAAGAGAAAGGGAAATCTCTCCCAGCAGCCTCAGAAGCAGCGGATTAAAGCTCCACAATCAACTTGATGTACCCTGCAGCTGTGGAATACATGAATAGACAACGAATCATCCCAAATTGAGGAGGTGGACTTTGAGAGCAACATTTATTATTTTTTCCCCTTTTTGTCTTTTTGTGAGTGTGTATGTGTAGGCTTCTGTGTGAGATTTTGTCTGTATAGCTTTGCTTTCACCATTTGTCCTAGGGTTCTAGCCGTCCGCTTTTTTCTTAAAAAAATTTTTTTTATTAATAATTATTTTTATTTTAATTATTTTATTTTATCTTTATCTAATTTCTTTCTTTTTTTCTTCTTTCTTTCTCTCTTCCCCGCTTTCTTTCCTTCCTTCCTTCTTTCCTTCCCTCGTTCCTCTCTCCCTCCCTCCTTTCTTTCATTCCTTCTTTCTTTCCTTCCTTCCTTCCTTCCTTCCTTCCTTCCTTTCTTTCTTCCCTCCCTCCTTCCTTCCTTCCTTCCTTCCTACTTTTTCTCCCTTTTATTCTGAGCCGTGTGGATGAAAGGCTCTTGGTGCTGCAGCCAGGAGTCAGTGCTGTGCCTCTGAGGTGGGAGAGCCAACGTCAGGACACTGGTCCACAAGAGACCTCTCAGCTCCACATAATATCAAACGGCAAAAATCTCCCAGAGATCTCCATCTCAACACCAGCACCCAGCTTCACTCAACGACCAGCAAGCTACAGTGCTGGACACCCCATGCCAAACAACTAGCAAGACAGGAACACAACACCACCCATTAGCAGAGAGGCTGCCTAAAATCATAGTAAGTCCACAAACACCCCAAAACACACCAACAGACGTGGACCTGCCCACCAGAAAGACAAGATCCAACCTCATCCACCAGAACACAGGCACTAGTCCCCTCCACAAGGAAGCCTACACAACCCACTGAACCAACTTTAGCCACTGCGGACACCAAAAACAACAGGAACTACGAACCTGCAGCCTGCAAAAAGGAGACCCCAAACACAGTAAGATAAGCAAAATGAGAAGACAGAAAAACACACAGCAGATGAAGGAGCAAGATAAAAACCAACCAGACCTAACAAATGAAGAGGAAATGGGCAGTCTACCTGAAAAAGAATTCAGAATAATGACAGTAAAGATGATCCAAAATCTTGGAAATAGAATAGACAAAATGCAAGAAACATTTAACAAGGACCTAAAAGAACTAAAGATGAAACAAGCAACAATGAACAACACAATAAATGAAATTAAAAATACTCTAGATGGGATCGGTAGCAAAATAACAGAGGCAGAAGAACGGGTAAGTGACCTGGAAGATAAAATAGTGGAAATTACTGCAGCAGAATAAAGAAAAAGGAATGAAAAGAATTGAGGACAGTCTCAGAGACCTCTGGGACAACATTAAACGCACAAACATTCGAATTATAGGGTTTCCAGAAGAAGAAGAGAAAAAGAAAGGGACTGAGAAAATATTTGAAGAGATTATAGTTGAAAACTTCCCTAATATGGGAAAGGAGATAGTTGATGAAGTCCAGGAAGCACAGAGAGTCCCATACAGGATAAATCCAAGGAGAAATACGCCAAGACACATATTAATCAAACTGTCAAAAATTAAATACAAAGAAAACATATTAAAAGCAGCAAGGGAAAAACAACAAATAACACACAAGGGAATCCCCATAAGGTTAACTGCTGATCTTTCAGCAGAAACTCTGCAAGCCAGAAGAGAGTGGCAGGACATATTTAAAGTGATGAAGGAGAAAAACCTACAACCAAGATTATTCTACCCACCAAGGATCTCATTCAGATTCGACAGAGAAATTAAAACCTTTACAGACAAGCAAAAACTGACAGAGTTCAGCACCACCAAACCAGCTTTACAACAAATGCTAAAGGAACTTCTCTAGGCAAGAAACATTAGAGAAAGAAAAGACCTACAATAACGAACCCAAAACAATTAAGAAAATGGGAATAGGAACATACATATTGATAATTACCTTAAAGGTAAATGGACTAAATGCTCCCACCAAAAGACACAGATTGGCTGAATGGATACAAAAACAAGACCCATATATATGCTGTCTACAAAAGACCCATTTCAGACCTAGAGAAACAAACAGACTGAAAGTAAGGGGATGGAAAAAGATATTCCATGCAAGTGGAAACCAAAAGAAAGCTGGAGTAGCAATTCTCGTATCAGACAAAATAGACTTTAAAACAAAGACTATTAGAAGAGACAAAGAAGCACACTACATAATGATCAAGGGATTGATCCAAGAGGAAGATATAACAATTGTAAATGTTTATGCACCCAACACAGGAGCACCTCAATACATGAGGCAAATTCTAACAGCCATAAAAGGGGAAATCGACAGTAACACATTCATAGCAGGGGACTTCAATGCCCCACTTTCACCAATGGACAGATCATCCAAAATGAAAATAAATAAGGAAACACAAGCTTTAAATGATACATTAAACAAAATGGACTTAATTGATATTTATAGGACATTCCATCCAAAAACAACAGAATACACATTTTTCTCAAGTGCTCATGGAACATCCTCCAGGATAGATCATATCTTGGGTCACAAATCAAGCCTTGGTAAATTGAAGAAAATTGAAATTGTATCAAGTATCTTTTCAGACCACAACGCTATGAGACTAGATATCAATTACAGGAAAAGATCTGTAAAAGATACAAACACATGGAGGTTAAACAATACACTACATAATAACAAAGTGATCACTGAAGAAATCAAAGAGTAAATCAAAAACTAACTAGAAACAAATGACAATGGAGACACAATGACCCAAAACCTATGGGATGCAGCGAAAGCAGTTGAAAGAGGGCAGTTTATAGCAATACAATCCAACCAAAAGAAACAGGAAACATCTCGAATAAACAACCTAACCTTGCACCTAAAGCAATTAGAGGAAGAAGAACAAAAAAACCCCAAAGTTAGCAGAAGGAAAGAAATCATAAAAATCAGATCAGAAATAAATGAAAAAGAAATGAAGGAAACGATAGCAAAGATCAATAAAACTAAAAGCTGGTTCTTTGAGAAGATAAACAAAATTGATAAACCATTAGCCAGACTCATCAAGAAAACAAAGGAGAAGACTCAAATCAATAGAATTAGAAATGAAAAAGGAGAAATAACAACTGACACTGCAGAAATACAAAAGATCATGAGAGATTACTACAAGCAACTCTATGCCAATAACATGGACAATCTGGAAGAAATGGACAAATTCTTAGAAATGCACAACCTGCCAAGACTGAATCAGGAAGAAATAGAAAATATGAACAGACCAGTCACAAGCACTGAAATTGAAACTGTGATTAAAAATCTTCCAACAAACAAAAGCCCAGGACCAGATGGCTTCACAGGCGAATTCTATCAAACATTTAGAGAAGAGATAACAGCTATGCTTCCCAAACTCTTCCAAAATATAGCAGAGGGAGGAACGCTCCCAAACTCATTCTACGAGGCCACCATCACCCTGATACCAAAACCAGACAAGGATGTTACAAAGAAAGAAAACTACATGTCAATATCACTGATGAACATAGATGCAAAAATCCTCAACAAAATACTAACAGAATCCAACAGCACATTAAAAGGATCATACACCATGATCAAGTGGGGTTTATTCCAGGAATGCAAGGATTCTTCAATATACGCAAATCAATCAACGTAATACACCATATTATGAAACTGAAGGAGAAAAACCATATGATCATCTCAAGAGATGCAGAGAAAGCTTTCGACAAAATTCAACACCCATTTATGATAAAAACCCTCCAGAAAGTAGGCACAGAGGGAACTTTCCTCAACATAATAAAGGCTATATAAGACAAAATCACAGATAACATCGTCCTCAATGATGAAAAACTGAAAGCATTTCCAATAAGAGCAGGAACAAGACAAGGTGGCCCACTTTCACCACTCTTATTCAACATAGCTTTGGAAGTTTTAGCCACAGCAATCAGAGAAGAAAAGGAAATAAAAGGAATCCAAATGGGAAAAGAAGACGTAAAAAGCTGTCACTGTTTGCAGATGACATGATACTATACATAGAGAATCCTAAAGATGCTACCAGAAAACTACTAGAGCTAATCAATGAATTTGGTAAAGTAGCAGGATACAAAATTAATGCACAGAAATCTCTGGCATTCCTATAAACTAGTGATGAAAAATCTGAAACTGAAATCAAGAAAACACTCCCATTTACCACTGCAAGAAAAAGAATAAAATATCTAGGAATAAACCTACCTAAGGAGACAAAAGACCTGTATGCAGAAAATTATAAGACACTGATGAAAGAAATTAAAGATGATACAAATAGATGGAGAGATATACCATGTTCTTGGATTGGAAAAATCAACATTGTGAAAATGACTCTACTACCCAAAGCAATCTACAGATTCAATGCAGTCCCTATCAAACTACCACTGGCATTTTTCACAGAACTAGAACAAAAAATTTCACTATTTGTATGGAAACAAAAAAGACCCCGAATAGCCAAAGCAATCTTGAGAACGAAAAACTGAGCTGGAGGAATCAGGCTCCCTGACTTTAGACTATACTACAAAGCTACAATAATCAAAACAGTATGGTACAGGCACAAAAACAGAAAGATAGATCAATAGAACAGGATAGACAACCCAGAGATAAACCCACACACATATGGTCACCTTATCTTTGATAAAGGAGGCAGGAATGTACAGTGGAGAAAGGACAGCCTCTTCAATAAGTGGTGCTGGGAAAACTGGACAGGTGCATGTAAAAGTATGAGATTAGAACACTCCCTAACACCATACACAAAAATAAGCTCAAAATGGATTAAAGACCTAAATGTAAGGCCAGAAACTATCAAACTCTTAGAGGAAAACATAGGCAGAACACTCTATGACATAAATCACAGCAAGATGACCCACCTCCCAGAGAAATGGAAATAAAAACAAAAATAAACAAATGGGACCTAATGAAACTTCAAAGCTTTTGCACAGCAAAGGAAACCATAAACAAGACCAAAAGACAACCCTCAGAATGCGAGAAAATATTTGCAAATGAAGCAACTGACAAAGGATTAATCTCCAAAATTTGCAAGCGGCTCATGCAGCTCAATAACAAAAAAACAAACAACCCAATCCAAAAATGGGCAGAAGACCTAAATAGACATTTCTCCAAAGAAGATATGCAGGTTGCCAACAAACACAGGAAAGAATGCTCAACTTCTTTAATCATTAGAGAAATGCAAATCAAAACTACAATGAGATATCATCTCACACCAGTCAGAATGGTCATCATCAAAAAATCTAGAAACAATAAATGCTGGAGAGGGTGTGAAGAAAAGGGAACACTCTTGCACTGCTGGTGGGAATGTGAATTGGTACAGCCACTATGGAGAACAGTATGGAGGTTCCTTATAAAACTACAACTAGAACTACCATATGACCCAGCAATCCCACTACTGGGCACATACCCTGAGAAAACCGTAATTCAAAAAGAGTCATGTACCAAAATGTTCATTGCAGCTCTATTTACAATAGCCAGGAGATGGAAACAACCTAAGTGTCCATCATCAGATGAATGGATAAAGAAGATGTGGCACATATATACAACAGAATATTACTCAGCCATAAAAAGAAATGAAATTGAGCTATGTAATGAGGTGGATGGACCTAGAGTCTGTCATACAGAGTGAAGTAAGTCAGAAAGAGAAAGACAAATACCATATGCTAACACATATATATGTAATTTAAGAAAAAAAATGTCATGAAGAACCTAGGGGTAAGACAGGAATAAAAAGACAGACCTACTAGAGAATGGACTTTAGGATATGGGGAGGGGGAAGGCTAAGCTGTGACAAAGCGAGAGAGTGGCATTGACATATATACACTACCAAATGTAAAACAGATAGCTAGTGGGAAGCAGCCGCATAGCACAAGATCAGCTCAGTGCTTTTTGACCACCTAGAGGGGTGGGATAGGGAGGGTGGGAGGGAGACGCAAGAGGGAAGAGATGTGGGAACATATGTATATGTATAACTGATTCACTTTGTTATACAGCAGAAACTAACACACTCTTGTAAAGCAATTATACTCCAATAAAGATGTAAAATAAATAAATAAAAAAAATAAAATTTAGTAACTCATTAGAGTACTAAATACGCATTTGATACTGATACTCATTTGATACTAAGTACTCATTTGATACTGATTCTTTAAAAATTATAATAAATGGTATATTATCTTATAAAAATAAAATAAAATAAAATGTAAGTATCAGAGCATTAACTCATATGCAGAAGCATCAAAATAAGAATTCTCTAATTTCGTGGCTTGCACGTGGGTATGTATTTCGCTCTTACCATAACAATGAAAACACCGCACAGAATGTACGTAGCTGCTTTTATTTCACTTCTTGACAACCGCACTGTCTACTATCACTCTCTCCACTTCCGCTTCCTGATGAGTGAGGAAGGTTTGGAAGGAAAAGGAATTATGGGCTGCCCTATCTTTCCTTTTCCTTCTGTGTCATCATTTTCAGCATAAGCAGTTGGCTAATCTAGGGAACAAGAATATGATAGGATTCCTCAATCATTTGTGTTTTTTAGAACAGTTTGTCTTCTGTGTTTGAAGCAAGTTTTGGTTATTGGGGCTATCAGCACACTGCTTAATCAGTCATAGGGTAGCACATTTACCACGGAACTCCCACTCTGCACTCACTGTGGGGACAGATTTCCATACTGGGAGGTGAGGGCACCACTATGCAAACAGGAAATCAACGGGTGCAGATGTGCACGTTAATGTATCTCCTCTGCTTGTCTGCATGCTCCATCCACCCACTGGACTTCACCCAATAGATACAACTCAAAAGATATTTAAGAGTTTAAAAATGGCAACAGCAGATCATTAAACCAAGCTCAAGGTCCTTCTGAGCATGGGTCAATGTGTGACTGCACAGGTCACACACCCAGGAAGCTGGCCCTGACAGACGCATGGAAGTAGAAAAGTAGATTTCTGGTTTAGGGGAAGTTGATGAATCTTGTTTGTCTTGAACATAAGGCATAAGCAGAAAAACCTAGAGAAATAAATTGGGCCAGATCCTAGAGAGCCCTGAAGGCCACAGCCAGCAGTTTGGGCTTTATTTTGTATGCAGTGATGAGGACGGAGGTTTTGAGTGGAAAAGTGACATTATCTAGAGTGGGCTTTAAGGAAAGGAAGCTGGCAGCAACTTTTAAAGTGCAACAGGGAAGGTAATATTGTGAAGTTGGGAAGGCAACATTGTGAAGTTGGGAAGGCACCGGCCCTGAAGTCATTCTAACAGTGCAGATGAGGACCAGAATAAAGGCTGTGGCTGGGAGTCAGGAGAGGGGCTCCAGACAAAGACACACTTTGAAATTCAATTTAGAGCTGTTCTTTCTGCACTGCTTGTCTGGTTTTGTTTTCAAACTTAAAAGTTTATTTTAAAAATAAGACTTACTTCTCCCTTTGGAATTCTGAAGTATCACATGTCTGTGAAAAAATTACTTCGGTTTCAGAAATTTACTTTGGAAGCTTAAGGCTGTCAATCAATTTACGAGCTATGCCCAGAGTCCTTGCGACTCTCAATGCTGCCCTCCCTGGAAACAGTGCTAAGAACGTCCCAATGCCTGGTGAGATGCTAGAAAACCAAGCTTTATGTAAGTATCAATAGGATTTAAAAGTTTTCCACCTTAAATAAATTCCTTTTGTCTATTTCGGACTGTACGGAAGTGATGTAGTGAGGGTAAAATTAAAATCTAACTGAAAACATCCTTTCTGGAATTAGAGGATTAAGCTCTACCTTCAACCAGTCTTATCAGACCTTTGGAGGTGAGCCTGTGAAAAGGGATTCATGGCAGCCCACAGGAGCAGAGTTATGTTCTGGTGAGTTGTGTGTAAGGTAGTTAGATGAAATTTGGCCTGGCCCTGATCTAACTCCCAGTCCCAGATAGGGTAGAGCCACATCTGTATTTATTTATGGTGTCAAAAAGGCACATGCAAGGGAGGAGTTGGGCAGGGCTTTCTACTTCACACCTTGTTGGGAATATTCCTTGACAATTGGTGGGTATAAACAAAAAGTGGTGTGTGGCCATCAAATGCTTTGCTTGGTTTTGCCCCATTAACTCAAAACGTTTACTGAGGCCCAAGTACCAGAGACTTTTCAAAATAAAAAGGATTTCTTATTTTGGCAGAAGGAAATTTTGCCTTGGTTTTGAGGAAGAGAAGTTTTAAAATATTTCATCCATGACTCCAAACAAGGGCAACGTGCTTGATGCAAAGTTGTAAAACGCTTCTCACAACAAATCCTGAGTCTGAAGACACTGTAACTGTCTCAATACCTTTGTCTCTCTGAAGTCCTTGATTACACTATCTCATTTCCTTTCTCTTGTGTTCAAGGACGATCCCAGTGGTTCTGATTTCTTTGTTGCACAACGGCACGACTACAAACAGTTGCTGGGCCACCAGCCCTTTCTACAGAGGTGGGCTTCTTTTTGTGGTAGGATTGCTTAGTGCTTCAGCTGACAGACTCTCTAGACTTAAAGAGGGCATATGTCAATGTCTGGGCATGAGAAGTGTCCAGAGGAGCATAGTCAGGGCTCACTGCAGCATCTTGCAGGACCTGGAAGTCCTCAGGGCTGGCACTGTGTGACAGTGCATTTACCTTGGTAAAGCAAGGATTCTCAACAAGAGTCAATTTTGCCCCTAGGGGACATTTGAAAATGCCCATAGGTATTTTTGATTGTCAAGACTGGTGTTGAGGGCCATGCTACTGGCATTTAGAGAGTGGAGGCTAGGGATTCTGCTAAACCTCCCACAATTCATAGGACAGCCCCCACAAAAAAAGGAGGTATTGGCCAGTGTCCTTGTCCCCGCAGTGAGCCACAGCCACTCCCCGCCTCTGCATGAGACTCTCCAACACTAGCAGGTATGCTTAAGGTATAAGAAGAGGGTGCAGGGGAATATGGCGTAAGAGTAAGACGTGGAGATCACCTTCCTCCCCACAGATACATCAGAAATACATCTACATGTGGAACAACTCCTACAGAACACCTACTGAATGCTAGTAGAAGACCTCAGACCTCCCAAAAGACAAGAAACTCCCCACGTACCTGGGTAGGGCAAAAGAAAAAAGAAAAAACAGACACAAAAGAATAGGGACGGGACCTGAACCAGTGCGAGGGAGCTGTGAAGGAGGAAAGGTTTCCACACACTAGGAAGCCCCTTTGAGGGCGGAGACTGCAGATGGCGGAGGGGGGAAGCTTCGGAGCCGCAGAGGAGAGCACAACAACAGGGGTGCAGAGGGCAAAGAGGAGAGATTCCCGCACAGAGGATCGGTGCCGACCAGCACTCACCAGCCAGAGAGGCTTGTCTGCTCACCCACCGAGCTGAGGCTCGGGCTTCGGTCGGAGTGCAGGGCGAGGACTGGGGTTGGCGGCATGAACACAGCCTGAAGGGGGCTAGTGCACCACGGCTAGCCGGGAGGGAGTCCGGAGAACAGTCTGGGCCTCCTGAAGAGGCAAGAGACTTTTTCTTCCCTCTTTGTTTCCTGGTGCGTGAGGAGAGGGGATTAAGAGCACTGCTTAAAGGAGCTTCAGAGACAGATGCAAGCTGCCGCTAACAGTGCGGACCCGAGACACAGGCATGAGACACTAAGGCGGCTGCTGCTGCCACCAAGAAGCCTGTGTGCTAGCACAGGTCACTATCCACACCTCCCTTCCGGGGAGCCTATGCAGCCCGCCACTGCCAGGGTCCCGGGATCCAGCGACAACTTCCCCAGAAGAACGCACGGCGCGCCTCGGGCTGGTGCAACGTCATGCTGGCCTCGGCCACCGCAGGCTCGCCCCACATCCGCACCCCAACCTCCCCCAGGCCTGAGTGAGCCAGAGCCCCTGAACGAGCGGCTCCTTTAACCCCGTCCTGTCTGAACGAAGAACAGACGCCCCCCGGCGACCTATACGCGGAGGTGGGGCCAAATCCAAAACTGAGCCCCAGGAGCTGTGCAAACAAAGAAGAGAAAGGGAAATCTCTCCCAGCAGCCTCAGGAGCAGTGAAGCGCCACAATCAACTTCATGTACCCTGCATCTGTGGAATACACAAATAGACAATGAATCATCTCAAATTGAGGAGGTGGACTTTGAGAGCAACATTTATGATTTTTTCCCCTTTTTGTCTTTTTGTGAGCGTGTATGTGTATGCTTCTGTGTGAGATTTTGTCTGTATGGCGTTGCTTTCACCATTTGTCCTAGGGTTCTATCCATCCGTTTTTTTTTTTTTACTTAAAAAAATTATTTTTTCTTAATAATTATTATTTTAATAACTTTATTTTCTTATTTTATTTTAATCCCTTTCTTCCTTTCTTTCTTTCTTTTCTTTCTCTCTCTCTCCCTCCCTCCCCCCCACCCTCGCTCTCCTTTTCTTTCTTTCTTTCTACTTTTTTTCCCTTTTATTCTGAGCCATGTGGATGAAAGGCTCTTGGTGCTGCAGCCAGGAGTCACTGCTGTGCCTCTGAGGTGGGAGAGCCAACTTCAGGACACTGGTCCACAAGAGACCTCCCAGCTCCACGTAATATCAAACGGTGAAAATCTCCAAGGGATCTCCATCGCAACACTAACAACCAGCTTCACTCAACAACCAGCAAGCTACAGTGCTGGACACCCTATGAGAAACAACTAGAAAGACAGGAACACAACCCCACCCATTAGCAAAGAGGCTGCCTAAAATCATAATAAGTCCACAAACACCCCAAAACACACCAACAGACGTGGACCTGCCCACCAGAAAGACAAGATCCAGCCTCATCCACCAGAACACAGGCACTAGTCCCCTCCACCAGGAAGCCTACACAACCCTCTGAACCAACTTTAGCCACTGCGGACAGACACCAAAAACAACAGGAACTACGAACCTGCAGCCTGCAAAAAGGAGACGCCAAACACAGTAAGATAAGCAAAATGAGAAGACAGAAAAACACACAGTAGATGAAGGAGCAAGATAAAAACCAACCAGACCTAACAAATGAAGAGGAAATAGGCAGTCTATCTGAAAAATAATTCAGAATAATGATAGTAAAGATGATCCAAAATCTTGGAAATAGAATAGAGAAAATGCAAGAAACATTTAACAAGGACCTAGAAGCACTAAAGATGAAACAAGAAGAGATGAACAACACAATAAGTGAAATTAAAAATACTCTAGAAAGGTTCAATGGCAGAATAACTGAGGCAGAAGAACGGATAAGTGACTTGGAAGATAAAACAGTGGAAATAACTACTGCAGAGCAGAATAAAGAAAAAAGAATGAGGGCCTCCCTGGTGGCGCAGTGGTTGAGAGTCTGCCGGCCGATGCAGGGGACACGGGTTCGTGCCCTGGTCCGGGAGGATCCCACATGCCGCGGAGCAGCTGGGCCCGTGAGCCTTGGCCACTGGGCCTGCGTGTCCGGAGCCTGTGCTCCGCAACGGGAGAGGCCACAACAGTGAGAGGCCCACATACCGCAAAAAAAAAAAAAAAAAAGAAAAAAGAATGAAAAGAACTGAGGACAGTCTCAGAGACCTCTGGGACATTAAACGCACCAACAATCGAATTATAGGGTTTCCAGAAGAAGAAGAGAAAAACAAAGGGACTGAGAAAATATTTGAAGAGATTATAGTTGAAAACTGCCCTAATATGGGAAAGGAAATAATCAAGTCCAGGAAGCACAGAGTCCCATACAGGATAAACCCAAGGAGAAATATGCAAAGACACATACTAAGCAAACTGTCAAAATTTAAATACAAAGAAAACATATTAAAAGCAGCAAAGGAAAAACAACAAATAATACACAAGGGAATCCCCATAAGGTTAACAGCTGATCTTTCAGCAGAAACTCTGCAAGCCAGAACAGACTGGCAGGACATATTTAAAGTGATGAAGGAGAAAAACCTGCAACCAAAATTACTCTATCCAGCAAAGCTCTCATTCAGATTTGATGGAGAAATTAAAACCTTTACAGACAAGCAAAAGCTGAGACAGTTCAGCACCACCAAACCAGCTTTACAACAAATGCTAAAGGAACTTCTCTAGGCAAGAAACATTAGAGAAAGAAAAGACCTACAATAACGAACCCAAAACAATTGAGAAAATGGGAATAGGAACATACATATTGATAATTACCCTAAATGTAAATGGACTAAATGCTCCCACCAAAAGACACAGATTGGCTGAATGGATACAAAAACAAGACCCATATATATGCTGTCTACAAGAGACCCACTTCAGACCTAGAGAAACAAACAGACTGAAAGTAAGGGGATGGAAAAAGATATTCCATGCAAATGGAAACCAAAAGAAAGCTGGAGTAGCAATTCTCATATCAGACAAAATAGACTTTAAAATAAAGACTATGAGAAGAGACAAAGAAGGACACTACATAATGATTAACGGATCGATCCAAGAAGAAGATATAACAATTGTAAATATTTATGCACCCAACATAGGAGCACCTCAATACATGAGGCAAATACTAACAGCCATAAAAGGGGAAATCGACAGTAACACATTCATAGTAGGGGACTTTGACACCCCACTTTCACCAATGGACAGATCATCCAAAATGAAAATAAATAAGGAAACACAAGCTTTAAATGATACATTAAACAAGATGGATTTAATTGATATTTATAGGACATTCCATCCAAAAACAAAAGAATACACATTTTTCTCAAGTGCTCATGGAACATTCTCCAGGATAGATCATATCCTGGGTCACAAATCAATCCTTGGTAAAGGATTAAGAAAACTGAAATTGTATCAAGTACCTTTTCCAACCACAACGCTATGAGACTAGATATCAATTACAGGAAGAGATCTGTAAAAAATACAAACACATGGAGGCTAAACAATACACTACTTAATAATGAAGTGATCACTGAAGAAATCAAAGAGGAAATCAAAAACTAACTAGAAACAAATGACAATGGAGACACAATGACCCAAAACCTATGGGATGGAGCAAAAGCAGTTGTAAGAGGGAAGTTTACAGCAATACAGTCCTACCTTAAGAAACAGGAAACATTTCGAATAAACAACCTAACCTTGCACCTAAAGCAATTAGAGGAAGAAGAACAAAAAAACCCCAAAGTTAGCAGAAGGAAAGAAATCATAAAAATCAGATCAGAAATAAATGAAAAAGAAATGAAGGAAACGATAGCAAAGATCAATAAAACTAAAAGCTGGTTCTTTGAGAAGATAAACAAAATTGATAAACCATTAGCCAAACTCATCAAGAAAACAAAGGAGAAGACTCAAATCAATAGAATTAGAAATGAAAAAG
This sequence comes from Pseudorca crassidens, assembly GCF_039906515.1. Lineage (NCBI taxonomy): Eukaryota > Metazoa > Chordata > Mammalia > Artiodactyla > Delphinidae > Pseudorca > Pseudorca crassidens. Next base: position 106,544,917 of record NC_090296.1, read on the forward strand.
GAGAAGTAACAACTGACACTGCAGAAATACAAAAGATCATGAGAGATTACTACAAGCAACTCTATGCCAATAAAATGGACAATCTGGAAGAAATGGACAAATTCTTAGAAATGCACAACCTGCCAAGACTGAATCAGGAAGAAATAGAAAATATGAACAGACCAGTCACAAGCACTGAAATTGAAACTGTGATTAAAAATCTTCCAACAAACAAAAGCCCAGGACCAGATGGCTTCACAGGCGAATTCTATCAAACATTTAGAGAAGAGATAACAGCTATGCTTCCCAAACTCTTCCAAAATATAGCAGAGGGAGGAACACTCCCAAACTCATTCTACGAGGCCACCATCACCCTGATACCAAAACCAGACAAGGATGTTACAAAGAAAGAAAACTACATGTCAATATCACTGATGAACATAGATGCAAAAATCCTCAACAAAATACTAGCAAACAGAATCCAACAGCACATTAAAAGGATCATACACCATGATCAAGTGGGGTTTATTCCAGGAATGCAAGGATTCTTCAATATACGCAAATCAATCAATGTGATACACCACATTAACAAACTGAAGGAGAAAAAACATACAGTCATCTCAATAGATGCAGAGAAAGCTTCTGACAAAATTCAACACCCATTTATGATAAAAACCCTCCAGAAAGTAGGCATAGAGGGAACTTTCCTCAACATAATTAAGGCCATATATGACAAACCCACAGCCAACATCGTCCTCAATGGTGAAAAACTGAAAGCATTTCCAATAAGAGCAGGAACAAGACAAGGTTGCCCACTCTCACCACTCTTATTCAACATAGTTTTAGAAGTTTTAGCCACAGCAATCAGAGAAGAAAAGGAAATAAAAGGAATCCAAATGGGAAAAGAAGACATAAAGCTGTCACTGTTTGCAGATGACATGATACTATACATAGAGAATCCTAAAGATGCTACCAGAAAACTACTAGAGCTAATCAATGAATTTGGTAAAGTAGCAGGATACAAAATTAATGCACAGAAATCTCTGGCATTCCTATAAACTAGTGATGAAAAATCTGAAAGTGAAATCAAGAAAACACTCCCATTTACCACTGCAAGACAAAGAATAAAATATCTAGGATTAAACCTACCTAAGGAGACAAAAGACCTGTATGCAGAAAATTATAAGACACTAATGAAAGAAATTAAAGATGATACAAATAGATGGAGAGATATACCATGTTCTTAGATAGGAAGAATCAACATTGTGAACATAACTCTACTACCCAAAGCAATCTACAGATTCAATGCAGTCCCTATCAAACTACCACTGGCATTTTTCACAGAACTAGAACAAAAAATTTCACTATTTGTATGGAAACAAAAAAGACCCCGAACAGCCAAAGCAATCTTGAGAACGAAAAACTGAGCTGGAGGAATCAGGCTCCCTGACTTCAGACTATACTACAAAGCTACAGTAATCAAGACAGTACGGTACTGGCACAAAAACAGAAAGATAGATCAATAGAACAGGATAGACAACCCAGAGATAAACCCACACACATATGGCCACCTTATCTTTGATAAAGGAGGCAGGAATGTACAATGGAGAAAGGACAGCCTCTTCAATAAGTGGTGCTGGGAAAACTGGACAGGTGCATGTAAAAGTATGAGATTAGAACACTCCCTAACACCATACACAAAAATAAGCTCAAAATGGATTAAAGACCTAAATGTAAGGCCAGAAACTATCAAACTCTTAGAGGAAAACATAGGCAGAACACTCTATGACATAAATCACAGCAAGATGCTTTCTGACCCACCTCCCAGAGAAATGGAAATAAAAACAAAAATAAACAAATGGGACCTAATGAAACTTCAAAGCTTTTGCACAGCAAAGGAAACCATAAACAAGACCAAAAGACAACCCTCAGAATGGGAGAAAATATTTGCAAATGAAGCAACTGACAAAGGATTAATCTCCAAAATTTGCAAGCAGCTCATGCAGCTCAATAACAAAAAAACAAACAACCCAATCCAAAAATGGGCAGAAGACCTAAATAGACATTTCTCCAAAGAAGATATGCAGGTTGCCAACAAACACAGGAAAGAATGCTCAACTTCTTTAATCATTAGAGAAATGCAAATCAAAACTACAATGAGATATCATCTCACACCAGTCAGAATGGTCATCATCAAAAAATCTAGAAACAATAAATGCTGGAGAGGGTGTGAAGAAAAGGGAACACTCTTGCACTGCTGGTGGGAATGTGAATTGGTACAGCCACTATGGAGAACAGTATGGAGGTTCCTTATAAAACTACAACTAGAACTACCATATGACCCAGCAATCCCACTACTGGGCATATACCCTGAGAAAACCGTAATTCAAAAAGAGTCAAGTACCAAAATGTTCATTGCAGCTCTATTTACAATAGCCAGGAGATGGAAACAACCTAAGTGTCCATCATCGGATGAATGGATAAAGAAGATGTGGCACATATATACAATGGAATATTACTCAGCCATAAAAAGAAACGAAATTGAGTTATCTGTAGTGAGTTGGATGGACCTAGAGTCTGTCATACAGAGTGAAGTAAGTCAGAAAGAGAAAGACAAATACTGTATGCTAACACATATATATGGAATCTAAGAAAAAAAAATGTCACTAAGAACGTGGGGTAAGACAGGAATAACTACCACTGGCATTTTTCACAGAACTAGAACAAAAATTTTCACTATTTGTATGGAAACAAAAAGTTGCATGTTTGATACTTAGAGATATTTCACAGTGAATTTCCCAAAAGTGAATGAAAATGTCATGAAATCTCTTTAAACAATTTTTTACTCTAAAGTACTATTTGTCTTTTATTTTTAAACACAAGAAATACATTTTAGCGTAGAAAGTATAAAAACAGATCCCCTCTTTCCTTGCTCCTCTTTCTTATTCATACCCCGGAAGCATAACCACAGTGAAGAGGCTGGTATATAATATACTATATATCAACCTAGATATCTTCTCCTGCCTATGCCAACATACAGTTTGTTGTTTCTCTTGTGAATCATAAAATCAGGATCACACTATATATGTTTTTCCACACTTTTTTCACATATATCCTGAACGTCCTTCTATGTCAATACATATAAATCTTACTTTATTACTTTATCAGCATATGACTGGTTAATTTCTGAATCACTCATAAAACCTGATTAAAAATAATGGTGATTCCAGGACAACCTCTGGCTAATCTGTGTTTTCATTCTAGGTGAAGATCTCCTGGCCTGCTGCCCATAATGTATCATTATTGTTCTTATGAAAGAGCAGAAATATCCTTCAAGTATTTCCTTCAACCATCAAACTTTCAGGGCAAAAGGAAGGACCTGGATGAACTGCTCAGCAGATACAGGTACAATGTCATGGAAATACATTCCTAGGTCCAATGAGACCCAGTGAAATAAAGCAGCCAATTTCTCCCATGCATCCCCTCCCCCAAACCTGCAATCAGCAATAATTTTGGAGAAATAAAGCAAATGGATCGCTACATTCCTACATGTCTATTACACTTGACTATTCTTTGCAGGAGCTACTCAGGACCAAATGTTTGGAAAGGAAGTTGGCTGGCCACAGTGCTTTGTTTTGTTTTGTTTCAAAAAAAGGTTGTTCTGCTGCAGCTGCAAAATACAAAAAGAAAAATCCAACCCCCTCCCTTCCCCAGCCAAATACCTTTTTGGGAAAATTCTTCCAATTTTTTTTTTTGAGAAGTTGTTGCACATTACACATTTGTGCTTATACATGCTGAATCTCTTGATAATTTGCTGAGGCCTTTTAAATTCTTTTTTTTTTTTTTTTTAAGAATTTAGAAAAAAAAAAATTGAGAGATGTATTGTCTCGCAAATGAGTAGGTCCTCCAAGTCAGGATTAACTGCTGAATTCCTTGGCTTCTCTGTAGCCCTAACTGAGCTCTCAAGACAGCCTGTTTTCTTAGGGGTTAGCCCCTTGTGGGCCACCAGGCAACATTAATATTAAGACAAAGTGCTTTCCACAATCTGCTTCAGTGTTTGTGGTCAACATAAGAAACTTTGGCCTTCCCTCAGTCTGTATCATTGCTGGCCTCTATCTGAGCAAATAGTAGCAAGCACAGAATTACAGGGTAATTTATTCTACTTAGCATGGCACTGCCAACACTTGGGTCCTTCCAAATCTGCCTCTCTACCCTCATCTACGACACTCAGAGAATACTGGGCCAATGCGAAAATCCCTTCCATCATCGTAGCATTGGACCTCCTCTGTCTGCAATGCCCTTTCCTTCTTCCCTGCCACCTGGCAAAGTCATTCTTGTCCTTCCAGGCCCAGCTCAAGGGCCATCTTCTAACTTTACTTTCCTCCGTAGGCAGATTAAGCCTCCACAATTAGAGGGCATTTTGTTCCTACTCTTACCACACGGATAGTGCAATTTTATCAATATCATTATCAATAATATTACCACCACTATAATAAAAAACAACCAGCTTCATGTATTCACTAGCTACCAGAAACTGAGCTAACGGCTTATAAGGGGTCATTTAAATCTCTGATTTTGTCTCATTTTACAGAGGAAGAAATTAATGTTCAGATATATTAAGTTGCTCAAATGCACACACCAAGCAAGTGTCAAGAGTCAAGCCCCAGCCAGTCTTGAGTCCAGAGCCTGTGGTCTGCACCCCTGGGCTATGCAGTGCATTCATGTCTGTTACCTTCTTTGTTGGGGTGGAAACTTTCAGGGAAAGTTCAGTTTCATCTACATTTATGTTTGTTGTTCCAGCTATAGCAGGCCCTCAACACCGCAGCACTTTTCTACTCAAGTGGGTTTCACTCAGATATTGAAGGCTGATGAGCAAACGGGTTCAGAATGCTGGTTGACAGGTGAGCTGAAACCTCTGATATTGCCAGCAGCCCTCGTGACTGACTATTGTCTGGCCCATAGATGTGTGTGTGTGTGTGCGGGGTGGTGGTGCAGTGGGGCGAGGAGGAGGGCCCACTGCATTGGGTGCAGCCAGGTAGGGATAGAGATAAGCCTGAGGACACACAGAGGTGGGGTGATAGTGAGTAAAGGCAAGTCTACCCAACCTCCGAGCATCTACCATGAGCCAGTCTCCTGATTTTTCTTTACATGCCTTCCCATTCAGTCACCTGTTTCCCATCTTCAAATGGAAAATGGAAACTTAGAGGGGGCTAATTTGTCCAAAGTTACATGGCTAGTAAGTGGCCAAAATTTCTCTCCAGGCGTGGGGCCCAAGTCCCTACCATTGGGATAAAGTATGCTCATTTTAGTCTCAGGTCTAACACCACTGTACTGTCCCTTCCTAGGGCCACGGTTCTAAGTACAATGTTGTGTCTCATGGAAAAGGAGAACACCAGCTTAATAAGGTACAGCAATATTTAATGCAACACTTAGCAATGGGTGGGGAAGGAATGCCTTGTCCTGGCTGGGGGTTGCCTCTGAACTCTACCTAACACACTTAACCACTTAATGCAAGGAAAATGCCCAACAGCTGTAGCCAGTTCTCTAGGGGACACTGGAAGTCTGTGGTTGAATGCTGTGGCTATGCTCTGCAAATGGTGACCAGGGTGGGGAGTAGACTGTGTGGAGAACAAGCATTCTTTGAAGTACATAGAATCCATGCAGCCCTTTGATGGGGCATGGGGAACCCCCAGGGGTGAGAAGAATGGTTGGTTGTATCACTTCTCAGCCTCACCTCCCACTGCTTTGAAGGTCTAACCCACCCCTCACGTTTGCAGGACTCACATACCAGGTGTCTAAATATTTAAAAGTTATCAATCAAACCAACAAATTGTTAAAATATGTTCTATCCTCCTACCTGGACACATCTAACTCTGTAACAGTGTGGAAGGTCAGGCTGGAATTTACAGTTCTCAGGCTGCTGGGGTTCTTTGCTAGAACAAGGTAGTACAGGGAGCGGTGGGCTGCTTCTACCACAGAAAGACATGGATGCACATACTCCAACCCACACATTCAGATTTTGTCCAGACACCTCAGAAGATAGCTGTCCTGTGGCCACTCTGAGCCTAGGATTTCACCATTTGAGCAGGCCATTCTGGGTGCCAGGTACCTAGAATGATGCCTAGATGGGGCTTGTCATCTCCTGGCCCTGTGGGCAGGGGTGAGACTGGAATGGAGCCAGAGCCAGGCCACCTAAAGTAACAGGGCCTGGCCTAGGGTCTCTCTTCCCTGTCTGTGTCTACTCTAAAGCAATGAACGCTGATTTTTTTTAAAGTTGCATTTGTTAATAGAAGTCGAGGGCAGATCCCTGGCCTGTCTTGATCAGTGTAGCCCTCCAAGTCAGCACAGTGCTTAGTACACAGCAGGTGTTCAATACATCGTGATTGAATGAACTGCCATCACAGAAGCCAAGATGGATTTTAAGTCACTGGTTGTTAGAATACCAGTCACTATGCACTTTTGGATGCTTTCTGAAGTGAAGTGGGATTGGTGTAGCTATGGATTCTTACTCCCTGTGTCGTGTTTCTATCCCTCCTATTCCCCACATTTGGGCAATTCAAAATACTAAAGATAAATAATGATATAAAAACACCTGCATTCTTTGAAAACTTGTGTTGGAAACATTGGGAAAAAGTCGCCTTCATGTTTGGGCGGAGAAATTAAATTTCTGCATTAAGGCTTCCTATATTCAATCCTTCCCCAGCTGGAAGGAAACAAAGGAATCATGCCTGGACTACTTCACATGTGTACAACTGTCATCAACCCATTGTTTCCTCCAGAGTAGAATTTTCTTCGAGTGCTAGACCTTCCATTTCATTTGGGGTCATTATCTTGTGCCCTTATTTCTGGAATAACAGTTGCCCAGTACTGCATGTGTACAAATGAAATGGAGCCTACATTTGTTCCATTCCAATTATGACACCATTCTTTTTATGTCATGTAGGACTTAATAGGACTTAATTTGGTCCTATTGAAGTTGCCATGACCCATCCTGTGTGCCTAGAATTGCATTTCCCTTAATAATTACAAGTTTGATTGGATTTCAACAAAGTATATGGTTGAAACAATGCATAGACTTCATTTTGGAAGATGCCACACCAATAAATTTAGTTGTCCACCTTTTCTATTCTATTTTCAGGCCAAATGTCTCTAGTCTTTTCCATTTCCTAGCCTTTCTTTGTCAAGGTTCATGTAAAATAATCAAGGTTTTGGCAAATGATGGCATGGTAATCCAAACCACAAGCTTTGGGTGATAATCTGGGCTTGCAGGCAGCATGTCTGAAGTGTGTGTTGGTGGGGGTGGGGGGTGGAGGGATGGGATGTGTACAGTCTTCTAGGACTGAAACAACCTGTGGAATCTGATGCTATTTCCAGGGAAATAGTGTCAGAATCGAGTTAAACTGTAGGACATCCATCAGTGTCAAAACTGTTGGTGATGGGAGAAAACCTTCTCTCCACACATTGGAGTTGGGTGCAGAACCCTGAAGAAATGAGTCAAATAATGTTAAATGATGAAAGGAAATCTCTTTTCTTGACATCAGTTCTGAATGTGCAAGAGACTTGAACCCTCTAGGTAAAACTGAGTCCCCCTGCTGAGCTTATGATTAACCTCTATATCCAAAACTTTATTCTCTTTCTTGTCCTGTCTCTGTCCCCTCAGGATTGAGGAGTATCAAAGAAAAGGGGGATCGAAGCTGAGCAGGACCTTGTGGGGCCCTCCCAGGTACAAATCCTTTCTGTGTCCCATTTCTTATTTGTAGGAAATAGGCTTCATTTAATGTCCTGTTTCTCATTTGCAGGAAATAGGCTTGACCTTCCCGGAGTTCCAAAGGGCACATTCAAAAAGTTGAATATCAGGGAAGGGAGGGAATGCAGGGAGTGCAGAAACAAAGGAGGGGTTGTCAAGAAACAATAGTGCAGCAAGGGGCAAGTCCTGGTTCCTCAAGCGATATACGTAACAATCTTTGAGTTCTTCCGAAGGAACTACAGCTCCCATCCAGGTTGAAGATGGTAACTTCAGGCTGAGTGCAGGATTCCTGGAACACCACCCTGTTACCTCACCACTAACCAATCAGAAGAAAGTCTGCACACAGTGGAAGATAAAGACTCTAACCCCCCTCCCCAAATGATTCTTCCTTTAAAAACTTTCATGGTTGAGCAGAATCTTTGGAGTTGGTTCTTGGACATGAGTTCACCTTCTCCCCAGGTTGCTAGCCTCCTGTACAAAGCAACCTTTCCTTTCCAACAAACACTTGTCTCTAGTATTGGCTTTCAAGCGGCAAGCAGCCAAATCTGGGTTCAGTAACAAAACAAAACAAAACAAAAGAAAAGAAAGAAAGTATAAATAGTGCTGGAAGATGGAAATGAGTATCACCAGACACTGGATTTCTAGACAATAGTGAAGGTGGAATAATGTTAATGGCAGTGGAGAAAAGAGAGTCAGTATCCTAAAACAGTTACAGGAGAAAGCTCCTGTACACGTAAAGGTGGCTTTTTCCAAGCCTGGACAAACACAAACACAGAAAGAACAGTTCCACAGATCAGTACCAGGGGTGGTATAATTAAGGAGATAGAGGGCTGCCAGTAACAAACTCTTCATGCTCTGTCTTCACTCTAACAAACCCCCTCCCCTACTGTTCAGAGGGGTTGGCTGGGCTAAGTAGAGAAAACAGTTCTTTAAGCAAGTATATTCATGTATGAGCTCAGCTTGGAGAGAAGGTATGGTTCTTAGTGTGGACCCTATAAGCAGAGGATAAAGACAAACAGTAAAGCCAAGCCCAGGATGACTGGAAAAGTGTGTGTCTGTGTATTCTGTGTGTGTATGGAGCATAGAATAGGTATCCACTAGGGGTAAAATATTCTTAAGGATTTTTAGAAAACTCCCCTATTCAGTTTGCAACATAACTCCCTTCTGTTTCCCCAAACTTAAGGAAATGCTCCATATTTTTGAACTGGAATTTGTGTTTCTGGAGGAGGGAGGTGATGATGTTAGCCTCAAGTAGCAGTAAGACAAGAACAGGATAGATCAAAGGGAACAGAACTTAATTATCTTCAGGATATGTGCAAATGCATCACAGCCATAAAAAACAGAGAGGAACCATAAAATTACTCAGAAACTAAAAAAAAAAAAAAAAAAGCTACCCAAAGTAAATTAAGTTAAAAGCCTAATGTGGATGTGGCTGAAGAAAGAATAATTTGAAAGATAAGGTCAAGAATGTCTCCTGGAACAGAGTACAAAAATTCTGAGATGATGTCAGAACGCCAAGGATTCAAGAGAAAACCTTCAACACTTTAAGTAGATAAAGTTTTTAAAGAAAAATGAAGAAGTTAAATAAGGAAAGAAAGAGTAAAACTATGAAAAAAGAAATTTAAAAATCTCAAGATCAGGAGTACACCCCCCCCAAACACAAACAACATGTGGTCATATTGACGACAGTGCAGCGAAAGTAGAAATTAAAAAAATAAAGCGAAAAAAATAACACTTGAATTTTAAAACTCTAGATAATTATTGGGTTAAATAAGATACCAAACTGAAATCAGATTGAAGACTGCAGTAAACGTAAACAAGGCTGGGTCTTTTGAGTAAGTCAGAAAATACATCCTGCAAAGTGTTGAAGAGCAGAAATGGTAACAAAGACTCATAAGTGCTAGTGGGGAGGTGAAGGGGATTGTTTTAAAAGATGTGATATCTTGTATAATTTCTATTCAAATATTTGAGGTCTGGAAAAAGTGATCATCCATGAGAAAAATTACTGAAACTGGTTTGAGAAGGTATCGAAGTAGTGTTAAATATATTACCCTCAGTGTTCAGACTTAGCCTTAAGAGTGATTTCTGTGAAGCCTTTGAAGAGTGTTTCCTTGTCAGGTCATTTAACTGTTCAGACTTAGCCTTAAGAGTGATTTCTGTGAAGCCTTTGAAGAGTGTTTCCTTGTCAGGTCATTTAACTGTTCCATGGCATTAAAACAGATACACACACAAATACAGCTTCTGAAACTGAACAGAACTCTGTGGGGCCCCCCTGGGGTCCCAAGAGCCTTTCTGCAACCCCCTTTTCTTTCTGTGTCCCCCTTTTCTTTCTGTGTCCCCTGTTTCTTATTTGTAGAGAAAGGCTTCTGCCTCTTAGACCTTTCCTGAGTTCCAAAGGGCAGATTTTACCAATTCGGGAAGTGAGGGAATGCAGAAACAAAGGAAAAGCAGTCAAGAAATAATAATACAGTGATAAAACATAGTTCTAGTTCCTCCTCAAGGATTATAAACAGTATCTTTGAGTGCTTCTACAGGAACTAAGGCCCCTGTGCAGGTGGAGGATGGTAACTTCAGGCTGAGTGCAGGATTCCTGGAGTACCATCCAGTCAGAAGTCCCACACCCTGCAGGCTTCACCCCAAATTTTGTCTTTAAAAAAAAAAACAAACAAACAACAACTCTTCCAAGAACCATCTGGGAGTTCAGGTCTTTTGAGCATGAGCTACCTGTTCTTGCTTGGCCTTGTAATACGCCTTTCTCTCCTCCAAACTACAACGTTTAGGTTTATTTGGCCTCGCTGCGCGTCAGGCACACAAGGTTGTGTTCGGCAGCACTTCCAACTCATATTGCGCCCCTACTGTAGTATCAAAATAGACCCATAAACAATGTAACATATAAACCGTTTTCAAAAATTAAGTTTCTGGCAAATACAACCTAATTGAATGTTAAGAAAAATACATCATAACCGAGTAGGTTTTATCCTGGAAATGTAAGAACTCTCCAAAATTAGCAAGGCTGATCCAAAATGACCATTCCATTGATGGTTTTAAAGCAGCAACTGATGCTCTCAATACATGGTGAAATGGCATTTGGTGATATTCAACCATTGCTAATTAAAAAAAGAAATTAGACTAGGAAATCTGGACCTAGTCCAACATTTGTTTTATAAGAGGAGGAAACTACAATCTTCTTTCCAGCTAGACATCTGGAAATCAAAAAGGCTGGGTTTTTTTTCCTTTTTAAAGTTTTTAAGAAGTTCTTTCTTACAAACTTTAAAAAATAGGAAAATAAAAAAACCAACAGGTTTTTGTGAGACTGAACTCAAGTAATATTCTGGCCCAATAACAACATGTTCACAGCCATCTTGGCCTTCAGAAGTGTCAGGTTAATTGAAGAGTCATATTTCTAAACAGTTTTCATCAAATGGGAATTTCTAATTTTATTTAAAAAGTACCCATCTCTGGTAACCCAGTCAAAATAACATTAGATGAAGCATTCAAGATTTACACATGATTTAAGAGTACATTTTAAGACCATCACTTGTAGGAAGTTCAGGGCCCAGCCAGTCATTCTATTGTTAACTTAGAGACATGCTGTTCTATACAACTGGTAATTCTACTTCTCACTCTTACTTTCGGGAGTGTTTGTGGGCCATAGAACATCAATCAACTATTAGCAGATTTTGAAAGATGGCTTCAGTGTTAATTCAGTATCTCTTTGGTATAATACTACCACTACATTCTATTTGATAAACCTAGGGGTATTACCTCAACTACTTAATCACTGTGGCAAGGGCATAGACCAGCCAGTACAGATGCCCACCCCATCAGAATGGGTACCCAGTAATCTGTACTGATGTAAACCAGCTAAGGGGCAAACCTGATCATCAAGCCTAGATGGATCTCTACAGGCCATGATTTACATGTTGTCTGTGGAACGACTGAATACTTGGTTTGAACTACGGTCTCTTGGATTCATTTATTCTCACAGCTTCAATAAAAAGCTTCACACTTAAAACTCCATTCCTCATTGCCCTGTTTTGCTTTTAACAGTTGTACCATTTCCAACACATATCCTCACCTTGTTTCTCCTGACTTAACTGTTCATAACACCATCATTATTCTCAGTCATTTAAGCTTGAAATCTATGAGTAAGTATCTATTGGTGATAGGAGATGGCCAGTATCAGGATAACTGACTTGGGTAGTCCCCAGCAAGTTGCAGAGCCAGGTAGATGGAGCACCTGTATCAACTATGTCTAACAATAGGCAGCAGGGCAAAGGACAGACAGAACATACTGTCAGGCAGCAAGGAGCCAAGGGTCAATGAGCAAGACCCAAGGAGGAAGAGTCATATAAAACTTTTAGCCCCGGAAGTCCTAGGTAGGTGCTCAAGGCAGGCAATCAGGTCGCTGAGTGCAGTGTAGGGCTTGGACGCAGGGATCCAAGAGAATGACCTGGCTATCAGAACTTGCAAAAAGAAGTTTAAAGGAGAAACATTAATGCTACAGTGTAGTGCACCTTTGGAGGCTGGGCCAAAGAATGGGTCCTCACACAACACAGGCTTGCTAAAGCCCATGTTCTTCAGAGGTGACTCTACTATCCAGAGCTGCACTTGGATGGCAACATGTGGAAACTTACAGAATCTAGAGGGGCTAAAGAAGGGAAAGATAAAGGGATCTGTAATTCATGGACTGGGCTTCCCCACTTCTGACTGGATATTCCTGTGCCTAATGCTTCACTGCTAAGTAACACCTATAGATTGTGTGATCTCTGTTGTAGGGTAAAATTATATATCAATGACTGTTCCAAGAGTTGCATCCACTCATGTCCAGAGGTTTTAGAATAAGCAATCTCAGAAAAGCCTAAATAGGCTGGTGGCTTTTGTTGCTCACAGAACTCAGTGTTCAGGAAGGAATTTTTATCATAGATGGGGAGAAGGCAGAAAGAATGGTTAGAAACATAGACTCTCACCAGATGGCCAGATTTTGTTCCTCTCACTTTCTGATTTGCCAATATCAAGCAAGCCTCAAGGCTCAGGAAAGCCATCTTGAATCTTTACGTGCACATAGTCCATGGGAGGCAGTGGACTGGAGGGATGAGCTAGGCACCTCGTGACAAAGCCAGTTATCTGAAATAGGAGTAAAGGGCTTTGATCCAGCTAGAAGAGCTTCCATTTGTGGTTCTGCAAGCACGAGTCCTCACTTAGAAGTGCTGCATGGCTGCTGTCAAGCTGTATTTTATGGAATAAACGGTGGGTCTACTGTTTCGTGTGGATAACCCTAATATTAGAAAGCCAGGTCAGTGACAAAGCATGTGTGGATGGGTGGAGGCTAAGTACTAAGAAGTTGTGGGTCAGATCTGAGCTGTAAGATGATAGCTGCATTATTAAAATTGTGGGAAGCACAGAGGCTTGGGGGTTCCCTGAGGACAGGTCCTTCATCTGCCTTGGTCTCTGCATTTCCACCACCCAACACACTACCTGGCACACAGCAGTGCTTAGTAAATATTTGTTGCATTAATGAGCACAGACCTGCATTTAAATCTTGGCTCTGCTACTTACTAGCTGTATGTTCTTGACATGTCGTTAAGTCTCTGAGACTCAATTTTATCTTTACCATTAAAAATGGAATATTGTATACACAAAATTGCATAATAGGTGCTCAGTACATGGTTGTTACTATTGTTTATGACAGAGGTATGTGACTTTGGGCAATTGACTTAAACTTTTTTTGGCCTCAATTTCCTCATCTAAAAAAAGATAATATAGCACCTTTCTCACACAGTTATGACAAGGGTTATATTGAGATAATATACGTAAAGCACTTAGTGCTGAGCATATGGAAAGTACTATTTAAATATTTCCTGGTTCTTAATTTCAATTTGGTTTTTAAGCTTTTTGTTTTGAAATAAGAGTTCACTTATACCCTTCACTCAGCTTTCTCTAATATTGACATCTTATATAACCACAGTACAATGATGAAAACATGGAAATTACTACTAGTTACTAACAGTTACTAGTTACTGTTTAATACAAAACTATTAAGTAATCCTGAGACCTCATTTGTATTTCAGTTTTTCCCACTGATGTCTTTTCCTTTCTGGTCTAATCCAGGATCTGACATTGCAGTTTGTTTTCATGTCTTCATCTCCTCCAATGTCTAACAGTTTTTTCAGTCTTTCATGTCAGTTTGATGACTACTAGCTAGTCATTTATTACAATGTCCTTCAATCTGGATTAGTCTTATGATTCCTCAGGATTTAGGCTGAGATTATGTATACTGGCAAAGATAGCACAGAAGTGATATTGGGTTCTTCTCAGTGCATCATACCAGGAGGTAAAGAAAACTGACATGTCCTGTAACTGGTAAGATTAACTTTGATCACTTGGTAAAGGTGGTATCCAGGTTTCTCCATTATAAACCTACAGCTTTTCCCTTTATGATTAGTGTCATATAGGGTGTTACTTTGAGACATATCCTGTTTCTTATCAAGCTTTCACCCACTGATTTGAGCAATTATTGATGGTTCTTGCCAGTAATAACTACTGTGGTGTTCTCCTAATGGTGATGTTGTATTTCCATTATTCCTTCTTTTATTATTTGGAATTATACTGTAACAAGAGATGTTTCTTATCCCTTATCCATTCAATTCTTTATATCACTTGGATCCATGATTACATTATGTATTTTGTCCAGATGGGCCCAGTTTTGGCTATTAGGAGTTCCTTCAAGTTGACTCAAGTGTTTAGGCATGCACTCATTAATTTTCTGAACTGTGTTTGCCCTGTATGGTATCGAAATATTTAAGCTCATGTTGTATTTTTCTGCCCTAGCCCCAGAATCAACCAATTCTGCAAGGAGCCTTGCCTTCTTTTATTGGAGAATGGTATTTAGAAACCAAGATCTGGGTGCTAGGTGTGCTTGTTGCTACTGGGGTGTCATTACTTCTACATAGTTCTATGTGTATATATACACCCACATACAGATATAAAAATTTCTTTTAGTTGTAATTAGTTAAGAGATTATTTTCTTAGATATTTTGTGAAGAGACACAGACCACAAACCATCAACTTACTTACGATTCTACTTACTTACTTATTGGTTCAGTAGGTACCATAATATGAGAGTACTGTCTGACTCAACAGAATTAACTCTCGACTTGAGAAAAAGGAAACGAAAAGGCTTTGCTCCCTCTAGCGGTAAAACTGAGTAACTGGTATTTCACAGCCTTCAGACAAGAATTGAATATATCAATGGAGATAGTGGAGAGACAAGCAATTTGTTAGACATATTGACCAACAGGGGAACATATGTGATCAGACAGAATTAGGATGTGACTATCCTATTGCAGGAATGAACCTAAAGGGAGTAATTTATAGCTAATACTCAGCTGGGTTGTTGAGACCATAATATAACCAACATTTTACAAGAGGCATTCACATAAATCATCCCACTGGATCCTCAACTGTGTGAGGCAGGTACAGCAGACTTATTATCCTCACTTTTCAAATAAAGAACCAGTGTCAAAGAGCTTAAATTGTATGTTTTAAAAAGAAATTGTTTCAGACAGAGCTGGAACTTGGATTTAATTTGTACAGCAAGGAAGTGTTGGTCTGTTTTGTCATTGCTAGCCCTTTGCTCTTTCTGCTAACAGATTTTAAAATGTTAAAATATTTCATTACAATTGAAAAAAAATACAAAAGACGCTATCCCAAAAACATGGCCCCATAATTTAAAGAGCAAAGAAAGGAAGGAAAGAACACATCTTCCACGTTTTGACTCTTGCAAACATTTTCAGCAGTTCATAAAAGTGAGAAAAAGACAATCCTAACTATCACTGACGTTCTTTATCAAGTTAACACCTAGTTAAAAACAGGTAATGGAAGCTTTATAAATACGAAATCCAGACTCTCAATAAACGTCTTACCACCAGATGTGGACTGAGATATGCAACAGTCTGGGAAGCTGGCCACCATAAACCCTCTGAGAGCCATTGAGGAGTCATATAACCATCTCTAACCACGTGATCCCTGGTCTTTGTACTATTACCCTTCCTTTGGTGGAAGAGAGATATCACCATAAATCTACTCCTAACTAGAAAAATGCATTTTCTCGTTTTCATCTACACGGATTTGAAAATAGGGAAGAGAGTGATCAATACACTCATTTTTCTTCAATCATCTGGGAGACCAAAATGGCCTTTGGGATGATGTATGACACAATGTGAATCCCTAAAAGCTTCTGGTCTCTGAGGGTTATTATGGAGACAACCATGGGAAGTAATAAAGCTGTGTCGGGTATTTAAAGTGAGGGACTTCATCTTGTCTCTCCTGGTACTTCCCTTCCTTTTTCTATTCCTAAAGTGCTGAATGGACAATATGAAAGAAAGACATGCCGATTTCAAGCTTTCAGGAACCCCATTTGGTCAGTTGACTCTAGAAAGATAAAACCTATCAAGTATTTCACAAAAGTTGTTGTTAGGTCAGCTTTCAAACTGATGCCAGAATCAAACCTTGGGATGTGTCATTTTTATTCAAGTAACAATGCAGGAATAAGAAAAAGACTCCCCTTCCTATCCACTGGGACTAACAGAATTCTAAGGAGAGCTGCATTATTTGAACCTGAGAGAGCTGGCTGATTGCGTGCAGTTCAATAGAGCTGCTTACATCTCTGATGTACTGTGAAATGTAATTGCTAAATCTGGCTTGAAAAATAAAAATGAGCAAAATGTGCTGTGAAACAGAATTCCCAAGTCTAGTTGGGAAAACAAACAAAAAAACGTGTGAAAACATACCCATCAGATACTCTTTGAGGTCAAGGCTGTAAAGGGAACCCACAGGTTCTATAAACTTCTTCTCATTGTCCTTTTCCCCTTGTCTTCTGCCAGTCAGTGAGGAGACAAAGAGCAGGCTCATGTCAACATCTGGCTAGTATCTAGGCATGAGCCATAGTGCTGTCCTCTCACACACAGGTGCTGTCACGTGATGTCTGGCTACAACATAGCACAGCCCAAAGGACATGCTGGGAAGGGGGTGGGTAGGCCCTGTGTTCTGGTCTATCACACCCATGGGCACCAATCCCACCATTCCACTACTTCATGTAGAGGAATCTTCATTTCCAGCTAGTTCTATGCAGCAGGGAACACAGAGACCATGACAATCATCCCTGCCTGCCCATCCCCTGGAGGCTGGGGAAAAGCAGGAGGAGGAGGGAAGGTATCTTCAGTACGCAGCTCTTTGGAGCCTGCTGACCCATCATAGAGAGTTTAACTTCTGGGGCTAAACCATGTAAAAGCCAATGTGAATGGGATGAAGTGAGTCCCTATGGGAGTGATCCACCTTATAAAATACCCGGTGACTATGCTGAGGTGCCACATAGCAGTTCAGACCATCACCATGTGGACCTTGCTTACACCCCTCCAGCCACCTTGCTCACCATCCCACAGCACCAGTGCTCCAGCCTCACAAGCCCTCTCTTCCTGTTAAGTTTTGGGCATGCTGTTCCCTCAGCCTAGAAAATGCGGGTCAGGTTGCTACCCAAGCACTTAGACTGTTCAGGTGTTACTCCTACAGGAAGTGTCTGAATTCCTCGTGCTCTTCTTCACCGACTCCTTGCCCAGCCGAGTGTGCTTTTCCTTCTGTTCCCAGAGCTCGTGCAACTGCTATGGGGGTACAGTGCTCATCAACACCATCTGGCTCCCTCCCCGCTCACAGTGTAAGCTCCTCAAGTCCAGATCATTCATCTTTGTTTCCCAGTGCTAATCTCAGCATTTGGGACTCAGAATTAAACCTGTGCTGATTGCATCAAAGAATTGAGGAAGCATGAGAAAGTCTTGTAGTCTGAAATGCAACTGAAGAAGTTCTCATCCAGTCCAATGCTTCTCAAAGTGTGGTCAGTGGAACATATGCCACTTGGGTGTGCTCTGCTCCCCCTCCCCTCCCTGGAAGAGAGAAATTTAAAGGGGTATTCTATGATCAAATAACTTTGAGAAATGCTGCACGTACTGTTTTATGAGCTAACCCTCAACTGTTGATGGTCGAGTACAAGAAAATTTCAAACAGGAGCTTCCATTACTGTAGTGGATCTCAAAGTGTGCCCCCAAACCAGAGGCAGCAGCATCTGAGAACTTTCTAGAAATGTAAAGTTCAGCCCCACCCCTTTCCTACTGATTCAGATATTGGGGGCACGGGTGTAGCAATCTGTTTTAACAAGCCCTTCAGGTGATTCTGATGCACACTCTGAAGTGTGAGGACCACTGCACTGGAGATGTCCTCCTGGTTCTTGGTTCAGGGAGAAGAGAGGTTTATCTGACGGGTCAATCTGGAAAAGAATGACTCAGCCCTTTCTCAGTTTCTGCCATCAAATCTGCCGTCTGCAACAAGGGTGCATTCTGATCTGTCCCATTGGCAGGCTGTAAGTGGGCCAGAATTTTCTGTGGGGAAGGCCTGTGGTTTTCCAGTGCTGCTTGTGATTAGGTGAGTATCCAATCCAGAGATGGAGTGGGAGCAGGGCTTTGCCCACAAATCAAAAGCCTCACCTTCCAAAAAATCTTGATTAGAAGATAGCATTTTGATTGGGGTTTACCTGTCTCCTGTGTCTTATTTCTTAATTGGTTCAGAACTTAGGTGGGGAAGAAGGGGTTTTTACAAGGGTGCCACGTAGCACAGCACAGAAACTAACGTGTGTAGGGCTCCTGGGGTTGTGTAATGCAGCAGTCCCATTATTTGTTAGCCCCATAAAACCACAACTTTGTTAGCTGTTTAGAGTAGGATTCTGAGACCAGGTCTGGGCTCACTGGGAAGGAGTGTTGAGATCAGGTAATAAAGTCTACACAGGTGTGGGAGGTAAGTGGAGGCACGTGGGTCTAATAACAGCCATTCCAGGGTAGGTTGTTATCAGAACAAACAGTTCCAAAACCAAGGAAAGAGTTCTGAAGACACTGCACTTTGCTACTCTCCCCTCTTTACCAAGCAACCCTCTAATACACGACTTGTGCGCCTAAGTGGGCTAACCTACTAGGAAGGAGTACCCTGAGCCGAGGACCAGTGACAGGCAACGCACTAGACCATTCTCCTGTAGAAAGCAATCAACTGGCCTCTGGGTTTCTCTGTAAGTCTCTTGTGTTTAGTTAGTAATGGGTTCATCTGCTGGAGCCCCACCACCTCCAGAACTCCGAGAAAGCAGTTTACATACTGGGAAACTGAACCAAGGTTCTGGCCGCTGTGAGCCTCACTTGGGGTAGCCCGAGGCGCCCAGAGAGGTCTTTCATCACAATGGGTGGCTGGTTCAAATGGACCTTTTCTCAACTCACACTTTCCATTTCAAAAGGCAAAGCATTCGAGGCAGAAGAGATAGAAGAGGAGGAGTTATCTAGGGAATTTGATCCTTGTGGTCATTTCTCAGACAAAAATGTTCCATTTATCCCTTTCTTCAGGAGCAGAAATTTGGTACCCATGTCACCTAGATTACTTAGCGTTTGAAAAGAAAATTGTTTCGCGTGTCTGTGAGAAAGACAATATTTATTTTCCTTCAATGCCTGCTTCCCGAGTTTTTATTACTATAACCAATGAGGTCCTTGCATGTAGTTTTGTAATGGAAAGCCCACAGCGTTTCTCGCTTTTTTGGTGAAATTACTTTTCTAAAGTTACTTAAGAGCTGCCAATCTTGAAAAGTAGAACCTTGGAGTTAATTTTGAACGACTCCAACTAGTTTAGGTAGAAGAAAGCTGAGAAGTATGAGTACTATCAGAGTTTTCACATCTAATCTCCTACATATCCCTACAGCTAATCAACAGACTACTGCTGCCTGAAAGAGTGAACGTTTTGGAAGAAACTAGGAAAGCTTTTGTGAACGTGACAAAAGGATGTCAGAACATTTCAAAGTTTTCTCAGAACAGAAAGTAAAGACGTAGACCCTTCCTGCCTTTTTCTTCTCTTCCCAGTGAGACCTAAGTACTGATCTTGAGTTAGAAAAGGTGCTGAAAATGATATCCTTCAACTGACCTTCAAGATAGGACTTAATCTAACCAGGTTAGTTTTGCCCAACGCTCAGCAAGCCAAAATGCTGAGACACCAAGGTTTAAAGCAAAGAAATTTTCTGCAAGACAGCCTAAGCGAGGGGATGGGGAGAACACATCTCACAACCACCTCCGAGAAAGCTAGGGGCTGGGGGCTATTTATGGGGTTAAGAAGCAGGGTGATCTGAGGCATGGGCAGTGTGGGTAAAGGTGACTGGGAAAAGATGGTGGTAATTGTAGTTTTGTGCAGGTGTAACTAAACTACAGGCCTCGTTCACATGTGGAGGCACACAGCATGATCTGAGGGCAGAGTTTTTGGCCACTGACATCAAAAGGTCACTGAGCAGACAAGATCTCTATGCGCATGCCCAGTTGGAGGGCTGGTGGTCGTATCCTGTCTTACCAGGCTCAGCTCAAACTAGACATAGCTGACTCCGTGTTTCTGGAAAACCACTTGGGCAAACATTGCTTAGGCTACATGCCCTTGGAGGACATGCAAGTCTTTTGTAGCAACAACTGAAATGGGCTTGATTAGTGAAGGCAGGTTACAGGTGAAATGGATTTAACTAATGTTGATCCATGGTTTCAGGATCATGTTTAACAGCAGGGGCTGTGGACCCAGATGCCACTGTTTATTAGCTATGTGACACTGAGCAAGTCACTTCACCTCTCAGAGCCTCAGTGAACTTATACATAAAGTGGGGATCATAACAGCGCTCAGCTTACAGCCCTGTAGAGAGGAATGAGATAATTCATGTCAAGGGTTTAGCAAAGTCATGGGCATACGGTGAGTGCTCAGTCAACATTAACTGCTATTACCAATACTGGGTGGGAGCAACCAGCCCCTCTGTTGGGACTGGAACCATTCTAATTGGTTGGCTTTTTTTTAAATTGAGGTATAACTGATAAGTAAAATTGTATATATTTAAAGTGTACAATGTGATGATTTAATGTATGTATATATCGTGGAATGATTACAAGTTAACACATTCATAACCTCACAGTTACCTTTTTTTTTGTAAGAATGCTTAAGATCTACTCTCTTAGTAAGCATACAATACAGCATGATTAACTATAGTCACCATGCTGTACATTAGACCCTCAGAACTTATTCAATTTATACTAAAAGTTTGTATCATTTGACCAATATCTCCTGCTTTCTTCCACCCTCTAGCCCCTGGCAACCACCACTCTACTCACTGTTTCTATGAGTCCTTTTTAAATTTTATTTTATTTTAGATTCCACATGTAAGTCATACCATACAGTATTTGTCTTTCTATGCCTGACTTATTTTACTTATCATAATGCCCTCCAGGTTCATACGAGTTGTCACAAATGGCAGGATTTTCTTCTTTCTGAATAATATTCCTGTGTGTGTGTGTGTGTGTGTGTGTGTGTGTGTGTGTATGTGTGTGTGTATACATTTTCTTTATCCATTCATCCACTGATGGACACTTGGGTTGTTTCCATATCTTGGTTATTGTGACTAATGCTGCAATGAACATGGGAGTGCAGCTATCTCTTCAATACACTGATTTTTCCTTCCTTTGGATATATTCCCAGAAGTAGCATTGCTGAAACATCGGGTTGTTCTATTTTTAATTTTTTAAAAAACCTCCATACTGTTTTCCATAATGGCTGTATCAATATACATTCCCACCAACAGTGTATAGTATAAGTGTTCTCTTCACATTCTTGCTAACGTGGCCTCTCCCGTTGCGGAGCACAGCCTCCGGACGCGCAGGCTCAGCGGCCATAGCTCACAGGCCCAGCTGCTCCGCGGCATGTGGGATCTTCCTGGACCAGGGCATGAACCCGTGTCCCCTGCATCGGCAGGCGGACTCTCAACCACTGCGCCACCAGGTGAACCCCCCATCTCTTGTCGTCTTGATAACAGCCACCCTAACAAGTGTGAGGTGATATCTCATTGTGGTTTTAATTT
This sequence comes from Pseudorca crassidens, assembly GCF_039906515.1. Lineage (NCBI taxonomy): Eukaryota > Metazoa > Chordata > Mammalia > Artiodactyla > Delphinidae > Pseudorca > Pseudorca crassidens. The sequence goes on from NC_090296.1 coordinate 106,566,600, forward strand.
GCATTTCCCTAATTATTAGTGATGTTGAGCATCTTTCCATGTACCTGTTGGTCATCTGTATGACTAATTTAAAAAATGTCTATTCAGGTCTTCTGCCCTTTTTTTTTTTTTTTTTTTTTGCGGTACACGGGCCTCCCACTGCTGTGGCCTCTCCCGTTGCGGAGCACAGGCTCCGGACATACAGGCCCAGCCGCCATGGCTCACGGGCCCAGCCACTCCGCAGCATGTGGGATCCTCCCGGACCGGGGCACGAACCCGTGTCCCCGGCATCGGCAGGCGGACTCTCAACCACTGCACCACCAGGGAAGCCCCTGCCCATTTTTTTAATTGGATTGGGTTGTTTTTTTTTTTGCTACTGAGTTTTGTGAATTCTTATATATTTTAGATATTAACTCCTTGTCAGACATATGATTTGCAAACATTTTCTCTCATTCCATTTTGCTGTTTCCTTTGCTGTGAAAACTTTTTAGTTTGATGTAGTCCCACTTGTTTGTTTTGCTTTTTTTGCCTTTGTTTTGGTGTCATAAATCATTTCTATGACAGTGTCAAGGAGCTTTTTTTCCTATGTTTTCTTCTATGACATATAGTTAAGACTTTAATCCATTTTGAGTTAATTTTTTTGAATGGTGTAATGAAAGGGGGTCCAGTTTCATTTTTTGCATATGGGTATCCAGTTTTCCCAACATCATTTATTGAAGACAGTATCCTTTACCAATCGTATGTTCTTGGCACCCTTGTCAAAAATTAGTTGACTGTATATGAGCGGGTTTATTTCTATTTTCTATTTTATTCCATTGGCCTATGTATCTGTTTTTATGCCAGTACCATACTGTTTTGATTACTATAGCTTTGTAGTATAGTTTGAAATCAGGAAGTGTGATCCTTCCAGCCTTGTACTTCTTAGGATTGCTTTGTCAATTTTGTTTATTTTTTCAAAAAACTAACTCTTGGTTTTGTTGTTTCCCATTGTTTTTCTAGTCTCTGTTTCATTTATTTCTGTTCTGATCTTTGTTATATCTTTTCCTCTACTAACTTTGGGCTTAGTTTGTTCTTTTTCTTCTAGTTCCTTGAGGTATAAATTTAGTTAATTTCAATCTTTCTTTTTTCTTAACGTAGGAGGTTATTCCTAATAAACTTCCCTCTTAGAACTGCTTTTATGGCATCCCATAAGTTTTTAAACATTGTTTTTCCATTTTCATTAGTTTAAAGATTTTTAAAATTTCCCCTCTGATTTCTTCCCTTTTGGTACTTTTGTAAGATGCAATAAAAATTGATTATAAAAGAAAAAACCCAATAAAGGCATACAAAATGCAAGCCTTAATATTTCCCCAACATTGTGGAGATTTGAAAACATACAGAAAAGCTGAAAGAACTGCACAGTGAATCCATGTGTACCCACCACCTAGATCCTACCACTGACGTTTTGTTATATTTGTTTTTTCACTTATCTATTTATTCCTCTGTCCATTCATTAATACAAATTATGTTTTGATACGTTCAAAGTAAGTTGCAGACATTAGTAACCTTTACCCCTAGATAGTTCAGTATGCATATCATGAACTAGGTTTTAATATTTGTTTGTGGGGTTTTTTTGAGGTAAAATTTACATATAGTAAAATGTGCTTATCTTAAATGTACCATTCAAAGAGTCTTAAGACATGCATATAACTGTGTAACACAAAACAATATCAAGATACAGAACATGTACATCATCCCAGAAACTTCTCTTGTGCCTCTTCCCAGTCAGTTTCCACAATGTGTCAGCTATAAGTCCTAATTTCTTATTACTATATTCAACAAGAATAAAATTACAATGTGAAATGCTAGTAAAGTTTCTAAATACATACTCTCAATTTCTGAACCTACCTCCTCATGCATAGGTAATAAGCAGCTCATGACTCGGCCCAGCCCATGGACTGTTGTGTAAATAGCCCTTTACTAAAATGCAGGGTTTGCTGCTGAGGGCCCTGTGACCAAAAGTCCGAAGGCCACTTGCTTGGAAGCCACCAAAACAAGAGCCTCCTCCAGCGGCACATCCTCTGACTTTCTCTATTTACTCTCTGTACTCTTGTCATATTCACCTCCAGAGGGAGGGAGGGAGAGACTAGAAAGCATATAGTGGGGGAGGGTATGTAGGGAAAATGAGGGAAGCTCTCTTCTTCATTACCCCTGCTTTTTGGCTACCCCACAGTGGGACCAAATAGGGATCCCAAGGTGAGCATACCAAGTGCTAGGAGTGACCGAGTGATCTGTTGGGGAAATGTTGCTGGCTTCTTCCGTTTCCAGCCTCCTCATGCATTAGCCCACAGGTAAGGGGAGGTGGGACAGAGATGCAGATGGCAGCGGCCTCCTCAGACTCTGTAAGAAACTAGGCTGTGGCAGATGAATCCCCACTACAAGCCATTCTAGGAGAACTCATCCTCCTTTCTCCCTGGATGGAATGGGGGCCTCCCTGAGACAATGATGTATTTGGTTACTTCTTTTTGAAATGAGTTCACAGTGTTTGGGAAACGCTCACAGACCGCCCCCCCCCCCCCCCGCCCCCAGATTTCTTATGTGGCTTTGAGCATCATAGTTCTCAGGGTAGAAGGTTGGGTTTGAAGACCAGTTTTTTTTGGAGGCAGCACTGCCCCTCAGTTCAGGTTGGCTTCCGTGGCACACTCTGTCTTTCCAGAAATATTGATTGAGTAGGTGCTGTGTGAAATGCACCCACTGTAGGCTACAAGAGCCTTCCCTCATCTGTGGCACCTGCCCGGAGAGCCTTCAATCTGGGTGGGGAGGGAAAACATGAATACCTAGTATAATAGTGAAACCTAATACTTATTATATCCTTACTGTATGACATTTTACAAAGGAGGAAACCAAGGCACAGAGAGGTTAAGTAATTATCCAAGTTCCCACAACTCAATAGTGAGATCAGGATTTAAGTGGGACCAATAAGCAAGAAGTAAAAACCCAAAAGTCTGGCTGAAGAATTCATATTCATAACCAGCATACCATACTGCCCCCCTAATAACTGCTAACTTCATGGGCAATTAATATGTGCATGTATGCTATGTATAAGATCCTCTTTGGGAACTTCCCTGGCAGTCCAGTGGTTAAGACTCCATGCTTCCAATACAGGGGTGCGGGTTTGATCCCTGGTCAGGGAACTAAATCCCACGTGCCACGTGGTATGGCAAAAAGAAAAAAAATGATCCTCTTTGAAGTGCTTTGCATGTATAAACTTAGGATTTGATGGATGTCCCAAGGAACATCTAAGAGAAATCTGGAAATTCCAAAGAGAAAATCATTTTCAGAGAATGCTCCATATTTTTTTTCATGACTGTTTTACATGTTAAGGTCTAATTTGGAATCCAAACTTTTCATAAGGTGTTTCTGATTAAATCCATATAAAACCAAAAATTTGAATCCTGGAATAAAAGTGACTATACAAAGCTCTAAAGGATAGACATGCAGATGTTCTCCCTGACAGTTTCAGAAGCAGTACAGACATATATGAAAGCCCAATTGTGCTATGAACTTAAGATCAAGCAGGCATCTTTAGAATTTCTGATTTGGAGCTTTCTGGACCAATGTTAGAAAGAGGAACAAAAAGAGAACAATTTGGAGTTCTGTCTGTGAGCTCTTAGGCAAATTGTTTAAGCTCTCTAGGACTCAGTTTCTTATGTATACAATGTAGGATCAGTCCAGGTCACTAGTATTAGCTTCATTACATGACACCCTTACAAGTGTCTTCCACTGGAAGAGAAAGAGCAGAATTGCATGCTGGGATTTGCATATAACTCATAGCCTATCTTGTCCATGTAGCAGCCTGTAAAACATCTGGGAACACCCCATGTGTCAAGCAAGTAAATGTCATCCATCCTTGTTGTGTGTTGCCAAGGGCAGGAAGTTGGCAATGGCTAGGCTGGATATTTCCAGGGTGTTTTTCAGGGCTAAGTTTTGCAGCCCCAGTGTTTCTGCTCCTATGTCTGACACGACACCCTGCCTTAGTCTGCTGTCAACTCCACCTGGAAAGGGCTCTCCCTCAAAAATCACATCAAAAACTCAGCCACCAGTCCTTACTTAGCTGTCACAGAGACAGCACTTTTATTTTGGAAAACAAGGGTGTGAACTGGGAGGGAAGCTACATCTTCTGGACAAATCATTCCTCTAAGTTTACAGAGAAAGCTGCTAAGAAGGTCAGTAAGCTGACTTTGTAATTTTGTTGTTTGCTTTTTTTTCCTGTTAATAGATCTCTGATGTCTAAGAGCATAATAGGACCTTTCCATCCTTTCCTTCCTTTCACCATCCTCTGTCCTTCCCTTCATAGAAACACTGTCAAGACCAGCATCTGAGAAGCAAGAGGAGGGTGTGCAGCATGAAGGTAGTGTCATGCTCAGTGGCTAAAGATGCAGCAGGGTACATGGCGGCAGCAGGCAAAGGAGGCTGCTACAATGGTTGGGAGATTGGCTACACTGAGCACGTAGCCAATTGGCTACACTGAGCAAATCAATATGTTGAGAAAAATGAGAGTCAGATCTCACACTGTCAAACAACCAGAACCAGACCAGGAACTGCTGGCAGAACCACTGCACTTCCACCACTATGAGAAGGCAGTGACCACTAAAACGGGTGAAGCCTCCAACATGTAAATGGCACTGCCATGTATGTAAGTCCCTATATCTCATATCCTGGGTGTCAGCCTGGGATGACCACAGGGCACAAGATGACCACAGGGCACATTTCCTGCAATGCTTGGAACTGTCTCCACTTCCCTCTCCCCTGTTCTCTGTCCTTCTCCCAGGGTAGTGAAGTGAGACCTGGCTACACTGTGATCTCTACCCTGGGATTCTGAATCATGACTTAACTAATAACTAAAACCTCACTGGAAAAGTGAAAAATAAAATATATCAAAGAATATCTAAATAAATGGAGAGACAACACCATGTTCCTGGATTAGAAGGCTAAATGTAGTAAAGATGTCAATTCTCCCTAAATTGATATTCAGGCTTAATGTAATTCCTATCGAAATGTCAGGACAATTTTTTTGTAGATATAGATATTATTCTCTTTTAAAAAATATTTATTCATTTGGTTGTGCTGGGTCTTAGTTGTGGCGGGCGAGCTCCTTAGTTGTGGCTAGCCGGCTCCTTAGTTGTGGCATGCAGGTTCCTTAGTTGTGGCATGTAAACTCTTGGTTGCGGCATGCATGTGGGATCTAGTTCCCTGGCGAGGGATCAAACCCAGGCCCCCTGCATTGGGAGCGCAGAGTCTTAACCACTGTGCCACTTGGGAAGTCCTGATGATATTATTCTAAAATTCAAATGTTCATCAACAGATGCATAGATAAAGAAGATGTGGGGGCTTCCCTGGTGGCGCAGTGGATGAGAGTCCGCCTGCTGATGCAGGGGACACGGGTTCGTGCCCCGGTACGGGAAGATCCCATATGCCACGGAGCGGCTGGGTCCGTGAGCCGTGGCCGCTGAGCCTTCGCAGCCAGAGCCTGTGCTCTGCAACAGGAGAGGGCAAAACAGTGAGAGGCCCGCGTACCACGAAAAGAAAAAAAAAAGAAGATGTGGTATATTTATACAATGGAATATTAACTCAGCCATAAAAAAGAATGAAATAATGCCATTTGCAGCAACATGGATGGACCTAGACATTATCATACTAAGTGAAGTACGCCAGACAAAGAAAGACAAATATCATGTGATATTGCTTATATGTGGAATCTGAAAAAAAAAAGGTACAAATGAACTTATATACAAAACAGATATAGACCCATAGACATAGAAAACAAACTTATGATTACCAAAGGGGAAAGGGAGGGAGGGATAAATTAGGAGTTTGGGTTTAACATATACACACTACTACATATCAAACAGATAACCAACAAGGACCTACTGTATAGCACAGGGAACTATATTTGATATTTTGTAATGACCTATAAGGGAAAAGAATGTGAAAAAAATATATATGTATGTATGGCTGAATCATTTTGCTTTACACCTGAAACTAACACAACATTGTAAATCAACTATATTTCACTAAAAAATAAAATAAAATTTATATGAAATTTCAAGGAATACAGAATTGCTACAATTCTGAAAAAGAAAAATAAAGTGGAATCAACCTACCCAATGTTAAGACTTATATGGTTATAATAATTAAGATGTGGTATTGGTAGAAGGATAGACACAAAGATCAATGAAACAGAACATAAGGCCCAGAAAGAGACACAAACAAATATGCCAACTATGGTACAAAGGCAATTCAATGGAATAAGGATAGTCTTTTCAACAAAAAGTGTCAGAGCATTTGGACATCCGTGAGGGGAAAAATCCTCAACCTAAACTTCGTAACTTATACAAACTCAAAATGGATCATGAACTTGGACTTAGATATAAAATGTAAAACTATAAAACTTTTAGAAAAGAACATAGGAGACCATCTTTGGCATCTAGAGCTAGGCAAGGAATTCTTAGACTTGACACAAAAAGCACAATCTATAACAGGAAAAACTGATAAACTGAACTTCATCAAAATTTAAAACTTTTGCTCTCTGAAGGACCAAAAGAGGATGAACAGACAATCTACAGAGTGAGAGAAATATTTGCAAACCACATGTCTCATAAAAGAACAGAATCTAGAATATGTAAGGAACTCTCAAAATTCAACAGTAAAAAACAAATAATCCATTTAGAAAATGGGCAAAAGACATTATAAGACATTTCACAGAGGATATACTGATGGCAAATAAGCACATAAAACGATTTTCAACATCACTGACCACTTGGGAAGTGCAAATCACGATAATCAGATATCACTACACACCGATCAGAATAGCAAAAATAAATATCGTATGATGTTGTTTATATGTGGAATCTAAAAGCAAAAAAAGATACAAATGAACTTATTTCCAAAACAGAAAGGGAACTCACATGGAAAACAAATTTATGGTTACCAAAGGGGAAAGGGAGGTAGAGACAGGGATAAATTAGGAGGTTGGGATTAACATATACACACTACTATATATAAAATAGATAGCCAACAAGAACCTACTGTATAGCACAGAGAACTATACTCAATAGTTTGTAATAACCTATATGGGAAAAGAATCTGAAAAAGAATATATATAAAATATATAATATGGGGACTTCCCTGGTGGTCCAGTGGTTAAGGATCTGTGCTCCCAATGCAGGGGGCCCGGGTTCGATCCCTGGTCAGGGAACTAGATCCCACATCCTGCAACTAAAAAAAAAACTAAGAGTTCGCATGCTGCAACTAAGAGCCCACATGCTACAACTGAAAGATCCCACATGTGCAATGAAGATCCCGCATGCCGCAACTAAGACCCGGGGCAGCCAAATAAATAAATAAATAAAATACTAAAAAAATAAAATATATAATATATAATATTATATACATATGAATCGCTGTGCTGTACACCTGAAATTAACACGATACTGTGAATCAACTATATACTTCAATTAAAAAAAAGATTTAAAACATCACAAGATCATCAATTCAGCATTTTGCTCTGTAAAGGCAAGTTAAAGAGGACTCTAAGTATCTGTATTGAAATAATCTGTATTAGAATAAAGAAAATTTATATTAAAAAATAGTGACAGCACCAAATGCTGGAGAGGATATGGAGAAACTGGATCACTCGTATATTAATGGTAGAAATGTAGAACGGTATACCCACTCTGTAAAAGAGTTCGGCAGTTTCTTAAAGAAAAACAAACTAACCTTGCAACTATCATACAATCTGACTATTGCACTGTTTGGCATTTACCCCATAGAAATGAAAACATATGTTCACACAAAAACTTGTATACAAATGTTCATAACAGCTTTATTTCTAATAGCCAGGAAATGGAAACAACACAGATGTCCTTCAATGGGTGAATGGTTAAACAAAGTGGTATATCTACACCAAGAATACTACTTGGCAATAAAAAGGAATGAACTATTGATACACACAAAGACTTGGATGAATCACCAAAGAATTATGATGAATGAAGAAAGCCAGTCCTCAAAGGTTACATACTGTATGATTCTGTTCATATAACATACTTGAAATAACCAAATTATAGAAATGGAGAACAGATTAGTGGTTGTCAGGAGTTAAGGAGAAGGTGGGAGTGGAAGCAAAGTGATTACGGCTATAAAAGGCCACATGAAGGATCCTTGTGATGATGAAACCGCCTGTATCTTGACTGTATCCTTGTTGAAATACTGTACTACAGTTTTGTAAGGCATTACCATTGGGGGAAATTAGGTAAAGGGTAGACGGGATCTGTCTGTATTATTTCTTACAACTGTATATGCATCTATAATTATCTCAAAATAAAAATTTTAATTAAAAAAAATTAAGAACCAGAAAAGGGCATCTTGGCAAGGTAGAAAAAGCCCCAGATGAGGAGGTAGAAATCTGGGTCTGGTCCCAGCTCTGTTGCAAACTCACTTTGTGGCTTTGAGTCATGTAGCATCTGTGAGTCTCAAAGTCCCCCACAGTAAAAATGAGACTGAAGTTGGCCTTATTCAATGTAGTAGTTTGCTAGGGCCGCTGTAATAAAATAGCACAAACCAGGTGGCTTAAGTGACAGTAATTTATTGTCTCATAGTTCTGGAGGCCAGAAGTCCAAAATCAGTGTGTTAGCAGGGTTGGTTTATTTCTGAGGGCTGTGTGGAAAGGATCTGTTTCAGTCCCCTCTCCTTGGCTTGTAGATGGCAGTCTTCGCTCTGTGTCTCTTTACACTGTCTCCCCTCTATATGTGTCTCTGTGTTTACATTTCCTGTTTTTATAAAGACACCAGTCATATTGGATTAGGGCCCACCTTGATGACTTTGCTTCAACTTGACTACCTCTGTAAAGACCTTATCCCCGGGGTTCCCTGGTGGCGCAGTGGTTGAGAGTCCGTCTGCTGATGCAGGGGACACGGGTTCGTGCCCCTGTTCGGGAAGATCCCACATGCCGCGGAGTGGCTGGGCCTGTGAGCCATGGCCACTGAGCCTGTGCGTCCGGAGCCTGTGCTCCGCAACGGGAGAGGCCACAACAGTGAGAGGCCCACGTACCGCAAAAAAAAAAAAAAAAAAAAAAAAAAAAAGACCTTATCCCCAAATTAAGTCACATTCTGAGATAAATAGGGGCTAGGACTTCAACATTTGATTTTTGAGGATGGGGGACACAATTCAACCCAGAATACTTAACATCATAGATGTGCTATGATAATCAGATGAAATAACTATGAGAAAGCCCTTGTAAGAGGTTCTATGTAAACCTAAGATTTTAAAAATCATTAAGAACATTATAAGAAAATGGCATTCAAGCAGCAACTTGGTGGACAAACACTGACTCAAAAGCCAGGACACAGCTTAAGTTACAAAACAAGCTCAGGCCAAGTCCTTTAGCATGGTTCCTGTTTTCTCTTTTTGGAATATGAAGAGATTAGATTCATGTTTCTACTGTGACTTTGGTCTAATATTCTGTTGGTTCTAACTTCATTGTTTTAAAATAACTTTCTAATTAAAGAAATTAATGTTCATTATAGAATAGTTGGAAATATAAAGGCATAAGGACAAAAAATTAGCCATAATCTTATAACTCAGTAAGAACCTCAGTGTTAAAATTTTGGTATTTTTCCTTCTTGTTTTTTTCCCCCCAAGCATGTACGTATGTATGTATATATATAAAACACTCATCTTATACATGTCATATATATTACATATGTAATGAGTGATATATATAATACACATATATATAATTTTCATTATACACATATTATTTTTACACATTAGAGCTCACAGTATCTACACAATTCTGGCTTTTTTCACCTGATATTATAGTGTACGTATTTTCCTACATCACTAAATTCTTCAAATATGCAATCCCTATTGGTTATATAATATTCCACTGAATGGAAGATCTGTATTTTATTTTTTTAACATCTTTATTAGAGTATAATTGCTTTACAATGGTGTGTTAGTTTCTGCTTTATAACAAAGTGAATCAGTTATACATATACATATGTCCCCATATCTCTTCCCTCTTGCAAGATCTGTATTTTATTTAACCAAATTCTTAGTTCCTTCTGTTGGAAATCCGTGCCTCTCTGTGTTCAGAAAGGAATTGTTGCCTCTCTGTGTTCAGAAAGGAATTGTTGCAGATTTGTGTTATTTGCCTCAAACACAATTTCAGGCTTTACCCAACGCCTGCCCAAACGCCTTCCTTCACAGAAACTTGCGATTGAGGTGTGATGCTAGAGAAGCAACCCTCCAGCCTGGCGCTTTGGGGCTGTGGCTCCAGCTCCCTGCTTAGAGCTCCGAGGCCCCACCTGCTGGGGGAGGGAGGAGTCTTGCACTTGGGTTGAATGAATTCACGTTTTTCAGGGCAATACAGCAGCTGGGAGAAGGTAGAGACCTCAGGAAAGAGAATGTCCACGGAAATGGGGAGGAAGGTGAATGGCAGAGAGAGCAGAGGAAATGCTCTGCACCGGCAACGTCCCGTCAGGACTCTCAGTTTTCACCTCCAGTTTTCCCAGAGCATCCCTGCCTACTTTCTGCTCCTCAGCACTTCCTTGGGTATGGCTGGCGCTGGGCCATCCACATGAAAAAGCACAATAAAAACAAAATCTTCAGCAGATGCGGCAGCCCAAAGAGGATCTTATATTCAAGACCACAGACTGTAGCTCCAACTCAGCAGATGCAGTAGCGAGGTGCACAGATGTGGAGAGAGACCATAGCCCAACTCGTAAAAAACACTGTAGAAATCATCTGTTTCAGATGGACTTTCTGGGCTCTCACAGGATGTGACAGGCCAGCCCAGAATGCAGCTGTGGGGCTTTCTTTAGGATAAGGATGGTCAGCGCTATGTGATAGAGGAGCTGAGATGTTTGGTTTATTTTTTAAAACTCTACCTATTTCTGGCACTAATACAACTTATTAATATTTCTAGTCTTTTTTTATGTTCTATCTTTCTGGGAAATAAATCCCCTTGGAACCTAATGTGCCCCAATTTTGGCATAAATCAGAAAAAAGAAACTGTTAGATTTTGCTGACAGTCTTTCTTAGTGGAATGGGCAGAATGTTAGCCTGAGGGTGAAGAAATCACTTCCAGCCTTGAGTCTGTCACACATTAGATGTGTGATTTTGAACAAATTATGTATGTGATTTTAAATAAATGATTTAACCCTTCTGGATCTCAGTTTCCTCAAATCTAACATGAAAGAATTGTATTATTGATGGTTTACTAAATTTTTGACAATGGTGAACCCTTTGTTCAAAGGAAATCTTACATGGAAAGACCCAAGGCTGATATTTAAAATACTTACCAACCAGCAGTGTGTGGACTCCTCCATTGAGAACACATACCAACCACAGCCCTGTAGTGGAGAACTGAGGCCCCTGCCTTGCCTGACATTAACCCTTTAGTTCTGTGATTATAGGGGTGGATCTCAGGGAACAGGGCACATGGATCAGGCAGCAGGATGCACTCAGGGATCGCAGGACACCAACTGTTTACCAACAGTTATGTTCATAGCCCTATTAGTCACAATAGCCAAAACTGGAAACAAACCAAGTACCCATCAAATGCTGAATGGATAAAGAAAATCTGGTGTATTTATATGATGGAATCTTATGTGGCCATATAAGGGAATGAAGTAGTGATAAATGCTATGGCATGATGAACCTTGAAAACATTATGGTAAATAAAAGAAGCCAGACATAAAAGGCCAGATATTGTATGATTCCATTTATATGAAATGTCTAGAACAGGAAAATCCATAGAGACAGAAAGTAAATTAATGGTTGCCAGGGGCTAGGTGGGTGGAAGAGAATGGGGGATAATTCTTAACGTCATGGGATTTCTTTCTGGGATGATGAAAACATTCTGAAATTAGATAGTGTTGATGGTGGCACAACTCTGTAAATAACCACTGAATCATACACTTTAAAAAAAGGTGAATATTATGGTATGTAAATTACAGCTCAATAAAACTTATTTTAAAAGGTATTATGAAAAGCTGTGTGCTCATATATTTTAAAATTTACTAAAATATGTAGGTACCCAAGAAAACACAAAATGCCAATATCAGCACAAGAAAAAGAATAGGAAATTTGAGTTGACTAGTAATCAGAGAGATTAAAACAGGAGTTAATTATCTCTTCTTCCCCAGAAATCCAGGCCAAGATGGTTCTACAGGTAAGTTCTATCAAACTCTTAAGAAACAGTTAATTCTAATCTTAAATAGATTATACCAGAAAACAAAAACAGAAAAATCTGTCCCACTAATTTTATGAGATCAGTATTGATTACTAAACCAGATAAAAATAATAGAAGAGAAGGAAATTATAGGCTCATTTCACTTCTGAAAATTAATGTGAAAATCAAAACAAAATTTTAGCTTACCAAATCAGATACTGAATTATAAAAAAATTCATCATGATTAAGTAGTTCATCCAAAACCTGTGAGGATGGTTTAACATCAGAAATTTTATGAATGTAATTTTCCTTGTTAACAGAATAAGCAACAATAAGCAATAAGTTAATGATATCTCAAGCTACCAGAAAACTCATTGATCTATTTATGATTTTTTAAAAACTTGCTTAGAACCTAGAGTAGAGAGAGAGCTGCCTTAATTTAATAAAGGTGATATACAAAACTTTACAGCACATGTTATACTTAATGGACAAATTTGAGATGCTTTTCCCAGTTATGGGGGCAGGGGAGAGGGGTTGTCTCTGAAGAACCCCCAAAGTTGTCCCCACAGGAACCACTGAGACTAGAGAGCCCTACTTCTAGGTCCCCCCAGTGTCAGACAAGTAAGAACTTTCCTGTCACTTTTTTCCACTCTCTCCCACACTTTGATCCTAGAGGGGTCAGAAACCCTGATTAACAAGGCTGAGGAGGCAGGATCACAGCTCAGGAACTCAAACTCAGCACGTTGGACCAATTCAGCAGCCGCGGCTCCAGGCCCAAGCTGTGAATGTGCAGAAGCCAAAACTGTGGATGAAGTGTAAAGTTTTCACCGGATTAAAAATATGAATTATTGAGCTGAGACTGCTTTTTTTTTTTTTTTTTTTTTTTTTTTTGCGGTACACGGGCCTCTCATTGTTGTGGCCTCTCCCGCTGTGGAGCACAGGCTCCGGACGCGCAGGCTCAGCGGCCATGGCTCACGGGCCCAGCCGCTCCGCGGCATGTGGGATCTTCCCAGACCGGGGCACGAACGCGTGTCCCCTGCATCGGCAGGCGGACTCTCAACCACTGCGCCACCAGGGAAGCCCCTGAGACTGCTTTTATTACCTGAGAGGGACCACAAAACTCAAGAGACTTGTCCTAGATTTGATCCAGGAGTAGAGAAGGACTAGTCCCAGAGAATACACTTAAAGAAGTAAAGGGAACCAAAAATAAAGATGCTTTATGATTACATACATTACATACATACATCACCCCCATGCCATGATTATTGGAGGTAATCATTAGATTATTTGTCACCATATTCCTGGGAGGTAGATGTTGTTGTGAGAATAATATTAAACCCACAGAGGGTGAAACCCTAGCTTGTAGAAGTTAAAGGATTTGTACAAATTCACAGAGCAGACAAGTGTCAGAGCTGCAGATTAGGTCTTGGATTTCTGACTCAACAGCCTTACTTATGAACAGGACATTTAAAACTCCAGACTTGAAGTAGCATCAAATTTCTCCCGCTCCATATCAGGATCTGCTCCATATAGAACTTTCTTTGTAAAATACCTCCTGGTGGACCTCTATTGAATCTCTATTTAAATGACCCCAAGCAAAACATTCCTATCCCACTTTGCATCCTTTCCCCCACCATTCTGTGCCTTCTGTGGCACCAAAAGGAGGGCAGTGTCCTCCCCTCTCAGCCTTCTGCTCTGGCTTGGCCCTGCATCCGAAGACACTCAGCTTCTTATCTGGGGATCCATCAGCCCTGTGCAGACCCAGTGTAAAAGTGCCCTAAACTCCAGGGGATACAAAGCCCTTTTCCAAGGATCACACTGAAGCCCTCTCTCAGCAGGCGGATGCAAAGGAGCGAGACCCCTCCCTCCATTCCAACTCCTACTACAAGATGGCAACAGCTGTAAGAGATTAGATCCCCTTACAAGTCCATGCTCCATCCCTATTCCTGCAACTTGTTTATTATACTCTTCTTATTTTGATCTTGTATCTGGTCAACTTGCTGAATTATCTTATTAGCGCTAGTAGCTTTATTCTCCTCTTGATTATATTAGTTTCCCCAGGAATTTCATATTATCTGCAAATAATGATACTGTTATCTCTTCACTTTCAATCCTCTTACTTTTTTTGTTATTTGTTCATTTCTTACACATTGACCAGGTTCCCCAATATTGTGTAAACCATCAACATTCTTGACAGGTTTCCAACCTTAAAGGAACATCCTCCATGCAGCCTTTCTGTACCCAGGGCCCCCTTCACAGACTGTACATGACCTCTGCAGTCACACAGGGCCCCAGGCTTGGTTTAATGCTTTGCTGTCACCATCTTGAAATCATGAAAATTTTTTAACGAGGGGGTCCACATTTTCATGTTGCATTGGGCACTGCAAATTACCTAGCTGGTCCTGGTGATGGTTATGTAACAAACTCTGCAACAGTAAAGAGTCTGCAAAGTACAATTTCTCTTCATGGGTATTGTCTTATCTGGCTAGAAAAGTGTCCTATTGTTGGCATGCCTGAGCTATATTTTCATTCTTGCTAGGTGGAGCTCTGTATAAATAAGTTGTTTTGTCTTAAAAAAAAAAAAGTCAGCTTAAGTAAGTTTTAAGTGACTTTGTGGCCGAGCCTAAAACAGAGTAGGGCCATGAGAAATCAGTTGTTCTTATTATGTCAGAAATCAAGTCATTCCAATTTGGATTATCAGAAGAGGACAACCGAGATGGTGAACATGGAAATCATTACAAGAAACTATTGGTCAGATTCCCTTCTAGAGCCTGAAGACCTCGCTGACATTCACTAAGGGATTAATCATTTTTCCTTTCTCTGGGAAGCAGATGGGCCTAACCCATCCTTAGGGCCATCACACTGGGCTCTGTGTGCCTTTTCCTGTGCCATGTTCATAATATTCCTGTGAAAACTACTCCTGGTGCAGGAATTATGCTCACTTCAGTGAAAGAATGTGGAGAGGCACCAGCCCCTAATTCAATGAGGTATGACAATGTGAGCCCCACAGAAAGGATTGAAAGGGGTCAGAATTACCCCTCTCACTCCCGCCCACAAATTGGTTCCCAGGCCCAGCCTTGGAGCTTGGCTGTAGGTCCTGGACCAGCCCCTCTGGGTCCTGACTTTGTTTTAAGGAGCTGAGACAGCTGGGGGGTTCATGTGTCCTTGGTTGATCAAAGTATTCTCACCTTTGGTGGAGGGCTGGAAGCTGGAGCACTGTCTCCAGTAAGAAATGAGGGAAAATAAAAATCAAACAAAAAACTCTGACCCACCTATAAGATCAATTTAAGGTCTCACCCAAAGAGGGTAGTTATTTCTACATCTGGCAGGTTCTAGAATACAAACGCTGTCCCATTGAGGGGGACTGAGGAAGGGGATATGCTTGTCCAGAAACAAATACTCAGGGGGACATGAAGTTACGAGGGGACTACACAAATCTGTGACCTGCCGAGGGCAGAACCAGGCTAAAGGGGTGCAGTGGTAGCGAGTCGGCTTCAGCTCAATATAGGAAACAACTTTCTACCTGGAGCCTGCCTTAAGCCCAGCTACTCACATAGTACAGCAAAGGAGTTGGAGGCCTTAACATTTTTAAAAATTGAAATATAACAAATATTCAGAAAAGTGCACACGTAAGTGAACAGCTCTTTGCAATTTTACATTCTCCCCACACCTATGTAATTAGCACTGAGATCACTACCAGTTGCCAGCAAGCCCTTTCAGTCAATACTCTCTTCCCAGGGTCGCCAGTATCCCAACTTCTAACAGCATCTACAGGTTTTACCTGTTTTGGACTTTATATAATTGGACTGAGAAATCTGGATGCTTTTTTGTGCCTGGCTTCTTTGGCCCATTACTGCGTTTGTGAGATTCAGCCATATTGTTGCTGGTGGTTGCAGGTGATTTATCCTTAGTATGTGAATCTAGAATTATTTATATGACAAGTCTTCTTGTTTAATGGGCATCTGGGTAGTTTCCAATTTGGGACTATTGCTAAAGAATGCTGCTCTGAATATTTTGGTATGTGTCTTTTGGTGAGCATATACATACTTACTCCTCTTTGGCAGGAGTGGACTTGCTGGGTTGTAGGGTATGTGTTTTAGTCGATACTAGCAACAGATGCCAAAGTGTCCGTACCAATCTAAACTCCCACCATAAGTGTAGGAGAATTTCAAGGTTCTGTCACCCCTGAAATGCTTCTCCCATCTGTCCCATCATAGACGTCTGAAATGTTGCCAGTAGAGGTGTATCCCTGGCAGGGAGAGCCCATGCTCTTCTTACAAGTCACTTATACTGAGTCTCTCACTCAGGAAACTGAGAGATTTTAAGAAGAGTCAAGATCAATGCAGGAAAACATTGTGCACTTAACGGCAGAAAGGAGACTAGGGACAGCAGAAAGATCCATGAGTCTGCCTCCTGTCCCTGCACCTCTGCTGCGGCCCTGAGGTGTCTTTCTGGCCATCAGGTCTATGCCTGGTCTCAGCAGTCATCCTGTGAAAACCACACATTTGACATTTGTCCCAAAGGCTTTGCTCCATCACTGAGCAGAGGCCTAGTCTCCCTCGTTCCCTGGGGAGGAAGAGAGAGCAGCGTTGGTGTCCCCATGCCCCCAGAAGCAGTAGAGTCACCAATCTGTGCAGCCCCTCAGTTCCCTCTGCTTCCCTGACCTGGTCCACAGCCCCATAGCCTGTGCTCCCTTCCCCAACCCCCAAACTGGCCTCCTTCTCTACTTTTCTCCAAAACAGGAATTATTTTGCACATTTTCTTCCCAAGTCCAAAAATAGGAAAGAGAAGGGAACAGCTAATCTGGTCCAGCTGCTGATTTTGTTACTTAAAGATTTTTTTTTTTTTTTTACAGTAATTCTCTCTCTGGTTTTCCCTCACATCTGCACACCCTTCTCTACCCTCCCACCCTCCCATATACAGCCTTTACAAAACCACCCTCCCTAGAGTCCAGGGAATGTTTCTTCGTCAGCTGCCTGTAACTGGTATCCACCTAACTGAGGGGGCTCCTCCTTAGTAGTGCCAAGTGCCCCATGCTGGGGTTTCCACTTCTCGCCTTGTGCACATTCTGATTGAATCACTGCTGCCATCTGTGAGTTACAGCACATCTCACCCCAGGTTGCATCCTAGCCTTCTGGCATCACATTCTTGCTTTTTGAGAAGTCTGGAGGGTAAGCAGATGTGACAAGAACCCCCAAATATACAGCCAAAGTGAGCAGGCAAGCTGTGAAGTAACTCACATTGCTTTGTGAATTACCATATGCTAAACTAAATTCATGCATTCACTCATTTATCCCACCCGCAATTCCTGGGTACCTAACTTAGGGCAACCTTGGTGTGAGATGCTGGGGTGGATGCTGACATGTACCTGCCACATGACTCGCACCGAGGAAGTTTATGCAGGAGGCTGGTAATAAGGGCATTTTAGGACAACACACAATGGAACTCTCTGAAAGTGAAAAGCACTTGGGGCACTGGCTTTGATCAAAGTGATTTCAGCGAGATCACCATGGGACTGGAGGCACTCACTCCCCCAGAATTCCCAGGGACCCCTTTTCCAGTGTAGTTCCCTACCTGCAGCCAAATTTGTAAACAGAAAGGATCGGAGGTTTCTGGTCCTAGCAGTGCCTCCCCCAGCTTCTGCAGCAGCCAGCGCAGCCTCACTTTCCATCCCTCCGCTCCTGCTTCCCTCCATGGCAGAGGTAGAGGTGGGGCCACCCCCCACGTTACAGTCTCCAATCTCTGCTCCTTAAGGGATTCCACTGCTAGATTTGTGGCATCTCAAGTCAAATACAGAAATTTGGAGGCTGTAAATAGAATCTTTGTCCTCAGATCTTCCAGGGGTCTACAATTTAAAATGCCATGTTTTGTCTAAGAATGTGGATCTTTTTCATGCAATTTTTGAAATTTCTTTTAGGAAGCAGTTATAAAGTCATGCTTGGCTAAGTAGTCCTGAGAAGGAATCATCCTATCCAGATCCAGGTTAGATTTCCCTGGAAAGCCTGTGGAGAGGGATTTTCTTTAAGAAAACAGAGGCAGATTATCTTATTTTTGGCTGAAGAGAAGCTAGTGACAGAATTTTTCACATTCTTATTACAGAGACACCCTATGCAGCTTTCTGTTTTCCCCCCGAGTTTCTGCTCCAGGACTGGGAGGAGAAAGGAACTCAGAAAAGGAAATTGCATCTACAGGGAATTACTACGGCAACAAGTATTGGAAGAGGGTAGGTAGTATATGCCTTATTTATCTGTGTATCTTCAACCATCACACCATCAGCACTCAGTTTAATGTTTGTCTGATGAATTCATGAATGGATGAGTGAATAAATGAAAATAGATTATTGTACTTGGAATAAGAGAAGCAACAAGAAGCATAAATCCCTAAAAAAGTCTATTTTGATGACATCCCCAAAGCAAATGGGGGACAGAAGTGTGTGCCGTAATTCCTTGGATAGGTCACTGACCTGAGTGTCTCCACACCTCTACAAACTGGTGAGGCTGGCTGGGGCGGAGGCACGTTGGTGCTAGCATGTGGCTCTGGCCTCTTTGTAGCATACACAGCTGGTGATTCTGAGCTTTTATAGGGGAAACCTGTTTTCTTTACCCGCCCAGCATCCATTCCCCCTTCTATTGCTAGGAGCTCATCAATTTTTCTTTGATGGATTCACCTGTCATTCACTCGCAATCCATATGGTTCAGGTGAGACTTACCACACCTCCCATATCCAGTGATGGCCACATGACTTAGATATGTCCAACTGAAGTCACAATGATTGATTTAGAGATGCAAACGTGACCCAGTTGGGCTCAATAAGGGTTAGTTCTAGTACTTTTGCTGGAATTATAGGAGGCATGGCTGTTACCCTGTTGCCATTGCTAGGTTGGGAGAGTGTCAGCCTGATGCTGCTGCTGACCAGATTTGCCACTAAGTGGGAAGAGCCTGACATGAGCTAATAAATTTTCTTTCTGTATTAAGTAGGATTAGGTCGATAGTCTGTCTCTTGCACTGAAAGAGCCATGACTCGGACTTTCTTTCTGTGCTCTGAGGCCTTGAAACCACCCATGGGGTCTTCCGGCCCTTGGTCAGGCATTTTGCCCACTCTCTGCTGTCTATTTTGGGTGATGAGGAGGTACCTGGTTCACAAGTTCGGGTTAGAACATTTTCAGCAAGGCTGCCGCCTTGTGTTTGGGCTTCCTGAAAGATCTCAGCTGAGCCTTTCTTTGTGCTCAGCACACTGTCCTTCCGGACAGTGCATCAGCATTCTGAGAATGCAGCCCACTTTCCCTGGCGGGGTTGAGTTACCAAGTTGGCCTCAGCTGCTCCAGGAGTCAGCGGCTGGACTGCATTGTCATGGGGACCCTTGAGATGGTACCTTCATGCCTGGGTACCTGGCCTGGACCAACACTGTTCAAAGTGTCTGTCCACAAACTATTGGTTACTTGTCCACGATGAGGTAAGAAGCTTGCATTACAATACTTGTCAATGCATTGTTTACTCCATAAAGAAATTCTTGCTACAAAAAATTTTAATAATATAGTTGTTTCACATGACTGTACAAGCTCCTTGAGGGCCAGTAATGAAACAGTTCATGAACTGACAGTGGTCTGCAGTGTTGAGTAACACTGGCCTAAACAACCCTCAGTTGCCACAGTCATACAGGACGGTTGGTCTCAAATGCAGTTAAATTCCTAGGTATGATCCCCTTTGACAGGGGAGCCTTGCCATCTTCTGAGAATGATGGATCTACTGGAGTGGTTCTCAGTCTTGGTTGTACATTGGAATCACCTGGGAAACTTGCAAAAGGCGGATTTCACCCCCAGGCACTTTGATTTGATTGGGCAGGGGAGTGGCCTCGGGCATTTGGGAGTTTCGAAGTTCTCCCAGTGACTCTAACGTGCAGCCAAGGTTGAGGACCACAGCTCTAGCTCTAGATTAGTGGTTGCTCAACGTCAATGTGTGTAAGAATCATTTAAAGAGCTTGTGTGAAATGTACTGCTGAGCACCAGTGCCAAAGATTGATTCAGTAGGATCTTGGAAATTGCTTTTTTAAAACAAGTAGCCCAAGAAATTTTGATATAGAGGGACCATAACACTTTGAAGAGCACTGCTTTAGATGATTTTCTGGATAGGTTAGATCCAGGTAGGCTGGAATATGCAAAGATTTGAAGAGAATTTCAGTGGTTGAAATGTTGAAGGCATACCAGGTAAATCTGTTTCCTTTCCTTTCAGAGGATCTCAACTATGTGGAAATGTCACAGCAAAGATGTGGGGAATGAGTAATTAATAGTGTCCAGTGAAATCCAGGAATCAGTGGATAACCTTAATTGTCTTGCAATTTGTCAATGTAATATTATGAATACTCTGCCCGATTTCATGTGGATGTCTCTGCCTCTGAGCTCTCAAACCATCTTTCTCTGCTTTAGCCTAAAAGGAAATGCCGTAACTATAGGTCCAAGACAGCCTGGGCCAGGCTTAGAAGCGGCCAGGTCCAATCACAATGGCACCATGATGGAGTAGGCATTCCCAATTAGACTTTGTACATAAGCAGAGCTATTTTACTAGTTAAATGACATTATAAGGACAAGAGGTGGAAGACATCTTTGATCAGGATGCGGTTGTATATCCCTGCAAAGGTTCCCATCTTGAGCCAGGCTTTGTTCAGTTGGTCTAGGAGGTTGAAAGTCAGAGAGAGAGAAAATCAATCTCAGTGGTGAACACACTGAGGTCAAGATTGTCTTCAAAGACGAAGCACCCACATTCTTCCTATTGATGGAGAGCACCTGGGTCCTAGTAATTCACCTCCTTGGGTTAGTACCTATGTGGTTGTGGGTGGCTGCAAATTCAGGCCCAGAATGAGGATACTGTTCATGTTTAGAGGGACATGGGCCCTGGGGACCAGTCCTGTAAACATTAGCCCACTCCTCTAAAACACCTGAAGTCTGAATACTTGTTCAGGATTCTCAGAAAAGGGAGACTTGTGAACATTAACAAAAGGTCTTTTCAGCGATTTCTGAAATGATTTTCTTAAATGATCTTGAGGTCCTAAGTCAACTAAAACTTAGTTGAGTTAAATTCAATATATAATTTCTTTCTATGGGAAGCTCTTCTTCCTCCTGAAAGCTGGCTATGTATAATTTGGAAGTTCTAATGATTCTGATATCCCATGTATATGTTCTCATTACCCAGGACAAACCCACTTAACTTCTATTGTCCTTGTATAATTATTAAAGGTGTTCTCTTTCTATCAAAAGGGTCCCCAGTTGGGTGACAAATTATATGGTGATTTTTTTTTATTAGTAAATCAATGAATGTAAGTTTTGTCTTTTTTTTTTTTTTAAAGTTTGTAATCACTGAAGTGAGGAATCCATGTTAAGAAATGGAAGTGGGAGAGATATTTGTTTAAAAATAACTATTACAACATTTGAAAAGTTTTCTAAGATGAATTCAGCAGGAATCCAACAATAATTTTAAAAGTCTCTCAGGAAGCTAAGACTTTTTGATGGAAACTATTGACTTTTCTCTGCCTCAATGCCCTTTCACTTGCGGAATCCACACTTGCTCAGGGCCATCAGATAAAATTGTAACTGGATTTTCTTTTTAAAAAAAAAAAAACCAGAGTTGTTTTTGAATCTTACAATGAGCATCCACTACGCTAGCTAAGACAAAAGAGAAGAGACTCAAATCCCTTGTTCCAGGGAGGATCCTCAGGAAATGAGGAGATATAAACAAAATGTTCTGCCATGAAACTACTGTCCCTCGAGCAGTGCCTGATCCAAATAAAATTAAATAAGTAAATAAATAAATAAATAATGTATGTCTTCAGCATTAAGTGGATCAACCAGCAGAGTTGCCAGTGCCCGCCACCCAGCCTCATCTCTCTAGCTCATCAGTGGGCTCAGTTTCCAGCTCATTTCCAGGTCAACCACATCCAACATAGGGAATGATGACTGTGTTGGCAATCTTCCATATCAGTGGTGCTTTAAAATTCTCTCGTCTGGTGCTCTAGGTGCCACTGAGAGGTGAGGAAATGTGGCTGGTCCATCACATCATTATCATCTTCATCATGAATATAGCTTCCACTTATTTGAGTGTCCACCATATGACTAGTACTGTTTCAAACACTCTATGGGAAGGAACTTTTTACAACCTTATGAGGAGATACTATTGTAATCTCCATGTGGCAGATAAAGAAACTGAGGCAGATAGGTTAAGTGCCTTGCCCAAGTTTACACAAGTAGCAAGATGTAGAGCCAGGATTCAAAATGAGGAAATTTGATTCCAGAGCCTGTGTTCCTACCCCCACAGAATTTCTCCTTCTCTTTCTCTACTCCCACTCTAATATGAATGACAATCTGGATGGCAAATAGCTACTTCTCCTGACACTGTTTCCCTCTCTGGCTACTTCTCTCCTTCCCTTTACAGCAAAATTCCTCAGATTTCTCCAACTACATGACTATAGTTGCTATCTCTGATTTCTCTCCTGCCATTCCTTCTTGAATCCCCTCCAATCAGGCACTCACCCCACCACTCCACTAAAATTGTTCCATTAAAGTAAACAATGATCTCTATGTTGATTGATCCAATGGGAATTCTCGGTTTTCATCTTCCTTGATGAGTCAGTAGCGAACAAGTTGTTTACTCCCAGCTCCCAAAACCTCTCTTCATCAGCTGCCAAGGCACCACATTTCCTTACCTCACTGGCCTTTCCTCTTCAGTCTCTAATGCTAGCACCTCCTGATCTCCCTGACATCCCAATATTGGTGTGTCTCTGGGCTCAGTTCCTGGAATTCCTCTCCTGTCTATCTACACTCTTCTTGATGATCTCATTCAATTTTACATGTTTCAATATCTATACTACAGCATTTATATCCCCAACGTATTTTTTTTCTCCGTTGAACTCAAGGCTCTACTATTAACTATATAATCCAAACTTCATATGACTGAAAGTGAGCTCCTGTATGAAGCTCAACAAAAACCCCAATGAAACTTATTTCACCTGCTGCCTTCTCCATCTCACTCATCACCACATCCACTGCCTACCCCCTCATCCAAACCCTCACCATCTCCTGGCTGTATTATTGTAATCGCTTATTAATTAGTCTCATACCCTTTTCAGTCTGTTCTCAACATAGCAACCAGAAAGATCCCGTTTAAATGTGAGTCAGATACTCTTCTGCTCAAAATAATGCAAGTCTCTCATTGCACAGAATGTGGCAGATTATATTCTCCAAAGAGAATTTATTCTGCAATTGTATTTCCTATCTCACATGCTCTTCTTATAATATGACTTTAGAGAAATGGGATTTGTTTTCTCTCCCGTGAATCTGGACAGGCTTATGACTATGGCAAAAGCGATAAAAGTAACTTTCAAGGCCAGATGAGCCTTTGAGTCTTCCCAGATTCAAAAGTGTGATAAACAGTGTGGAAACATCACAGAACACAGACAAGCCATCCTCACTATGTCCTGTCCAAATTCCTAACCCACACATGCATCATAAAATGACTATTTTATGATACTAAGTTTTCGGGTGGCTTGTTACACAGCAAAGATAACTAGAACATTGGGTAAAACCAAAGTTCTTGTAATAGCTACAAGGTCTCCCATGATCCGGCTTTGTTATGGCTCTGACCTCATCTCCTACACCCTTCTACTTCCACTCCAGGCATCCTGGCCTGCTTGCTATTTCTTATTACACCAAGCAGGTCCCTGCATCAGAGCCTTTATATTTGTTATTCTTACCGCCTAGAGGTTTCTGCCCCTCACCCCTGTTATCTTCAGATTTAATCTCTCATCTCCTTCAAGTTTCCTTTTCAGTCTTCCCTGGTGTGACACCCAGGCTCCAGGATGGTGCCAGTGATGGCTGCCTCCTTGCATCATGCTGTGGCTAGTCCCCTCCCGCAATGAATAAGACTGGGTCATGTAACCACTAGGTTACGGCAGAAATGACAGAATGTGGCTTCCAAGGCTAGGTTACAAAAGACACTGTGACTTACATCTTGCGCTCCTGGGTCACTCACTCTGAGGCAAGCCAGTTGCCCCACTGAGAGGAGACACAAGCAGTTCTATGGAGAGGCCCACATGGTAAGGAACTGAGGTCTCTTGCCAAAGCCAGCAAATAACTGACCCTCCTGCCAATAGCCATGACTGTCAGATATCTTGGAAGTGGATTCTTCAGTCCATTCAAGCCTTCAGATGAGTGCAGCACAGCTGACATCTTGACTGCAACCTCATTAAAGATTCCAACCCAGAACCTCCCAGCTAAGCTGCTAGTGAATTCATGACTCACAAAAACGGTGAAATAACAAATGTTTGTTGTTTTAAGCCATTAAATTCTGGGATAAATTGTTACTCAGAAAAAGATAACTAAAACAGCTCTGGCTACCCTATTCAACAATATAACCTCTCTCTTCCCAATGTTCTCTATCCCCCTTACCTGCTGTATTTTCTCCACTGTACTTATTACCATCTAATAAACCACATATTTTACTTATCTTAATTACTGACTCCCCTCCTACCCCTCACTATAATGTTAAGCTCTAAGAGGATAGACATTTTTGCCTGTTTTATTCATTGCAAATCTCCAGTACCAGGCATATAGCCAGAACTCAATAAATATGTGTGAAAAGGATAAATCTCACATGCCACTCTGTGATCAATTAGTTATGGCTACCTGAAGCACTGTGTTAATAAAAGGATTGTCTCAACTTAGTAGGAAGAAGGCTGCAATCAATTAGTGATGACTACTGTGGGTGTGAATAGTAGTAGTAGCATCATGTTTGCAATGTATTTGCCTTCCCTGCTCTATCCCTGCATTTTTTTTTTCAGGCACAATTCATACCCAGTTAGCCTGTACCAATGATAACAAAGTTTATGTTTTGTCAAGGGCTTCAGATAAAGAAAATTGCTCTACAATTTAACATTCATAACATTAGGGAAAATATTTCTCTCCTAAGTCTCAATACAAATGCCAAGATTCAGTTTGCCTGCTGGATCCTGATTATTTTCTGGGGAGGCAAAGAATAACCTGTTACCATTATCTTTGAACAAACTCTACATAAAACATAGAATATAAACATTAAGAAATGAAAACTATATGACCTACTGTGGGGGAATTTTAAACTTGAAAACTGTCCAACAATGGAATTCAGAGTTTATGTAGGAGTTTGAGAGTAATTTTCAAAATGGGTAAAATATTCATGCAGCGCATGAGAATACCACCAGCTCTGTTATGAATCGGAGGACAGAATGCAACCCTCATGAAAACCAAATCTGCAACATTGCTCATGCACCTAGTGATCCTCTTTTAAAACATTACTCTCCTTTATTCATTCAAAAATATTTTCCAACCTCTTACTGTGTTCTTGATATTGCTTTAGGTAAAGAGAATTTAACAGACAGAGTCTCTGCCTCAAACACTTTACTTTCTCTTCCTCAAGTAGCATAATTTTCTGGCTGGCTCTGCTCACCCCAGTTAGACAGTCAGAACTCAACTGTCCAAGAGATTTCTATGTTTAGCATCAGTTCTTTGTTCCTTATCACATGGGATGCAAGACATTAGTGTAAGAGGACCCATGAAGTTTTTACTCAGCCTGTCCATTTTTAATTAGTTGTCCTCAGATACAGAACCTTTTTTCTTTCATGAAACAAGAGGCAGAATTTGAGTTCCATCTTCTAAGTCCAAGTATCACTTTCACAGGATTCTGGGTATTTTAAAGGTAATGACTGTCCAGGTTCCTCCTGGGGAGACTAGAGAAGTCTGGTGTGGGAAAGGTACCCAGAAGCATAGTGGGCACTAGGTCTGGGCAAGACCCATCAGTTGGACTGAACCTTGTAAGAATCACAGGCATGTGAAGGAGGTCTGGGTAGGGGTGTCGGTAATGCAATGGGTTCAGTTTTCAATTTATTTGCTGTAAGATAACTTTGTAAAATCCAAGATTACAGGCCTGTTAGGTAGTGAGAAATATGGCCAATCAATCAGTCATTCAGCAGTCCATCATTGTATTGGTGACAATTGACGTGCCCGGACTACAGAACAAGATAAAGGGGGCTGAGGATGGAGTTCTAGGGCACATCAACATTTCACATACATGATCTCATTTGACCCTCACCATAACCACTGTGGTAGATAGAATGGAGATTTTTTTAATCTTATTTTATAGATGATAAGAAGCTCTGAGAGATCGGGTTTTGCTCAAGATTTCATGGAGCAAAGTCAAGAATAGGCCTTGTGGGGCACCTTCTGCAACACCACTACTCTGTGGCATGGCCTTCCAGAGAGAAATAATGTATTAATATTAATCAAATTCTGTTGTTTCTGCATTTTTGATGATCACTCCGGCCATTCCGTCCTTATATATGGGAAAGGAAGAAAGGTTGCAACAATTGGATTTCCTTTATATGCTGCAGATGGAACATAGGACTAGAGTCTAAGCATCTTAGATGACTCCCATCACCCTGCCTGCGGCTGATTGCCTTCCATCTCCAAACACATCTCTTTTTTCCCCCACTAAAATCTGAGCCAAAGAAATGTTCTGAAACTCTGATAATTTTTATATTTTTTGTAACACAGTAGTTTAGACAAAGATGAACAGATTTAAGCAAAACAAGCTAAAAGTAATTTCTTCTTTGCAAATGTCAAGCTTCACCTTTGTGTGCCTTGAAATTCTTTGGCAACACACTTAATTCTGGGGAATCTGAGTTTATTAGAGGAAAGTTAGGAGGAAGCAGGCCACCTACCCTCCTCCCAGCCTAGTGTTAGATTTAGCCATGAGTGTGCCTGCACTGACACAGTGATGGTTTGAATCTCTCCCTTGTCTACCTGGAGGGAGGAGTAGGGTGTTTGCTTGGCTCTGTTTTAGAGCAACAACCAAGCAGTGGAGAAGCAGATCTTGAGTTACAGTGCTTTTTGAGAAGAATAGTATGAGCTTATCCCATCCTCCCAACATCTGCTAATAAATCTCCAGGAACATCAAGGGAACAAGATTAGCCTTGGAATGTCCAGTGGGCTGGGTTTTCTTGACCAAGCATTACCCATGGGAGTGTGACTTTAAAAGAAATGTACCTCATGAGCAGAGTAATAAGAACTGCCCCTACCATTATATCAAGTAATTTATCTGGGTACCCTGCTCGGAATGTTACTACACTATCTCACTTAACATTTGCATTATACTAGTAGGAGGTATCATTTCCTCCATTTTACAGATGAAAAAACTGAGTCTCAGAGATATCGTATAACTTGCTAAGGATCACAAAGCCAGTAGGAGGTGGGGGAACGAGTGTCTGACTCCAACACCCAAAGTATGACACCTCCTCCACCCAGGCAGGGACTTTGTCCCTAGGCCCGCAGCCCTTCGGTAGGGAGTTTATTTCAAATCTACCTGGCTGCTTTCTGGGTCACCCTTCCCTCCTGGATGGGACTTACACAGCCCCTGATCACATGGCGGTGCAGTGAGGTTGGAGGGCTAGAAAATATGGAGGCAGGCTTGCCAGATTCAGCTAATAAAAATACAAGACACTCAATTAGGTTTGAATTTCAGGTAAGCAACAAATAATTTCTTTGTGTAAGTATGTCTCAAATATTGCATGGGACATACTTATACTAAAATTCTTGTGCGATTCATTTGAAATTCAAGTTTAACTGGGTGTTCTCTATTGTGTCTGGAAGCGCCAGATGGGAGGGGGCCATTCCAGCCTTCAACCAGCACAGTGATGGGCTCTGCTCTCCTTCCCAGGTTGGTTCTTCAGGCAAACTTCCCTTTCCCAAACTTCCCAAATCTCCAGAGACTCAGCCCGCTTTCCTCTCTTTTTACTGGTGCCCCTGCCCAATCCCAAAGGAAAAGTTACCTAGAGTCCTCATGGTTCCCAGCTTCCTTTTGCTGGTCCTCAAAATAAACATGCATGGGGCTTCCCTGGTGGCGCAGTGCTTGAGAGTCCACCTGCCGATGCAGGGGACACGGGTTCGTGCCCCGGTCCGGGAAGATCCCACATGCCGCAGAGCGGCTGGGCCCGCGAGCCATGGCCACGGAGCCTGCGCGTCCGGAGCCTGTGCTCCGCAACAGGAGAGGCCACAACAGTGAGAGGCCCGCGTACCGCAAAAAAAAATAAACATGCATGCTCTCGCCTTTCTTTTTATGGGAGTTTCATCTAATCACTACAAGAACATGGAGAGCGGTGGTAACAGGAGTAATAAGCATGGAGAAATCGCAAAGCTCCCCAAATGATTACAAAGATCTCTTGGTGTTTATTCCCTCCTTTCTTGGCAGCAACCCTCACCAACTCCACCCTTCTTTCTTACCTGGTTCTAGAAGTCACCTCAGAGTGGTGCAGGAAGTCCCTCAGCCCCACAGCCTCCAGGCTGTGTCCTTTCATTTGAAGCATGAGGCTCATTCATCAATCATCTCCCTCCTCTACTGCTTAACCTAAAAAGTGCCCAATTGTTCCTTTGTCCCACATCACTGCATTGAATGACACTGTAGCCAGAGGACAGAGGCACCTATTGCACTGACTTGCCTTCATGCCTGAGCATCAGCTGTCTCAGGAAACAAACTTCTTTCTCTCTCTACCTTGCTGAGTCCTTCTCTTTAAATCCGGGGCAACTGCAAATATCTTCTGCCTTTAAACCCCTCATTCTCTATGCACCATCACATGAGCCTGAGACTCCCCGCACAGCCAGTATTACAACTGTTCCACTTCTGTTGATTTCTACTGCTCAGGCTCCTCACATTGCTGCCCAGCTGTCATCTCCGGGCAGCCCACTGGCTGATTCTGGACCACAGATTTGGGGGTGAGGTGTCGGGGGAAGATTGTACAATGTATTAAAAAATTAGCTGACGTTAAGTTTTTCTCATTCTCATGCTTCGGGTTTCTCTTTAAAAATCAAAAGACCCAGTGCCACCAGGCTCTCATTCCTGCACATTCCATGGTGCCTGCACAGCCTAGTTCCCCACCTCCCTCTTCTAGTTTCCTGCCAGGGCCCTGTCAGGATTGACAGCCCGTCCCGCAGCGGAGAATTACAGGTCTTCCTACACGAAAGGCAGACTATGAATGGACTCCTGTTAAACATATTATATAAGAGGCTGAGAACCAGGCAGATTATAGTATTTTTTTAAATGAGTAGTTAAAACAGTTCTACAGGAAGTAATTTATTTTTGCTTATGACTGTATATGCTAATTTGAGGAATATTGAAATATATGCATATGGTTATGTTGATGGTTCTTACAGGTTTAGAATTGATTTAGTACTATAAACTATATAGACATTGTAAAATTGTCTCATTAAATTTAAAGGAAAAGTTTATTGTTAAATAACTGTAAATCTGCGCATTGAATTTACCTCAAAGTACTTTTAATGTGGTTGCAAATGGACCTACAGTCTACAGAATGCTACAGAATCCAGTGTCTCTTCACTTTTGCCAATATATGAGTAACAGGCAAAAAACATGGACAAACGAACAGAATGTGGAACTTTATTCTCGGTCTGCTAAGACTCAGAAGAAAGGAACACGTTTACTAGCATCTAGATTAAAACACCACAAGTAAAGCTGATACTGGATCTCTTCAATACTCCCAGAAGCAGAAAAACATCTTGTGCTGACTTTTTTTTTTTTTTTTTTTTGCGGTACGCGGGCCTCTCACTGTTGTGGCCTCTTCCGTTGCGGAGCTCAGGCTATGGACACGCAGGCTCAGCGGCCATGGCTCACGGGCCCAGCCGCTCCGCGGCACGCAGGACCCTCCCGGACCGGGGCACGAACCTGTGTTCCCTGCATCTGCAGGAGGACTCTCAACCACTGCGCCACCAGGGAAGCCCCCCCTTGTACGGACTTTTGAGAAAAGTATTGCTTGTCCTCAGACTTCAGGAGCTGAATCAAAATCTGATACTGTTGATCATTTTACCTAAAAAGTTGTCCTATTGAATAATTTAAGAAATAAATTTTCTTTCACACATTTGACAACCACTTTGGGAAATAAGGCTCCCTAATATATTTAATCACAGAAATATACGCAAAATATTAACATGTCCGTCAAGCAATTATTACATTCATCACATTATAAAGTACAACTTAATGCAGAAAAATTTTTCTTTCTTATTTTTGTCAGAAAAATCAGAGAATTTTCCCCACTTAACCAAATTTGGCCCAGATAATTAGAAGGAAATCACAGAACTATGTAGTCACAGATTTAAAAATTTCAAGGTACCTTGGTGCCATGGTGGATGCATTTTAATCTTTTTACATCATCAGAGTTAATTGGAGGAAATGCAGAACAATACTGGCTCACAGAGAGGGAGCTGGAAGCGGGTTGCACCTGGGCAGAACATATGTCTAAATTTTGTCTGAATTTTGCACATGAAGAAACTGAGACCGAAGAGGGGAAATGATCAGGACAGTCTCATGGCTGGTGAGTAGAAGAGTGAGCAGGAGCCTGGGGCAAGGTCTCCTGGTTTAGTATTATTTCCAGCATTGCCTCCTTAGAAAGTGCATGATGACAGTGAGAGTCCTCTATACAAGAAGTCAGGAGGGTGTACTGTACACTTTAAAAGATTTTCATTAAAATGATGAAATACACTATGTTTTTACTTAAAGAAAGAAAAATATGTCCATATATATGACTAGAAGAATATATACCCTGATGCTAACTGTGGTCAATATTAACACTAGACTATAAGCTCCACCAGAGCAGAGAGTTTTGTCTTTTTCCTCACTGCTGTCTCCATGGCACCCACAACAATTTGGGGCATAGTAGATGTTTGACAACTATGGTGGCCATCTCTGCTGGTTAGCCTAGGACAGCCACATTTATGCCTACTGTCTTGGGGGCTGAGTTTTTAGTGCTCCTTTCCAAAATGTCACCCTAAATATTACTAAATATATAAACATATGTTAGAATAAGTAATTTATGAAGAATGGGATTATGGATTTGTTTTCATTTTCTTCTTTCGGTTTATCTGTATTTTCTAAATTTTGTATAGTGAACATGTATATTTGTGTAATAGGAAAAAAATACTTCTTTAAATTAAAAAAAAACTTGGCTCCATCACATCAGCTGCACTTGTTCAAATATTCAATTATATGAATCATTTCATTTCCTGATAATAGTGTGAATACTGTAATAAGCCTCCAGAACAGAATAAAAACACACACATATGATTTACATATACAATGTTAAAATACTCTGGAACACTAGAGCAAAACTGAAAACTACAATTTTTTAAAATTCAGATCACAGCAGAGTATGGTTTTCAAATTAAGCCATTTCTATTTTAAATATTTGGGAACTAGGCCTCTGTAACTGATAAGAGGTTCTTTAAATGTGTTAATTTGTTTAGGTTCTGAAAAATAATTTTTTGTTAATTTTTCTCCAGGGGTGTTTTGTCTCTATACTGTATTAAAAATGCCCACTCATCTCCATTTGTATGAAAATGTGGGCATTTACAGTGTTAGCCAAAAGGTTCCTTTGGTTTTTAAGCGAAAATAAAAGACACGTTTTTCATTTTTACCAAGAACTTTATTGAACCGTGTATTCACCATTTTGTTCCACTACCTTCTGTCATTTTTCAGGCAACTTCATAATTCCATCTTCCCAACACTTTTTGTCTCTTTGAGCAAAGAACTGTTCCAGGTGCCTTTTACAGTCTTCCAGGGAATTGAAATTTTTTCCATTAATAGAATTTTGTAAGGACTGAAATAAGTGGAAATCCGAAGGTGCAATGTCTGGTGAATATGGCGGATGAATGAGAACTTCCCAGCCAAGCTGTAACAGCTTTCGCCTGGTCATCAAAGAAACATGCGGTCTTGTGTTATCCTGATGGAAGATTATGCATTTTCTGTTGACTAATTCCGGATGCTCTTCATCGAGTGCTGCTTTCAGTTGGTCTAATTGGGAACAGTACTTGTTGGAATTAATCGTTTGGTTTTCCGGAAGGAGCTCATAATAGAAGACTCCCTTCCAGTCCCACCATATACACAACATCACCTTTTCTTTGGATGAAGACCGGCCTATGGTGTGGTGGGTGGTGGTGGTTCATTTCGCTTGCCCCACGGTCTCTTCCATTTCACATTATTGTACAGTATCTGCTTTTCATTGCCCATCACAATTTGTTTTAAAAATGGAATGTTTTTGTTACGTTTCAGTAGAGAATCGCATGTGGAAATACAGTCAAGAAGGTTTTTTTTGCTTAATTTATGTGGAACCCAAACATCAAAGCGATTCACATAACCAAGCTGGTGCAAATGATTTTCAGTGCTTGATTTGTGTATTTTGAGTATGTTGGCTACCTCCAGCGTGGTATAACCTTGATTGTTCTCAATTAATGTCTCAATTTGATCGCTATCAACTTCAACTGATCTACCCAACTGTGGAGCATCGTCCAGCAAGAAATCTCCAGCACGAAATTTCGCACACCACTTTTAACACGTTCAGTCAGTCACAGCACCTTCTCCATATGCTGCACAAATCTCTTTTTCTGCGTTTCAACCTTTCTTGAAATAATAAAGTATAATATGCGGAAAATGCTGCTTTTTTTCTTCCATCTTCAATATTAAAATGGCTACACAAAAATTCACCAATTTTGGTACATTTTTTAAAAATGCACAGCTGATATGACAGCTGTCACAATACAATCTAACAAAATTGTTTCAAATGAAGTTAAAGACAACTAAACACTATCAGAACCATCTTATGGAAAAAAGCAAACAAACCCAATATAAAAATGTACTGAATGGTTTTAAGAAAACTATGTTAACTCTTTCTTATTCTATTCAACTGAGAAAATAAATATTTTTTTAAACAATAAAATTCATTGCAGAAATACACTTTAAAATTTGGGTGGGGAATAGGAGAGAAAAAAGGGATGGTGAATGCTGAAGAAAATAAAAGAGGAAAAGAAGAGCCCACCCCACCCCTTTCAAACAGAGAAACTAAATGTAATGGGAGAGTGGGAGCTGCAGGTCTTCCCATAGCAAGAAAGAAACCTCTGAGCACTGATGCCCACAGCACTCCTTCCTTCCTGACACTCCCACCTCCTGGCTTCCAGGGTACTGTATTCTTTGACTCTCCAACTCTTCACACTCGGCTTCTGTCCATTTCAGCAACCCTGGGGCTCAGTCCTTAGTACTCTGCTGTGGTTCCCTTCAAAGGCTCCTCCCTCACCGTGATGTTGGCCTCCCACTATATCAAGAAATTTCCATCTCATCCAGCAACACCCTAAGAGTGCCACATGTTCAGTGGCTTTCAGATTCCTTTCCTTGAGACACTCTGCCATCCCTGAAATATTAACAAACAAGCACCTACTATGTGCAAATCACCGTGGGAATGCATTTTAATTTTTTTACATCATCAGACTTAATTGGAAGAAATGCAGAACAATATTGGCTCACAGAGAGGGAGCTGGAAGTGGATCCCACCTGGGCAGAGCATATGTGCATGGGACCCATTTACTGCTTTCATCACTTGCCTTTGTGGACGGAGCCACATCTGGATCCCATTACAATTATGAAAGGTGCAGGCTTCATGCTTGCTCTAAAGCCCGGCTCTGATTTCACAACCAGCTTGGAGAAGCAGGAGGCAAGTAAATACTTCCTGTTCCATTTGTAATCAACATGCACTTGACATCAATAAACTAGAATAATTACATTATCATTATCATTACCATCATTATTATTGGACACAATTGAGGAGATATTAATAGAGGTTTCTGCAGGATCCCTTTGGGATAGATGGGACTAACATTGGAATAGAGAGTGAAGGGGGTGCCATTTGTCTCTTTCCTTAGCCAAAGAGATGAGACAATTCTTTAAATGCTCTCAAAAGACATGAAGATTTGACCAATAGTAATCGATTGCTTTCATTGTTTCTTCCATACAAAATGACAAGATCCCTAGCCCTTGAACATTTTCTGAAACCCTAGAACATTAGAGGAGGAGGGGTCTTTAAAGATAGGCAAGTCTAGCCTTTCTCTCTCTTCCTCTCTTTAATTCATCTTATATTTGCTATCAAGGAAATGGAGGCTAACAAACTTGTCAGCACATTAGTTTGTGGAACTCAAACTGGAACCCTAGCCCTGGCCTATTTCCTTGAGAAGGAGAGTTTAACCAGGGCACCTACGCTCTCAAAGTGCAATTTCCTAACCAGGAATTAGACTTTCCAATGGCTCAAGATTCTTCACTTTGGCCCTTAGGCCTTCTATAGTCCATTATCTAATGTAATATAAATATTTGGAAAATAGCTACTTGGCCTCTCCCCTGAAGACAAAATTGGAAGGAGTGAACTTTACAGCAGATTAGTTCTGCTGTAAACCCTCTGGGTGGTGTGGGTTGTTAGACATTGGCAAGCATTGTGGACAGATTTTTTTTCCTTTTAAAAAATCTCTATATTGGAGATTTATATATAGTTTATTCTTTTTAGTGGGTGGTTTCCTTATCAACAGATGAAGTCCAAGGGAGTAAGGATGGTGGTGGAGAGAGACAAGCAGATTATTTTGTGTTCTCCATTATTTTGTATATCACACCTATGTTCCTGCTGTGTTTCTGGAATTATTCATTTGAACAGTGAGTAAGTCACCTAGGCAATGAAACTATCGGGTACATTCTCACAAATATGCATGTGTGTGTGTGTACACACACACACGCACACTACCTCCTTTATCTGCATCTTCATTACGTTTTACTCTATCACCAAAAATGTGCAAAGAGAAAAAAAACCACTCAGGATCTGTACACTCATAGCAGTCTCAGTGCATGGGTGGAAACCACTGGATGGGATCATCCCTGAATGTATCCCTAGCCCTTGGAGTCTCTGATTAATAAATACTGTTGACCCTGAAATTATTTTAATTATGATTTAAAAAACAAAATATAATTAATAAATAGGTATTTACCCACAGGTACCTCCTAAGTCACTGCAGCATTTTAAAAGAAATAAATCATGGGACATATCTTCACAGCAATCACCAATCATGTCAAAGGGACCCTTTTTAAAGGCAGCTTTTCTGTTCAGAAAAAGGGACAAAGGAGCCAGTGTAGAGTGGCTGTTCCAGAGAACTGGCTGGGCCAATGCAGAGAGGTGTCCTCCTCCAAATTTGGCTCTGGCTCATTCCCTGCAATTTGCTCACCTTTCTTGTATGAAATGACCGAATATTCCTCAACATCTTGATGATTTATTGGAAATAAGGGTTATTTATACGAAATCTTCCTGGAGGAATGGCAGGATTATGTAATGGCTTCCCAAGAGGCCCAGCTGAGCATTGCAACGCCCCTTCCTCCAATTCAGGGCAGAAACAAGAAAATAAAACCTCATTTAACTGTTTATTCAACCAAAACAAACCTAACTCCAGGGCTTGCCAAGATTTACAGTGCCAGAGGCAAGGGGGCGAAAAACCAGAAAGGGAAAGGAGGAAAGAGATTCATAAAATGTGGGCAAGCCGGGGAAGAAAACAGCTCACGCGGCATGAGCTTCCTGCCCCCTCAGACCCTATTTATGAAATCTGAGCTGCTGCACCCCTGGCACATGGAGCCAGAATACAGAATGGATGGAAAATGAGAAAACTTCAAGCCATTTCCTGACTTCTCCAGTGTGTTCTCACCTTTTACCAGTTGGGCCCCAGACGGGACAGGTGCGAACAACGTTTCCCTCACACTGTGTCCCCGTTCCCCAGTCCCTGTTCCTGGGAGTTCAGAGGGGCTGCATGCTGGAAGGGACCTCTAAAGGTCATCCAGTTAATCCTGCTGCCTTCAGACAACACTGCCTCACCATTAAAGACTGCATACTTTGTTTTGAAATATTCCGCAATCTCTGTTGGTCGTCTGTTTCAAGGTTGAACCATTCTATTTCCAAAATGTTTTCTACTTAGAAGTAAGAGAGAAGGGAGAGCTTTATGAAGAACAAACCCTGACTTATATCCTTCCTTCATGCTCTTCTGCCTATTCTCTTTTGCCCTATGTGACAGAAAGGGCAAGTACATTACTTTTATTGCACTGAGACTGGGGGATTAACATGGTTGGTCTGTATCACTGAACCTCTCTGGTTAGAACTCACAGATCACTGATGACTTAGCCCAAGTTCTCTTTACTTCATTACATCCACTGACCTCTAGGAACTTCTTCGGAGAGAGTAAGAGTCTCTGTTTAGCTGAGAAGAGAGACTTGCTGAGACAGAGCAGAGCTTCAAGAACACCACTCCCTTCTCTGGAGCTTTATACCTGGAGGGGTGAACTTCAGGAGAAGAGCAAGAGAAGGACAACTGGCTGCTTTCCAGAAGGTGGTGGCTTCCTGGAACTCAGTCTAGAATTGTGAAGAAAAGAGGTGTTTGTCAATTGTGGAGGGAAACATTTTGTCACCTTGAAGGACTTGTTCCCAGAGCTCTTTTCTTAGAGTCATTATTCCAATTCTTAGTGGTGTAATTAAAAAGAACCTTAGCACGGCCATCCAGGAGAGAGGTTAGGAGCATGGATACTGAGGCCAGGTTCATGGATTTGAAATGTTTCTGTACCTACCAGCCATGTGAACTTGGGCAAGCTATTCAACCTCTCTATGCTTCAGAGTAAGATGAGAATAATAATAGTGCCTTCCACATAGAGTTATTGGGGGGATTAAGTTAATTAATACGTGTGAAGCCCTTAGATCAGTGCCTAGTACAAAGTAAATGATTTATTTCATGGATGAAGAAGCTGAATACCAGGTCTTTAAATGACTTCTTGAAGTCCCACTATTTTGGACCAGCATGATTGCAACCACAAACCAGGTCATGTGGTTCTCAGAACAATTCTCTTTCTACCTCATCAAGGTATTGAAAAGCGGATGGAAGGTTAAACTGCAGAAACAGTGAGTGTAGGGAACAAGTTCCAAAATATTAGTTGTGAAGGGATGCAAATTCCCGCTGTGGTGAAAAGATGTCCAAGAACCAAGAGAGGCTCTTTATTTAATTTTAAGATAGAAGATACCTGTCTGTGTTGATGGGGTAAGAAGGTGGTGACAGTGAAGAGGGTGAGGTTGAATAAATAGGAGGAAATTTTAAAAAGAGGAAATAATAAAGCAAGAACCTGGAGAAGATAGGAGGATGTGTGGTACACAACTCAAGTGGAGAAATTAACCTTGAATGTCAGAAGAACACTGCCTCCTCTGAGACAGAGGGAAAGAGGTGAAGGTGGTGGTGGATGCAGAGAGATCCTAGGTGGAAGTACAGACAGACTACCTGACAGCAGGGGTCAAAGTCACCTGCTGGGCGAGAGGGACAGGGCTTAGTATGAAGTTTGAGGAAGGCAGTAGGAATTTTTAGTGGCCACTGTGGGAGTGGGAAAGAGCATTACTAGGGGATGAGAAGTTTTGCAGAGCAGAGGGGAAGGCAATAAATGAGAAGTGACTTCCAGCCAAGGCCATGG
This sequence comes from Pseudorca crassidens, assembly GCF_039906515.1. Classification (NCBI taxonomy): domain Eukaryota; kingdom Metazoa; phylum Chordata; class Mammalia; order Artiodactyla; family Delphinidae; genus Pseudorca; species Pseudorca crassidens. The sequence goes on from NC_090296.1 coordinate 106,604,165, forward strand.
GACTTTTTTTCTAGCATCTCTCAGAAGCTCAGGTTCAGGAACGGGAATCCAGGCCGACTGGGAAAACCCAGAGTTGGAGGTTTGCAGGAAGCTGTGTAGAAGGATGAGGTACAGAAGTTGAAGTTGCTGGTAATAAGGATCTTGACTGAGGGGAGAAAGAAATAGAGCCAGGAAGAGACCGAATGATGGGGAGAAATGCAGAAAATCAGGAAGCCAGATGCCAAGAACAAGTTGAAGAGTTGAAGGCCTGGAAGTGAGGATGCTGGGGTCAGACACTGAGACACAGGTTCGAGACTTTAGAGGTGGAGCAGTTCTAGGAGATGACCAAGTCTTCAGGATGGCCTTAGAAGTGGCTAGCTAGAGAGGAGCATAGTATGAGACCAAAGAATCACAGCCTATTCTTTGGGTAGGGAAACTGGGGCCCCTGCTCAGATCCCCACTTGGTGGTGGTGGAACACATGATGTCCTGACCCTTTATTAGTCTTTTCTGACCATAATTAAAACTCAAAATTTCTATCATGAATGTTACCCTGAAGGTCCTATGAAATAAGCTGACAGTTAACACAGCCACTGCAAGTACTATATTCCTGGATTAGCTCTGCCTGGGGCATTGACCCACGCCCCATCCAGCCATACTAGATAGAGCATTTTCCATCCAACTCCATTTTCTGACCGAAGCACTGACAAAGTTTCTTTGCTTTGCCAAACTTTAATCAGGCTCCTGAACCTTCTCCCAGGTCCATCTGTGCACTTTCTTGTAAAATCCAGTAAGAACTGTGGTAAGTCAATAACCAGAACTGCTCACACTCTACATCTGATCAGGTTCCATATCCTCCACCCTCCCCCAAGTGTCTGACCGCCCTGGCTGGTCTTCAGCAAGAATCCTGTTAGGTCAGTTTAGTAAGAATCCCCCTTACCCCTGATATTTCCTCTTAGTAATTTTCCATCCAGAGACTCCCACCCTGTTCCTTGGCTATAAATTCCCACTTGCCTATGCAATATTCAGAATTGAGGCCGGTTCTAGTCTGAGGTCACTCATACCCTATTGCAATAGTCCTGAATAAAATCTGTTTTTACCACTTTAATTACTGTCAAGCTCTGGTTTTTCTTTGACAGCACTAAGCGATTTTGAGGAATCTTCTCGATGTCAATCTTGAAAGCTTAGATATGTGAATTAAACAGTCTTAGCATCTCCTAATGTCTATTACCTATAAATTAATGTCAAATTTCTGGAACCCAATTATGTTTTCGGCATGTACCACATTCTGGGATAGTGTGTCACATAAATTTATCATCCATTCATAAAGTAATAGTTGCTTACTTGCCCTGAATTTGTCCTTCTCAAGCATCAAAAGATAAAGTGTGTGGATTCTCCTACTTTATGATTCTAGAGACTGTTTTTCCCCAGCCTTCACCCTTTGTAGGACTGAGTTCTAATCTATTTGTCTGTTCATATCCAGTCCCACTCCCTTCATCATATGTCCTTCTCTGAGAGTCTTATTTGTCAGGATAGTGATGACTATTTGATTAGCTTTACAGCTTTCAAAGCACTGTCTCATAACTCATCTTATTTGAGCCCCACTGTTATCCTAAGAGTAAGGAAGAACATCCTTCCCATCACAAAGATCAGAGAGGGGTTGACTTGCCCAAGGACACACTTGACTTATGACTCCATATTCTGGGCTTTTTCCATACCAGAAGCACTAAGGAGCATGACTTTTCAGGTTCTAGGTTCAAATCTTCACCTGTCACTTTCTATGAACTTGGACAAATTATGTAATTTCTACAAGTCTGAATATCTTCATAATTAAAACCAGGATAGATGTGCTTATCCTGAAAGGCTGTTAAGTGGAATAAATGAGATAATATCTATGAGTGCTCAGTCTATCATAACCACAATTCCAAATCTTTTATGTTGTTCTTGAGAATAAAATTCCTGGTCCTTTTCCTGAATCATAACAGAGACCTTGACATTTATAATTTATAATTAGAGTTTGGAAAATTCTTCTGTTATTGCACTACTTAATACTTTGCTGAACTTAAGTTGGTGTTTGCTCACATGTCATTGAAACAGCCCCACAACAGCAGAATATACATTCTTTCTAAGTGCACGTGGAACATTTACCAAGATAGACTATATTCTGGGCCATGAATCAAGTTTCACTACATTTTAAAGGATTAAAGTCATACAAAGTTTATCCACCGACCACAATGAAATTAATGAGAAATAGCAAATAGATATTTGGAAAATCCCCAAGTATTTAGAAGCTAAATAACAAACTTCTGAATAATACATAGGTCCACAGATCAAAGAAGAAATTAAAAGAGAAATTGGAAAGCATTTTGAACCAAATAACAATGAAAGTATAACATATCAAACTTCATGGGATATAGCTCAATCAATGCTTACAGGACAATTTGTATGCTAATATTATAAGCTGAATGCATATACTATTAGAAAATACGATCTCAAACAAATGATCTAAACTATTAAGAAGCTAAAAGAGGAAACAAATAATAATAAAGAGCAGAAATCAATTAAATAGAAAAGAGAAAAAACATAGAGAAAAATCAATAAAACAAAAACTGGTTCCTTAAGAAGATCAATGAAATTAATAAACATTTACCCAGATTGAAAATTTAAAAATTATAACACAATATAAGGAATGAAGAAATTAAGAATAATAGGAATGAAGGAGGCCTCATCACTACAGGTATAAAAGACATTAAAAGGATAAGAAGATAAACTGAACAAACTCACACCAATATACTTGACAACTCTGATGAAATGGACAAATTTCTTGAAGAACACAAACAACTAAAGTTCACTCAAGAAGTACAGAACTTGAAAATCCCTATACATATGTTAGACAGAATCTGAAGTTATAAACTTTTCCATCACAGAAACAAACAAATATGTCAAGTCTCAAATGGATTTATTGCTGAATTCTACTAAATATTTAAGGATGAAATAATACAAATTCTATATATGTTTTTCAAGAAAATTGAAGAGGAGGGAATATTTTCCAATTTAATCTATTAGACCAGCATCCTTCTGATGTGAAAACTAGATAAAGACATTATAAAATTATAGACTAAACTCATAAACACAGACGTAAAACCCTTAACAAAACTTTAACAGATCAAATCCAAGAAAAAAAAGATAATGTATCATGAAAAAAATGAGGTTTATTCCAAAAATGCAAGATAGGTCTAAAATTCAAAAATCAATGTAATTAACTATATTAACAGAGTAAAAAAGAAAAATGATATGATCATCTCAAAAGATGAAAAAAAAGACAAAATAAAATATCCATTTATGATTAAAAAAAAAAACTACCAGGAAACTAGGAATAGAAGGTAACTTCTTTCACCTGATGAAGGCCATCTATGGAAAAACTGACAGCTAACATCTTAATGGTAAAAAATGCTTTCCCCCTAAGATTAGGAACAAGGCACATATATCTGCTTCTAATACCTCATTCAAATTGTCCTGGAGATGTAATAAGGCAAGGAAATAAATGAAAGGCATCAGATATAAAGCTGTCTTTAAGATGACATAATCATTTATTTAGAAAATGCTAAGAAACTTTTTAAAAGCCAGAAGAGCTAATAAATGAGTTTTACAATAGTATAAAAAACATGAAATATTTAGGTATAAATCTTTCAAAATATGTGTAAAAGTCTGTATTACAAACATGCAAAAAAAGCTATAAAACATACCAAAAAAAAAGAACTACAAAGTACTGATGAAAGAAATCAAAGAAGATCTAAATAAATGGAGAGATGGAAATACCATGTTCATGGATTAGATGTTAATTCACTACAGAGAAATCTATAGGTTCAATACAATTCTACTCAAAATCTATCTCAATAAAAAAACTTTTGTGAAAATCTAGTTCACAAAAAAAGTTCATTAAAAATTTTTATGGAAAGTCTAAGGTACAATTTCTAAAAAGAAGAACAAAGTTGGATATTCACACTACCTGATTTCAAGACTTTCCATAAAGATACAATAATCCATATAGTATGATACTGATGCAAGAATAGACATAGACCAATGGAACAGAATAGAGAAACCATAAATAGACCCACACATTACAGCAATTGATTTTTGTCAAAAGTGCAAAGGCGGGACTTCCCTAGTGATGCAGTGGTTAAGAATCTGCCTGCCAGTGCAGGGGACACAGGTTTGATCCCTGGTCTGGGAAGATCCCACATGCCGTGGAACAACTGAGCCCGTGAGCCACAACTACTGAGACTGTACTCTAGAGCCCATGAGCCACAACTATGGAGCCTATGAGCCACAACTACTGAAGCCTGTGCACCTAGAGCCCGTGCTCTGCAACAAGAGAAGCCACCACAATGAGAAGCCCACGCACTGCAACGAAGAGGAGCCCCCACTCACCACAACTAGAGAAAGCCCACGCGCAACAACGAAGACCCAAAGCAGCCAAAAATAAATAAATAAATGTCTTTAAAAAAAAGGTGCAAAGGCAATTTAATGTTTTCAACAAAGGCAATTTCATGAAAAAATAAGGCAATTGAATGTTTTCAACAAATAGTACTGGACCAAAAAGATAGCCATATGGAAAAAAACTAAGCTAAAAACTCATACCTTTTAAAAGATAAAAAAATTAACTCAAAATTGATAAGACATAAATGTAACACTTAAAACTATAAAACTTTCAGAAGAAAATCTTTTCTAACTTTAATTTCCTCAAAACATAAGCAATAGCACGATTTACCTAAGAAAAAAACTGATACATTGAAAGACAGTGTCAGGAGAATGAAAATACAAGTCATGAATTGGGAGAAAATATTTGCAAATTGCATATCTGATAAAGCACTTGAATCCACATATATAAAGAACTCTTAAAAGTTAGTAAGAAAAGAAACAAAATAAAGGTTTAATCAGACACTTCACTAACAAAGAAATACAGGTGACAATAAGCACATTAAAAAAGATGCTCGGGTTTCCCTGGTGGCGCAGTGGTTGAGAGTCCACCTGCTGATGCAGGGGACATGGGTTCGTGCCCGGGTCTGGGAGGATCCCACATGCCGCGGAGCGGCTGGGCCCGTGAGCCATGGCCGCTGAGCCTGCGCATCCGGAGCCTGTGCTCCGCAACGGGAGAGGCCACAACAGTGAGACGCCCACGTACCGCAAAAAAAAAAAAAAAAAGATGCTCAACATCATAAATCACTTTGGAAAATATTAATTAAAACAACAATGTGATACAATTACTCACATGTTAAAAAGACAAACAACAAAAAACCCCTTAAGTACCAAGCCTGAAATTCTCATACATTTCTCATAGGAATGCAAAATGGTATTGCCACTTTGAAAAACAGTTCAGCTATTTCTTTTAATGTTAAACATACACTTATGTTACCTAGTAATCTGGGTATTTAAATATCCTAGATATTTACCCAAGTGAAGTGATAGCTAATGTTCATACAATAACCTGTACACAAATATTTACAGCCACTGTATATATAACTGGCAAAAACTGGAACCAAATGTCCTTCAACTGGTGAATGGGTAAACAAACTGTGGTACACCCATACATAGGAACACTACTCAGCAATAAAAAGGAATAAGCTACTAATGCACACAAACATGGATCTCAGATGCATCAAGCTTAGCCAGACTCAAATGCTACATATTGTATTATTCCATTTATAAGGCATTCTTACAAAGGCAAACTATAAGGACAGGGAACAGACCAGTGGTTGCCAGGAATTGGAGTGGGAGATGTTGACTACAACAGGAAATGGAGGGTTTTGTGGGGACTGGTTGATGGAACTGTTCTATATTTAAATTGTGGTGGTAGTTATCCAACTGTATTTACTTATCAAAACTTATAGAACTGTATACCAAAGAGAGTTAACTTATTATATGTGTATGTATATTATACCTTATTTTTAAAATAAAAAGAAAAAACCAATAAGATTCAGAGGTCAAGCTGACCAAGATCCATAATTAGTGAGTGGTGAAATTGGGATCTGAATCCAGTTCTGACTCCAAAGCTTGTGTTCATATCAACCATGGCAGAGACAGTGGCAGTCACGTACCCAATTTCTCAATCTTTCTTCTGTAATGATAGCTAAGGAGACTATGTGTATTCCACATGATCCACCACAAAACAATGGAACTTCCATGACTATCTGAAATATAAACTTTTGCATGTTAACCCATAGATGGTGGGGCTGTTTGTTACTACAGCATAAAGTATCCTGTTCTAACTGATACAACCACTATGTTACACTCCCCAGTAGCTTTCTTTTGTAAGACCTGAGGGTCTGTGTAAGAATGTTAGGTTATAACCCTGGAACAACACAGAGGAGAAAGTTGTTGAGGGTCTTGAATCCAAAATGTAGAAGTATAGACTCTATTGAGTAGGTGACTGGGTCTCCCACATAGCTGACATCCTGGATTCAGTCTTAAAGAACTATGAAAGAGCAGTGGCCTGGCTGCAGAGCTCTGCTGACTCTGTGACTTGCACCTCTATGGCTCTGCCCAGGAGCCATTTTCCTGGGTATTAAACAGCTATGGCTCTCACTGGCAATCTCTCCAAAGGCTGAACCCCTTGGGCACCAAGAGCATCCAGAGCCTTCCTGTTTGGGATCTAGTGCCCTGGCTGGCTCCTGCACTTACAGGCAATGTTTTCCTGTTCAGGTTGCAATGTTCTGTGGAAAATGTGAAGCAGAAATTGTTGTGATAAGCCCGGAGCTGAGGGGCCTCTGGGGAGCAGCCCTAGTGAGCTGGGTCACCTCATTTTGTGAGGGCCAGCCCTGGGGGAAGCTCCACAGACTTAATTAAAGCCAGCAGGAGCCTGTTTGAAGCAAGAAGAGCAAAAGAGTGAGGGCAGCAAAGAGCAAGCTAAGCCAAACCCACCTCGTCCTGCTAGAAACCAACCTGGGAGCCCCATAGGCTGGAGCCCAGGTTAATACCAAGGCACAGGATGTGTGACGGGTAGCACAAGGAGTGTTGTGAGCACCAGGGGGCAGGAGAGAGGGCTGGAGCAGGAAGGCAAGGTGGCTGACCTGAGGAGGCTGGGGGAAGATCACAGCTCTTTTTATAGAAACTGGTTCCCAGGGCTGAGCTGCTGGTGATCACCAGAGTAACCAGCTGGGGTATGGGGGTCGGAGGACACAGGAATCCCAAACAAAAGTGCTCATCAAAGTTTCAGGGAAATATTTTAAAGCCAGATCCTGCTGCCATACCTTCTTCTGGAAGGTGTGCTCACCTGCCCCAGCCCAGAGAAACCTCTTCCTCCTATGGAGGGTCTCCTTTTCTGCTGTTTATGGACCCCTGCGTGAATAAGTGTGGGCAGCAGGGGCTCCGGCTTCTATCCCTGTGTATCCCTAACCATAGCTGCTCTGGCCCCATCTACAGACCTGGCAGGGGCTGCCTCTGGCTTCCAGGGCTACCAGACCCATACCATGCTTTGGGCTGGAGAGAAATGGACTTCTTTTTTCCTTCTACAGCCATGTGGGCTCTGGGAATGCTTTTGAGAGGACTTGACTTCTAGACCAGATAATAAAGAGTGGACAACAAGCCTGAATATGAATTTGTACATTTACATAGCACTTTAGAGTTTGCAAAGCCCTTTCACATATCTTGTCTCATTTTCCCCCTGATTAATTGTGAGATCCTTAGAGCAGGAATTCTTATTCCCATGTTACAGATGAGGGAATAGAGACCCAGGAAAAATTAAATAACTCACCAGTCAGAGGGACAGACTCAAGAGCCTTTCCTATGGCTTAAACCAGGAAAGTTTTGGGGTTTTTTTTCTGTCATATATGAGACATTGGTAAAAGATTTCTCTTGCTAAAAAAAAAATAAAATAAATAGCTATAAAAATTTGAAGATCAATACTCTGTTTTTTCCAATGAGGAAACAGAGACCCAAAGAGGTATAATGATTTTCCCAAGTACATGCTAAGTAAGGGTCCAAGGTGAGGCCAGAACCCATTTCTCCTGCTTCCAGGTCAGTTCCCTTTTTTTTTTTAAACCCATATTATGGTTCTGGGCCAGAATTATGCAGTGTGTCTTTACTCTCTCCTAAAGTTTTCTTGCCAGGGTCCAGACAGACTATCAGAATTAAGGGCAGAAAGGAGCCTTAGTCCCTATCTGAGGAAAGGGGTGTTACACTTCACCAACGAGGACACCAAGGCCAGGCAGAGGTGACTTTTCCCACATCATACAGTAAGTTAGAGGCAGAAACGGGATGAACCTAGAGCCCCTGGGTCTCCAGGACCATGTTCTTCCACTATCTCCCCAGGTTGCCCTGACTTCCTACCTCAAGAAATTCCTGACTCTTTCCTCACTGATATCCAATTACCTCCTAGCTTCTCAGAACCAGGTGAGGGTTCTTTCCAACCCGCTCCACTCTTGATAGCAGTGATTTTCCCTCTCCATCCCTGCCCTAGCACTGGGTGCAAGATAACGTATTTAAGGCCATCTGTGACCAAGAGGGAAAGAGTCATAACCTACTGCAGAGTAGAAATGGTGGAGGTGAAGGAGGGACGTGTCCTTCTGTCCAGTTCCCTAATTCTGTAAAACTTTTCATGCCTTCTCCCTTGACAGCCCTTAATGTCACCATACTGCTGGCACAGGACTTCAAAGCAGCCTCCATGGGGGAGCTTCAGATCACCATTAAGGGAGAGTGGTGGTGGGTTCATACTCTCCTCCTGCCTTAGACACATCTGACTCCCATCTCCAGCCCACCCTGTCTCTGAGGCGCTCATGCAGCTTTGCATTCCCAACACATACACACAGCACCAGGAACAATGCCGCACCAGCTATTTGTTTAATATTTATTATATATTACTCTAATATGTTATTGTATTTATTAATACATTATATTTATTGATACATTTGTTATATTTATATTATAGAATATTTATGTATTATAAATATATATTTATTAACACAGTATTATGTGAATCAATATTATATATAATTCATAATGTATAGTAATATATATAATATACTGTCATATGTTATATATAATACATGGTATTAACATATATAATATATAACATAAAATGTTATTTACTGCTAATTGATTCATTAATAATTAATACATCCCTGTATACTCATGCAGGACTAAACCCTAAGGGAGACAGAGAAGGATCCTGAGCAATATATTTCATTAGTTACAAGAGTGAGAACTAAATCCCAAACGTAGTTCCCCAGATGCTTTTCATATACCTTTGCATTACCTTTAAAGACTCCTTAGGACCCCCGTTCTCATTCGTTTCCATCTCCTGAACTCCTAGTTTTCTAAGACTGAATTGTACTAGCTTCACTGATGCTTCTGACATGCTCTAAAATTACTAAATGGTTATCAACAGGATGCTGTGTTCTGGCCAAACCAAACAGATGCCTGTTTGCTGGTCTGGGGTTAGCTGGAAACATGCAATCTTTGAGTCCTGCAAGATTCTAGATTTGGAAAATGCCCACAAGTGTCTGAGGGTGGGGAGGATGGATCCGTGGTGGTTTCTGCCCCTCGTGTCACCCCTTTCACGCGACTCAGTTTATTCATCTGCAACAGGATTGAGAGGCTGCTGGAGCAATTATCCCTCACAATGGGGCTGTGAGAAACAATTAAAGAAACATTGCAATGTGTCTGAATGAACAAATTCATATGAAAAACCACTTGAATGGGTCCCTGGGGAACAACAAACAGATTTTACAAGTTCACAGTTACTTAGCTAAGATCAGGTGATGATATTTTATTTGAGAAAAAAGAAAACCTTATGTGCTAGCAGAGATGCCCATGCTTGGGCTGAGTGAGGGCCATCTGGGAGGAGGGAATGGGGTTGCCTGGTTCGGGGGCCTGGGAGGAATATTCACCGTTTCTGGTCACATGCTAGTGGAGTCTTCCCCATCGCTTGGGTGCTGCCATCCACCTGCCTGGATGCCTGGCTTTCCCTGACATCCCCTTCCATGGCAGGCTTTCAGCTTTATGTCTTCTTCCTGGGTTTTCATTTTCTCAGCTTTTGTCTTGTTTTAGAAAATAATCAGATGAAAATGCCCCCCAAAAGCTCAATATTTAGCTGAGACGTATGGTAGGAACTGGTTAAAAGCATCTGTCTTCTTTACCTCCCATTTTCCATATTCTTCAGGAATAAGAGGGTCACATACCCTATTTGGCAAATCTATTTTTAATTTCTTCTCTTTTTTTCATGTTTATGTATTTTAATCTTTTTCTCTTTCTTTTCCTTCCTTTGCCTCTTTTCTTCTCTTTCCTTTTTTTTTTTTAAAAAATGAGTTCCAGGATTCTTAGTTCACCATGTAGCTGTAGATGTCTGTGAGGTGGCATGAGTGGCTTTATCAGGCCCAGCAGTTCAGAGGGAAATACTCATGATGCTTTGTCTCAAAACTCACACAGACTGCTCTGCTCTAGAACTGAAATATCATACCTTTATGCCTTTGGGAAACCTAAGGGGCCTTCTGGGCCCCAGTTCCCACACGGAGTAACAGCAGCTATGAGTCTGGGAGGATGGAGAGAAGCAAATCTACTCCCACAGCCTCACCCATACTGCGGTCCAGCTCCTCCTCCTTTGAGGTTGTTCAGTCCCAAGGGAAATTAGCTGAGGGTAGAAGACCCAAGGCAGGGCTGGCTATACAGTTACCACTGTATTTTTCTGGCTCATCACACAATTTCTCTGGGTCTTACTTTATTTATAAATAAACAGGAGAGGCTTGTACTAAATCAGTGGATTTCAAAATTTTACCTCTTTTCTTTTTCTCAAAATCTTGCATAGGACCTCATTATAGGAAACAGGTAAAAGTGGGGCTACCCTGATTGAACGTGGATGGGAGGGCTTGGGCACTGAATTCAGGGTCCAGGCTGGGGGCCAGCGGAGGAGATGCCCACTGTGGATCCTTCCAGTCCCAGTACTTGATGATACTTGGGCCATTGCCCCTGACTCCAACTGATGATGCAGGAGAGAAGTAAGGAACCATAGTATCACCTTCTCTCCCTGGTGTCCCAGCATCCCTGCCTGCCTTCCCTAGTCCACAATGACTGGGTGAAAACAGGATCCTTTGGTTGTGGCCTGACATTAGGGAAAAATGTCCAGGCCCCTCCCCACCCCCTCTCCCACCCCCCACGGCCCACTGCTGCCTTCTTCCTCAGCCTCCCAGTTGCCGAGGCCCTGGCAGATGTGAAAGCTGACCTGGGACCTGGGACAAGGCCTTGTGGGGGGGAGCTGGTGACTTCACAGAGGAGGAGATCAAAGGAGGCTGAGCTCATCTGACCCAGGCCGCAGAGTCAGGGCCAGGGATAGCTGTGAGAACAGAGGGAGGACACGGGAGCCCTCCAGGCAGGCAGGAAGGAGGCTCCTGATACTTCTCCGACGTCCAGGTGGTACCTGCTTTCCCTCACAGCCATTTCTTTTTTTTTTAACTTTTTATTTTGTATTGGAGATATGTATGGCTGAATTGCTTTGCTGTGCACCTGAAACTGTCACAACATTGTTAATTGGCTACGCCCTCATGGCGATTTTGTGGCAGACAGTTGGAGAGTGTGTGTCGGGGGGCGGGGGTGGTCAGGAGAATTTCTGGTTGTTTTGTTCCTTTTAACTAATTCCTCATCCTTTACTTCTCTCCCACCTCTTCAGATTTTATAGGAATTTTTGGCTATTCAACACACCCTCTTTCCTGTCAGACGATATTTCATTTCTCACATTCCACCCCGGGGCCTAGGTTAGCACAGCCCGGCTGCCCCAGTTAACCTAGGTGAGATATTAAACCCCACCCACCCCGGGAGTCACCCATCATCATCCCTGAGCCGCGGGTCCGCTCTGTAGTGAAAGGGAGGTGATAACAGTTCTCATGGTATTTTCAATTAAAAATTCCTGAAATGTTTCCAACATCAGCCAGCCAGAAAGGAGGGTGATAGAGAACAAATGGTGACAAGGAGAGAAAGAGAGAGGAGGAGAATGAGGGGGCAGAGGGTGGGGGAGGGGAACAAATATGTGAGGGGCCGGGAGTCAGCAAGGGAGCCAAGGAGGACTAGACCAGAAAAACGGAGGCAGGAAAGAAGACGAAGGGCCCAGATCAAGCTGCCAAAGTAGAACGGGAGGCCTAAGAAAGAAGCAGAACCTGCATGTGGAAAAACTGAAACCACCAAAAGATAAAGTGCTTTGGCTACAAGTCCAGAAACTGCAACCACGGTAGCTGGCACTTTGTTGGCATTCGTTAGCCAAGTTTTATGTAATGTTCTTAAGTATTCTTCCTTTGTTATTATTTTTTTACCATGTCCTATATTATGTTAACCAGGGGGCCCATCCCAAAAATGTGCCTGAGGCCACAGGAAAGGGAGCTACAGAGATCTAAACCTTTTCGGGAACAAGGACCCAAGGACATCCCCAAGTCTTTGGTTGTCTTTTGAGAAGTTACAGAGAACTCAGCCCTGCCTGACATCCAAGGCAGGTACTTGGCAAACTCATGTCGTTGAAACCGATGTGGTCCCCCATCATGTTGGGGAGGGAGAGCCACAGACAAAGATAAATATGAGAGAGATGGGGAAAGGCCATCATGTAACATTTCCAAACACACCACTTCAGAGAGTGTGCGGAGGAGGAAATGAGAACCGGTCATTTCAAAAGCAAAAAAGCAAAGTAAAAGCCCCACAGGCACCCAATCCACACAATCCTCCTATGCAGAGGGGAGTCACTAGATCTACGGGAACCGCCAACCCCAGGAATGCTCGAGAATCCTCTTGAGGAAACAGCCTCACTGTGGTTTTCTGAAGAGTGTGAATCCCCCTCCAGTGTCCCCCAGTCCAGGCAACGGTGCCACCCACAATCCAGTTGGCGCATATCAGAAACCCTGTCCCAGTCCACCTGGACTCCTCCCCCTCCCCCTCCATTATTATCCATCCCCACATCCTCGAAATTGTAAACATGGCTCAGGCCACCATCCCATCTCACCTGGGGTAGCTTCCCAATGGCCTCCCTGCAGCTGTGCTTGCTCCCTCTAATCCACTGTCCACCCTGTAGCCGGATGATCTAAAAAAAATGCTACTCTCATGGGAGCTTGCTTATAGCTTCTCACTGCCCTCGAATCAAGTCCAAGAGATTGAGCCCGGGCTACAACATCTGCTGGGATTGGTCTCTGCTATCTCTCTAGCTCCATGCTACAACTCTCCCCCTCTCCACTGCTGGACCCCCTGGCCTTCTTCCAGTCCTGTGAATGCACAAATTTCTTTTCTGTCACATGGCTTTAGCATCTGTAATCTGTATGTCAGGGTCTCTTCTTTCTGTGGTACAGGCATTATCCCTTAGAACTTGCTGAGGGAAGGGAAATATCAACAGAAGGGGGCCATATAGTCTCCCTGGCTTGCAGGGTCCTCTGCTGGTCTGTACTCTCTGCCCCTTTAGTAATTGCAGGATGTAACACAAAGTCCTTGGAAAACCCCAAGTAGCTCCCCCGTCTCCTTACCTCCAACACCACCATGTCTGTTCCCACTGACAGACTACATACTAACTCCAAATTAGTCATTAGTAGTTGTTTTCCTGAAGGTTTAAAAGAGCATCCCTAAATGTACCCAGTGGAAGAACAGGGAGTTCTCACTTAGGCTAACTTGTCCCTTGGGCTGAAGTGAGGGTGTAAAGCCTCACATTAGTCTTTGAATAGACAATGGCCCTATTTCTCCACCCTTGCTATGCAACTTTGTACCCACTTTTGAGCTCCTCTCTGAACTATCCAAATCCAAAGCTGTTGTGGACTGAATATCTGTGGCTCCCCAAAATTCATATGTTGAAGCCCTAACCTCCTATGGGGATAGTATTAGGAGGTGGGGGTCTTTGGGAGGTAATTAGATATAGATGAGGTCATGAGGGTAGGGTCCCCATAATGGGATTAGTGCCCTTAAAAGAAGAGGAAAAGACACCAGAACTTCTTTTCCATGTGCACACACACCAAGAAAAGGCCATATGAAGACACAGTGAGAGGGTGGCTGTCTGTAACCCAGGAAGGGGGCCCTCACCTGACACTGCATCTGCCAGCCCCTTGATCTTGGACTTCTAGCCTCCAGAACTGTGAGAGATAAATACCTGTTGTGTAAGCCAGTCTATGGTATTTTGTTACAGCAGCGTGAGCTGACTAAGACATTCCTCAGAACACTTACCCCTCTCAAGGGGAAACCACTGTGCCTCTGGCTCAGGCGTTGGGAGATGCTAATGGGCCATTCCTCCTCCCAGGCTTCTCCTTGCCTGGAGAGGCAGAGTCCCAGTGATTGCTTCATCTGCACTTTGGTCTTTCTCCCCAGGGGATGCCCATCACTGGTTTCTTCCTGAATCACCTACAAGCATATGCCACTATGGAAACCAATTTTTTTCTGAGAATGACAGTCTAGTCTATGAAGAAAACCTAACTCTGACCTTGTGAAATAACACTTGCCTTTTTATGCCATATGTGTATTTGTCTCCTTTCTGAACTATGTTCATTACAAAAAGCCCCTCACCTCAACCTTCACCCCCACATTATCTGAGATTGCATTTCAGGATGGAGGGCACTATCTCCACACAACTTCTCCCTGGAAAATGAGGGAGGGTCCATTTCAGTTCCTCTCCACAGGCATGCTTTTCCTTCAGACTGCAATGTTCCTTCCTCCCCAGTTCCATTATCTAAATGGCTTCTGATTGTCTTTCACTTCTCAGCTCAAAGTTCCTCAGGGAGTTCGCTCGCTCGCTCGTTCGTTCATTTGTTCATTCATTCATTCATTCCTTACTTCCTAGCTCTGTACCAGGCCCTGGACCAGATGTTGGAGATACAAAGATGAGCCAAGACAAGCATGTCCCTTATGGAGCTCATAGTTTTGTGGGAGCAGACAATCAAGTTTGAAGGCATAGAGTGCCACTGTGATAAGCTCCAGGAATGCATCACTGGACAAATTGGACCCATTTAGAGAGGGCAACAAGGGAGATGTATGAGCATTCCAAGCAGGGGAACAACCCATGGAAAGGTCGTTCATCAGGAGGGAGCAAAGCACGTATTAGGGATTGAAAGAGGGCTGGGGTGGCTGAGGCAGAGAGTGTAGGCTGTTTTAGTACGAGTTTGGGGAGAGGGAAAAGGACAGAATATCAGGACTTTGTAGGATATGCTCTGGAGTTTGTCTTGACTCTTTAAGAGCAAAGAGACATTGAGATTTTCAGTGTTGGGAAGGGGGTGGCGGTGTGGAAGTGTAGATGAATAGAGGTGAGGGTAAGGGTGGCATGATCAGGTTTTCCTTTCAGAAGACCACCGTGGCTGCATTGTGTAGAATGGACTGCAGGGGCCCCGGGGTTGGGGGTAGACCCGGTACTACAGTGGTAAAGGGGTACTACAGTGGTAAAGGCAAGAGACAACAGTGCTAGTGGAGACAATGGCAGTGAAGATGGAGAGGGGTGCAAAATTCTGGAAGATACTTAGGAGCACAATCCAGGGGCTATGGTGTGGGATTGGTAATCGGGAGTGAGAGGGTATGAGGATGAGTCCTTGGTTACTGGCTTTCACACAGGCGTTGGGGGTGTGAGTTCTGTGTTCCCAGATGGATAGGACTAAAATAAGACCTGGTTTGGGAGGGCAGATCATGAGTTCTATTATGCCCTCCCTGTACAAACCCACCCAACGCTCAGCAGTGTTGTCATTAATCACCATCTGGGTAGTTATGTGTTTACTGTATGAATTTTCTGGACAATTATTCATTCCACGAGGGTGGGACTAGAGTTGGTCTCATTCACCAGGAAATCCACAGGGCCTGACTTGCTGGCATTCAGCAAATGTTTGTTGAATAGATTAGTGACCATCTGCCTCGGTCCGTGTGCCATTTGAAACATTCGCCATTTCTGTAGCCTCCATGTATCCCAAACTGAATTTGTAACTAACCTTGCATGTTGGGAGTTGAAAAGCGCTGGGCTTGGAATCAAAAGATCTGGGTTGAAAACCTACTAGTTATGCGCTATGTTAGCCAAAGGTCTACAGATGAGTCAGAAATATTCAGAAATATGTTCCCTCTTGGGTAGAGCAACCTGGAAGCCAGGCCAGTCAGAATATAAACACAGCAAACTGAGAAGTGGTGATTATCATTCTGAAGGTGCTAGCTTTAATATACCTGTAATAGCTTATTTTACTTTATCATTTCACTTCATTTCATTTTTATTATTTTTAAATGGTGGGGTCCTAGAGGGGCCTCAGAGTAGATCCAGGGTCTCCAAGAAGGGACTGAGTTTCCCCCCAACAGTGGGGCTTCCCCAAAAGGAATTTCTCTAGGAGACATTTCTCTAAAAGACATTTGCCTTCCATCATTCTTTCCTTGGAAAGAAGTCAGAGGTCAGAGGGGTTAGGGTGTGAGCTCTGAGTCACGTGGGGGAAGGTGGGAGCCCAGCCTCAGGAGTCCTGGTTCCAGACCCAACCTGCCATGTGGTGATGGAGAAGCTAGCCCCACCCCAGCCAGAGCCTGAGTTTCTGCATGTAGAGAATGAAAGCCTTGTACTAATTTAATGCTGATTCCCAGGGTGGCACTAGGTTTTGGGGGTGCTGCTGTAGAGGCAGGAGAGGTGGTAGCTTACAAGGCTAAAATCAAGGAGGTCAGAGTTGGTGGGATGAGGCTGCTGACCTGATACCAGGAGGCACAAGTTTAAATCTCCAGCCACCTGGGGTCATTCTGTCGGCTCATCAATAAGGCACCCCTGAACCCCAACCTAAAGTGGGCCCCCCATTATTTCCTATCATAGTGCCCTAATTTTGAAATAAACTATACAAATTGCACAACTTTAAACTAAATATTTGTGTGATTATGTTTCAAATGTGTCTCTGCCACCAGGCTATAAGTTCTATTAAATGACCATTCTGTATGAACAGAACTTAGCACAGTGCCTGCCAGGCACAGAGTAAATGGAGATCTGTTGAATGAATGGATGGATGGATGGTTGAATAGATGAATGAATGAATGTATGGATGAATGGATGGATGGATGGATGGATGGATGGATGGATGGATGGATGGATGGATGGAGGAGTGTGTGAGTGAGCGAATATGGAAACAGCAGTTCCCATGCTTCAACATTCCCTGTTGCACTGGGACTTCTGTCTTCTATTTTTGATAAGTTCACTCCTTCTTCCCCAATGACTGCTCCCATCCCCCACCCTAGCAGAGTCCACGCCACTTTCCTTCGTCCCAGGAGAAGACCCAGATCTCTTCAGCTCACGTGCCAGGCTCACCAGTGGGACTCTTTTTACTACTTCTGTGCCTGCTGTCCTGGTAGTCTTTGCTTCTGTGATTAGAAGGGTTAGAAATTAGCCCAGTTCTGAAGATTACTTCACGGGGACTAACTGCCATCCAATTTCTGGTTTGCCAAGAGTTTGCCAATATCTCCAAGATGACTGTGGTCCTGACAATGACAGTAGCTCCATCATTATGTCCTTATTACTTGTCAGGCTGCGCTGAGCACTTCCACATCATCATTCATTCTCCCAGACATCCTGTGACATAGATGCTATTCTTGCCTCCACTTCCCAGATGAGGGCACTGAGGCACAGAGGGGGCCTGTCCATAGTCATGCAAGTAGCAACGGGCTGAGATGAATTTGGATTCAGGCAGTCTGAGTACAGAGACCATGCCTGTAGCCATACGATAATTTCCTCTTGTCCTAAAAGTGTGTTCCTTTCCATTGAGTTCCGGCTCCAGCTGTGAGATTTCCATTCTAGGGTTCATATTGGGTCTCCAAGTAATGCCCAACTGCAAAGCGGGTGGGTGTGGAGAGGGCTGCTGTGTCCTGGGGAGAGGAAATATTTTGATTTTTGAGTGTCAATGGTGCATACAAGTTCTGCAGATTGTCCTCCTGGGGCTGCAGGCTGTGCTTTCAGGAAATGCTCAAGTATCCACTCTGGATGTGATCAGCCCAGGGAGGAGGGGCAGGTGCCCAACCTCTGAATGTCAAGTGTGGGCCCAGGACAGTGGTGATTCTCACACCTTGGCTTCCCAATAGAAGGATGCTGAAGCTCTGCTGCAACTCTTTCTCACTGCATTTATTTCAATTTTAAACAATAAGGATTTAAAAAATCAAATTTAGGAATTAAATCCAAAAGTGTGCCAAACAACAGACTATAACACACGGAGGACTGATGAGTATTTCATAAAGCACCATTTTAAAGTAACAGAAACGCTCCCAAATTAGTGCTTTTAACCCTTTTTTTTTAATTGCTTGGATTAAAATCAACTCTTAAACAAGCCTGGAACCAATATGCTGTTGTTTTTTCTGTTTGTATCAATCTTACAGCTGTTGCCTTGCTAGGATTAATTTGTCTCCGAGGGGTTTCAACACTATCCTCCCTAGTGTATTTTCAGAGCCCATAATGTCATGTAATCGGGACCATGTTATTTTTGTCTGAATCTCTGGGAGTGATGTAAGAGGAAAAAGGAAACCAGCTAACTCCCAACCATTTGACCAAAGGTTAAATTAGTCTTGGCCTTTCCCCAGCTGGACAGAATGCTGCTCAGTCAAACATTTATTCCACCCAGCAGAATGGAAGTCCTCTTCCTTTCTTCTTGAATTATTTTCCTTACAATATCCTTCCCCATCACGTCCCCAAGTAATATGCCAATACTCGTGTCCCCTTCCTGGGCCCCCACCATCTTTACGTTGTTCATTATGGATCACTGGCACAGAGTAGAAGTGTGCAGAAAAAGTCATACGAGATGAACAAAGATCCTGATGTGGGAACTGGAGGTATGTTTTTCTTAAGAAAGATTTCAAGCTGCTAAGTGGCTGCAAGGAGAACACACTGCTTGGCTCCTTGGTCTTGTCACCAATGCAGAGGCACAGTGTTGCCAGCATCTCTGGAACACCTTGATGGCTCTGATTGCAGCTTCTTCTGAAGCCAAGCAGGTCAAGCCAAAAACCCCACATGAGCCAGCAGATGGTCCTCTTATGAGACCCATAGACATGCTGACTTTCACTCCATCAAACTTATACTTCCTGTAAGTACAGGAAGCTCTCTCAGAGCCTGAGAGCAGGTCTTGAAAAACTAACATCTCTCCATTGGCACTATCTGTTTTGTATTTGAAGAAACTTCAGGGCATGAGTTGTGGCTATTGAATGATGTAACAGGCCCAGTGAAATAATCATGTTTCCTTTAGGTGTTTTACTTTTGTCAGCAAGCCGATTTATCCAGTGGTAAACTAGTGTCTTCTGAAAAAAATGTCCCCCCTCCCAGGAGTGGGGGACACTTTGGTAGAGGAGAATGATCTGGGACTTCGGAGCTAGAAGAGCTGGAAAAGCAACAGCTGACATTCATTGAGACTTCACCAGGTCTGTGCCAAGCACTTTACGTGCATGATTTCCTTTGGCCTATGCAGTGATCCCAGGAGGCAGGTACTTTTGTTGTCCCCATTTTCCAAGAAGGAAATTGAGATTTTTAGAGTTTGGGTAACAGGCCTAACATCACAGAGGCAGGAGGTAAGAGCTCAGTCTGGGGGTGTCAGGACAGGTTTCCCAGGCTGCTCCCTATTGCTTCCCTGGGAGTGAGCTGTGGATGCGGCCTCAGTGTCTTCCTCCCTGAAATGGGAACAGTAAGACTTGTCTTTCCTCCAGAGAGGGTGGTTATAAGACTCGAAGGAGGTATAGATGTGAAAAAAAATGTGGGCCTGTGAAACAATATGCAAATGTTTGTCATTTTATGGTGAAGTGAGGAGCACCAGGGACCCGCTGCCTCATGAGCCTCTGTTTGTAGCCTGAGCTCTTGTAATTTGTAGGATAGTTTGTGGGGATGGGGGTCTATGTGGACGGTAGTGGTGATATTTCAATTCTTAACGGATGAAGTGTAAAATCAAGTAGAAGCAAGAAAACAGGAAAGGGATCTAAGACAACAAGGGCAACTCAGTGTTGTGGAAAGAAGAGAGAAGACAAGATGTTGCAGTGTCAACCCTCAGGTCAGTTACTTTCCCTCTTGCCTCCTAGCCTGCAGTCCTCACCCAATCAAATTCTGTCAGATGCATCCCCCAAAGAGCTCTCACATCTCACTCCCATCGCCACTCACCTTGTCACAGCCTCTACCTGTTCTCTATGCCTCTAGTCTCATCCCTTTCCTCCACCCTGCCATCAGAAACCTTACCCTTCAACGGCTACACAGTTCTTTGAAGAATTGTGTCTAAATTCCGAGCATGAGTTACTGCCCTTTAGGACCCAGACACTGCTAGGACCTGCAGCCTCAGCCACATCTCACAGCCCTATATTCCAGCCACATGGAAGCACTGGCCATTGCCCATGCCTGACATTTCCTCTCTCAACCTTTGGGAGGTGGAAAAGGTGTGCTTCCCTTCCTTACCTAGAGAACTCCTACGCGAGGTCCAATTCATGAATTGTCCTTCTGTATATTCTGATTGGACTGTACTTGAATTATCCAACAGTACTGTAATAATTTAATACCTGTCATTCTCACTGAGGATTCCTTAGCTGTGGGAACTGTGTGTTAATCTCTAGAACTATAATCCCCAGTATTGGTGTCTGGCACATAGAAGGCACTTGAGAGAGGTTGTCTGAAAGGATGAATGAGCCTCTTAATTTGGAACTGGGCTTGAACGCAAGATGGGTCTTCCTCTTCTCTTTGTTCAGTTCACTGTCTGCGTTCTACAAATTTTCATGAGTTTTTCAACAACTGTAGAGACTGTATTCAGATCTTATGATGTGATATGGCTACTTCTGATTATTCCTGAGTTGGGGGAGTGGGTGGTAGGTAAATTATCTTAAAGCAAGTAAGCCAAAATGAAAGCTTTTTTTTTTAATTGGAAGAAGAAAAGATTTTGGTTCAGCACAAGGTTTGAACAAAATCTCTGCCAGCCAATTAATCCAGGAAAATGAACTCCCCACAACTCCCTTATCTGCTCTTCTCAGTGGTTTAACAGAAACAACTAGAATGTCATTGACGCCACCATGTTATCCAAAGGAGCAAGATTCAGAGCTGTTCTTCCCATCAAAAGGAAACTATATAAATTCTGCAAGCTGAGGCATGTTTCTGTTATTTTTTCATGAAAACCTATTCCAATTCGGTGGGTTAACCACAGCTGTTTTGGAGATACACTGTATTTAGGTGTATAGTCTCAAAGCCAAAATGTCAGAGACATTTTAATTAGTTGACTAAATATTAATTCATATATATATATTCTGTTCTGAATTTTCCCCATCAACCAGCATATATAATAACCTAAAAATAGATATAGATTTAACTTTTAATTTTTGCTAATCTGATTACAAATGAGAAATCCTGTGTGGCTAAAAGCAACAGCAACAACTTCAGCTAAATTAAAATGAATAATGTCCACTGAAAGCCTCTCTTTAGAAATATTTCTTGGGCTTAGCCAGAGTTCTAGATGAAACCAACTTATTTTCTAGGAAGTTGCTATACTGGGAACAGTAATCTGGTTCAGTGGTTCACAAGTACTAACCCAAGGATTAGTGTAAGGCAGGCGGCACATGGAGCTTGAAAGGAGATTTTCAAAAGTGTTATTTCCAGATCCCCCTAGATATTGGGTTGGCCAAAAAGTTTGTTTGGGTTTTTCCATAAGATGCTTGGAAAAACCCAAACGAACTTTTTGGTCAACCCAATAGATACTGATTTGGTGTGTCTGAGTTTCGGGGAGCCTGGAAACCTGTACTTTTGCAAAGCCCCAACTAATTTTGATGCGAAGTTGGGTTTGAGGTCCACTCCCATCCCATCCTTCACCTTGTATGGGTGTAATTTAAGATAGCATCTTGGTACTTCTTTAAGTGGCATCTCTGTCAGGACCTAAAATATGTGGCAGTGCCCTGCATGCTGGTGTTCTACAGCGAGAGCCACAGGCTAAATGAAAATGTGGTTGCCACTCAGAGAGCCAAATTTTGGTATTCTTGGGCAGTCAACAGCCTCTTCATATGTAAGTGATTTGTCACAGATTATTCTGGAGAAATTCTATTACGTAAGAGAAGTGAAATGGCCTAAGAAAAGCCACTCTTCAGCAGCCTCTGCTCTCACGAATTCTGAAGTTTTTCTCAGACCAGGGTGGGAAAGACCAAGTCTTTCAAGATAGACTGTCCTCTTCATCTGGTACGGATCTGGCCCATGCATCTAAATGCAAGGGCCTTTCCCCCCGAGGTCAGCAGAAATCAGATACCTCAGCCTGTTCTCCCAGCTGTATATCAGAGGCCTGACTGAGGGATAAATGTTCTGGGAAAGCTCTTCAAGGATGAATGGGGATGTAGCTACCTTAGGACACCCAGTAATGGCTGGACTCTTCTATTTTGAAAGCTGGGTCAAGCAGAAACAGTGAGTTATTGGAAGATGGCTCATGTCCAAGGCAGCAGGTGCCCACTGGACATCAAATTGTTTCTTTCAATACAAACCATTAAGCACTCTATACTTCCTTATTTGTCATTAGATATGTATAATAGATTTTAAAGAATATATTTTTTAAATTATTTATTTATTTATTTTTGGCCACACCACGCAGCTTGCGGGATCTTAGCTCCCCGACCAGGGATCAAACCCATGCCCCCTGCACTGGAAGTGTGGAGTCTTAACTACTGGACTGTGAGGGAGGTCCCTAAAGAATATTTTAATATTTAAATTATCTTGCTCACAAACATGGGAAAAAGAATTTTAAAAAATCACTCCAGCTGATTGTACTATTCCTATCTAGGCAAAGAAAGTAATTTAAGTTTGGAGAAGTAGCTGAATCCTCGTTTTCCTTTGTTATAAGTTGGAATGAATAGATATAGATTTGTATTTCTTAGTTTGCTTTTCCTTAGTTCCTTGATTTCTTGTTATAAAAGGAATTTCCCCAAAGGGAAGACAATTAACTAGGCAACAGCAGACAAAACTGCTGCTATTGAGAGAGAGAATTTTAAGTAGCATGAATCCAAGTGTTCAGGAGATTAGCACTAGTAGCAGAGATCATTTCAAAACCTCAACACATTTTACATATTTCACCCTAAACCCAGATACTTATTATCTCTAGAATTGTGTAGAGATGAATCCTAGAATCACTGGTTCTTCAAGGTGAAATGAACATAGTGAGGCCCTTATCCAGTCCTGTCTTTACAGATGAGGCACCAAAGCCCAGATCAATTGTGTCATCTCAGGCCATAGAGATGTCTGTGGCCATGCTGACTCTGAAACCTGGGATTGTGATAAACACCCAGGCCACAGCCCTTCCTTTTCCAACCTTGAACGGTTAAACCTGGGACGAGGGTTTAAGACCCTTGACCAAAGGAAACAATTGTGTGGCTAGTATGTGTTTCCTTAATGCTGACAACTGACTGTCATTGCACAGTCCTGTTTTCAGGATCTCCAGTTCCTCCCCAATCTCAAAAAATCAGCAATGTTAAAAGAAGCCCTTTCCCTGTACTATGTTCACGGCCCTGTACTATGTTCAAGTGTCTGAATAACCAGCACATGTTCCATCTTTCTCTTTGGTAGATGTCAAGAACAGTGTCTATGAGGATTCATTCCCTCCATCTAGTCACCACCTTGTGCTCGACTTTTCCTTCAGATCAGACCAGTTCCTCTGCAGCAGAGAACAGCTCATGGTCCTACTGCTTCCCTCTGAGGAGACCCCAGTGGACTGCTGCACAGAGGGGCTGCAACAAAGTGTATGTAGGCAAAGTCTCTCATTTCTTCCTCCCTCCCTTCTTTCTTTTTCCCTCTTTCTTTCATGTAATTCACCCCAGTCCCAGATATTTGAAACCTAGGGTGCACTGAATGAGTCTCACACCACATGTTAGTAGCTGGAGGTTTCCCTCACATTCTTCTTCACTTCACCCCATATCGGGTACATTGGTAGTACAGTCTACCTACCGCCAACAGCAGACCTTACCATGTGAGTTTCTTTTCAGTTTCAGTAACTTTCACTGATAATTTGGAAAGCATTCTACTAACAGTGCATTTCCTATTTCTTTAAGGAATTGAGATTTGTAAGCATAACTTTCCCTCAAAGCTATTGGTACTATATCCTTTCCTTTCCCTTCTTAGCAATTTATTTGCCATGGCTGCTCTGATGGACAGACATTATCTTGGTATTAGGGTCTAAGCCTCAACAACAATGTGTAGGTTCTTCACCAACCCCAAAGAGAATTCACTTTATGAACAAGCTTTTAAAATATTAATTCTTGCTGGTGGCACTCACTGGTCATTATTACAAATCTGTCCGAGTTATTTCTTAGGGTGGAGATTTTAAAAAAATCTTTTGGCATACAGAGGGACATTCACTGACATCCCCTGGCTTCATCAACAAGCACTGAAGTTAGAGGAGAGATGCTGGAAGTAAATCCTATGCATTGAGGAGTGTGCTCAACAACTGCTATAGACACTCAGACACTGGAAAAGGAAGATATGCCACTAACAATCTCCTGAATGCATGTAAAATATGGTAGGTCCGTACTAGAAAAACAAAAATTCTCAGATGCTATTGTGAGAACCCCATCACCCAGAGTGGTCCAGGGGGCAGTGGGAGCCTGAAAGATGGCTAGGCTGAGGAGCCCACGCTCCATCCATCACCTTCAAAGCAGCAGCCTGGGTGGGAGTGCTTACCAGGGTGGGCTCCGCTGGGCAAACAAGTGTCCCATTTGCATTTCTTTGTTGCACTGTTTGCATTTTGCACTTCACCACTTGTCAGTACCCAAAGGTAGAAGTTCATTAAAATATCCTCCTCCCTCAGGAGATAGGGTTTCCCTTTTCCCATAGGAACAGACTTCAGGGAAGTCCAAGGTGGTCCTTTTTCTTCAAGACAAAGGAACTTGGTGCTCAGAAGCTTCTCCTTTGTTTTCCGAGCCCCTTCCTCTTCTCATTTATATCTAAATTTCACGTCTCCTTGGACATATCTACCCCACTCTAATAAGCCTCCTTAGATTAACTTTGTGGGTTAGAGAGAGTTAAGCACTTGACTCTATTCACATAAACTTTTGTATGGACAGTGGGCCTGACCAGATGGAGTGGGATCAACCAACACTTCTCTGCAGATACACACCCTGCGTTTGAGAGCTGAGTATCGTTGTTCCCAGAGGCATCTTCTGGAGGCGCTGAGCACTGACTCCCACAGAGAGGAGTATTTTTCTTAATATTTCTGTCATCTCCAGCTACTTCTGGACCTATTGACAGTTGGCACCCTGTGAAGGGGCGCCCCCTCACATGGTTCACAGCATGTTTGGATGAGTTTTTGAAACTTTTCTTTAAAGGTTACTTGGCTCTATTTATCTACTTACGCTTATTTGCCACCCAAAACTAAGATAAAAGTGAAACAGTTGGAAATTATGATCACTGTTTCATAATGATATTTCTGACCTTTAATGAATCTTGGATTAAAATATTTCTTCGTAGGAAAGGTAACTACTTTTTCTTAAAAAGATACCAGTATGCAAATTCTGCCCATAAGGCAACAGGTTTGAAAATGGCTCTGTTAGAGACTATCTACACAAATATATGTTCTCATAGAGGATGTTTTAACATGTTTCTATCCCACCTCTGTAAAAACAACAAAAACTGTATTTCAAACCTTTTTCATTGCCTGGTTTTTAAAACTTAATTTTAAAGTTGCCATTTAATTTAGTAGAAAGTTAAATCCTCTCTAAAACTCTTGGGCAAACTACTTAAACTCTCTGAGTCTCAGTTTCCCCCTCTGTAATTTGGGGATAATAATGCTACTTGCCTCCCTGAGTCTTAGGGACCAAATCAGATAATATGTGAAAGTGCTTTGGAATACAAATATTCATTGTTAGTGATTTCCTTGGAGCACTGATTGGGAACAAGAGAACCATCATAACCAGGATGTGTTTTGTCTTTGCCCTCAAGCAAAATATTCATGCCATGAGTTAGCCTTTTACTGGGGCTGCACTTTTCCTAAGGAAGTCTGGCGAGATGTGTGTAAAGAAAAAGACATTAACTTTTTACAGGCACAGAAATGAAGCTGATTCTGAGTGCTTTTATGCCTTGGAGAATTTAACTTTGTATTATTAGAGCACTAAGCCTTGGAACCAGAATCTGAACCAGGAGCGTAATTGAATCTCTCTGGTCTTAGTTTCCTTATCTGTAGAATGGCATTAGGCTAAATGTGGGCCTTCCCATCTCCCATATGGAATGATTTTTGCTGACCCATTGTAGGAAGGAAGGTAATGACAGTAAAAGCTACATTACTGAGCCCCTTCTACATGCCAGCCACTAAGTTGTTCACATGTATTGTTTCATCTATCTGCACAACAACTGCCCTTGGCAAGTACTACTACTATGCTTATATCAAGAATGAGGAAACTGAGGCAGGAGAAGTTAGGTGACTTGGCTAAGCTCAGACAGAGTAAGTGGTGGAGCCAAGGTATGCACAAGACAGTCTAAGTTCAGAGCTGGAAATGTTAACCATACACCATGTTGAGATAAATTCTTTCATACATATATACATATATACATATATATACATATATATACATATATACATATATATACATATATATACATATATATACATATATATACATATATATATATATATATATATAAACTAATCTACAAACACATTCTTGTAAGAAATTGAAACTTTCCTGATAGAGCTAAAGTGCCCTTTGACAACTCGCCCCTACCAACCGATGGCAGGCCTCTCCCTTGAGGTAGCCACTGATAAACATTTGGTGTGAATCTTTTTCAGTCTTTTTCTAGACATTTACAAAAATACAAGTGCACTATGGACATATATAGTATGTTTGTGTGTGTGTTTCAACCTACATGGTATCATGCTTTATGTATTATTCTGCAAGAAGCTTTCTTCACTTAACATTATATTTAAAAACACATTGTTTTCCCTCTTCCCAGCATGTGAAAAGGAGTCAGTAAGTGTAATTTATTTCATGGTAGAGCTACATAAAGTATACTTAACCAATACTGATGGCATCTCACTATGAATCTGCACTGCTGGGATTACTAGTAAGAATGAGGATCTTTTCATATGATAACTGAACAGGACTTTATGTTTATTCTTCTATTATTTTTCTCTTGAAGAATATATTTATTCTTCAATAGTTTTCTATTGGCTTTTCTTTTTCTTATTGATTTCTAGGAGCTCTTTATATATTCTAAATACTGATAATTTGTCTGTTACATATATTGCAAATATTTTCTCCTAGTTTGTTGGGTACATGCTTTAAATCCTCATAGCACTGCAAACTATATATTACTCTCTCTTCAGTTTTACAGGAAAGGAACATGAGATGCAGAGGATAAGCATCTTGCCTCAAGTCATACACAGACAACAGAGTCAGAATTTGAAGCCTACCCGTCTTATTCCAGACTCAGTCTTACTATCACTCTTGACTTGTCTATTCTAACAGTTCCACTTGGCCAAATGCAAGGATTCTTATAACAGACAATGAATATAAACTCTTTAATTCAACTAGTAAGTTCTCATCCATTTTCCATTAATGTCATTTGGTGTGACAATATGCAAGCAGGTCCAAGAAGTATAGATCAAACCACAAGCCTCTTAAGGCCGGAGCCAAATCTTGCTCATGGTGCTACACCAGAGCCCACTGCAGTGCCTGGTATGTGGACGTGCTGGGAATCCATGAGGTGAAAGTTTCTATCTCTAGCAGGCAGAGTTTTACTTGCCTGGTGTTGCCACCCATGGAAGGATTTGTGTTCTTCGGTGTCCATGGGGATGTCTTTCCACCAATGCATCCCTATCCTGAAGCCTGGGTTAAGAGCTGTGTGACTAGATCTTGCCCTGTAGTGGGTTCCCTCTTCCTGACCATTCACTGTTCCTCCTGGATTCCAGCAGAGCAGCTTTCAGTCCACTTGCCAGCCTGGTACACTAGACCAGGGGCTAAAGATCACAGAGCAAAGGAGAAGTGGACCTTGAAATTGCATTTATCTTCAAGAACCCCTCTTCCAGAATGTGCCCCATCCACCTCCTGCAAGGTCCATTTAGAATTTCAGAGAAGAGTGTGCAGTCATCCCTTCCATTTGTTGCCTTCAGTTCTTGGTCGCTTTCCCCTCCCTTTCTGAATCAGTCTTCAAGGCTCTGCCAGCACCTCACTGTTCTGCTTATGCACACTTAGAATCTATCCCTGTTTGGCAGACAGATATTTTCCCCTTGAGGTTGACTCCATGTACTTTGGGTTTTCTTTTGTGGCTTATATCCGCACTTTCTTTTCCCCTAGAAGTTACTGTCCCAGAGTCAGTATGAGGTTAAGTAAGATTCTGGGCTTTGGATATGCCTCTGAATCTCCTAGCTATGGGCCACTGGGCAAGTAAAAAATGCCTGCTATGTAATAGGCTACATGGTAAATCATAACGTTCTCACTCTCTGATCCCTACCCAGTAGTCATCCTTCTAAAATACTTTTGGAAGCAGGGAGGTATTAAAAAAACTAAAATGTCACCTTCTGCATATAACGTCCCCCCAAACTCACCCTAGCTCCTGCTCAAATCAAAGTTTACCACTTTCTTCCGCTGCCTTCCCATTGCAAATTTTCTTCTTCCTAGTACAGCACTTATGATATTACAGTGATTTATTTATTTCTCTGTCTCGCACGTTAGACTGTGAGCTCCAGATGACCAACACTTCTCACTGGCTAGGTATTCCCAGCACCTAGTATACGCCTGAAACCGAGCACAGGGCAATCATCCTGCTGAAAGCATAAATAAATGACAGAAAGAAAGGGGAAGTCAAGGGAAGTGGGGATGGGTTCTGGGTGGGTGGCGGCGGGGAGTAAGTGTCAGCGAGCAGAGTGGGAACAATAACAAATGTGTGAGCTGGGGTTGGAGGAGGAGATGAGTGGGGGGATGTGGTGATGGAGATGTGTGGCTGGGCAGAGGCTGGGGGTTAGGGTCCCATCACTTCTGATACTCCACCCCAATGCCTGGAACTCTAGTTCATATACTGCTGCTCCTGAGTTCCTCTCAAATCTCACTGCCATCAACGAAACGGGACTCACGTACCTCCCTCTCAGGGCAGTGGTGAGACTGAAGTGGAACAACGCAATGTGAAGAAACTGCGCAGAGGAGAGGCGCCAGCACGTGCAGAGGAGGAAGCTGGCTCCAAGGGTGTGGTGTCAGTACACAGCCAGGACCAGAACCCAGGTGCCTGGACTGTTAGTCAGAGGTCCCTCCCACTGCAGAGGGCTGCCCCCATGGGAGCTCTAGAGTGAGGAACGTTGGATTTTAAGTAATGCGAAGGAATTCTTCGTATGCTCACACACAAAGCCCATACTCATGGCCAGCTCCAAGGCGAGCCAATTGGATGCTGAGAAACAGGAAACAACCAAGCTATGAAGTAAACTGATCCAAGTGTTGAAAAGATAATTTGTCCAAAAACAGACCCCTCGTGAAGCTTCACTGTGTTATTTATTAGCTAAGGGCAGGAGTATGTGGAAATGGAGGGTTGCTGGGACCACTGCTAGAAGAACCTTAAGGCCATTACTAACTCAAATATCAGGAACGAAGGCTCTTTACTCTCCAGGATTTCCATCTCCTTTTCTGGGAAGATTTTTCAGACATGAAATCAGTCAACTTTGGGAAAAAATTTCTGCATTTAAGTTCTTGATGTCACCAAAGACATGGAAGGGAGGAGGGAAGAGAGGAGGGAAGGAGGCAGTGCCCCTGGTGGAGCTCTTATCTTCCCAGGGGCCTGGGGAGATGCATTTTTTTCACCTTGCCAGGCTCCCTTCTGAGGCAGCACCTGGGGGTCCCAGTCATTCATCCAGCAATTCAGAAGCCCAGCCAGGTGTCTAGCTCTGAGCGCAGGAGACACTTCCTGGCAAGGTTCCATGCTAGGGGCAAAGTCAGTTCTCCCAGCTTCAGGAGTGGAGAGAGAATCTGGGGCTGGACACACCATAGCCCATCAGTCCCATACAGCAGTGGCCTTCAGCAAGGCAATGACAACAGCAAGCATAGGCCTTAAGACACGCCAAGCACAGATTCAAGGGCACCATACATCAGCGCTTCTGTCAGTTCCCAAACACTCCATGAGGATGACGTTTTAATGTCTGTGAGCTTTAGTGCCCCCATCTACAGTAGGGAAGCTCTAGAGGAGACACCCCAAATACCTAAAATCAAGCCAGCTGTACCACAATCACTTGGGCTACATGTTAAAAGCACTGATGACATCTTTGGAAAGACACCAAGAAACTGATATCAGGTCTACTTCTGGAAAGAGGGATGGGGGATGAGAGCAGGGCATTGGAAGGAAGCTTTCCAGTATACAAATACTTTTTTTTTTTTGTCTTTTGAGTTTTGAATGTACCGCATGTAATTATTCAAAAATAATTAAAATAACTCACATTTAAAATAAGATGAACCACAAATATAGATTTCCAGGTCCTACCTGAGTCCAGAAGAAATGGGGCAGTGTTTTTAACCAATTCTCCAAAATGCCTCTGATGCCAGATTCAAGGACTCCTATCCTCGAGGATGACACTTCCCTCCTGACGAAGGACCCTGTTTTACAGATAAAACTGAGTTCTGAGAAGGTTAAGGATGAGGCCAAGTCACACTGTTGCTTAGAAACAGAACAGTAAGTAAAATCTAGGTTTCCAGGGCCCAGATCTTCAAACATGCTATCCCTTAACCCTCAATCCCACTAGGGCCCCCAGCATCTTCTCCTCTCAATTCTACTTCTCTACACAAGAAAGACTTTTCTTGTCTCAGATCCCTTGCCCTTCAAACCCTTCCTTCAAGCTAATCTGGTAAACTGAGTGATGATGTGTTTCGTGGGTAATAATGGGCAAATGCGCTTTATTAAAAGACACTCATGAACCCTTCTGGAAACATTTGCAATCAATGACTGCGTTTCACTTCTGTAAAGTAATATGGGGGATTCAGTATAACAATTTTTCTAAAATTCTATCCCAGGAGGCAGGGGAGAAAAAGCAACAGACTTAAGTTCCAAGACCTGGGTTGAAAGGTTTACCGTGTGGAAGTCATCTCTCTTTTTGGCTCATTTTCTACATCTGTAAAATGAGGGCAGTAGACTGAATAATTCAAAGGTCCCCTTTAATGCTTAAAATTCTATTATATAATCCCTGCCTAAATCTGTCTTTTCTGTTTAAATCTATATTTTCAACCATAGGCACTAGAAGATATAATTGTCCTTTTGGAAAAGAGTTCTCAGTAACTAAATACTTTGTAGCTCTGAGCACGAGTAGCATGGTTTTAGCCATTTCAGGATTAGGTGGGTGGCAAAGGGGACCATTCAGTGCAAATTCAGTCTTGATCACGAGAAAGAGGAATAGCTTGGGATTCGCTAAAAGAAACTGAAACCAAACAAAAGTTAAACATGGAAAATAGCCTATTAGAATAGGAGAAGACCCAGCACAGGAAGCTGCAGGACAGCATGGACACGCCTGATCTCTAGTGATTTCTGCTCCTGCTGAGGGAAGAAAGCCAGGTATACGTCTGAGAAAGAATGCTCAAGAAGAGATGCTCTATTTTTCATTCCCTTAGGTCCGCCTGTACCAGCTGGGATAAGGAGGCTTGATCTGAGGCTTCTCTCCTGCTAAAATGCAAGTGTCCTGAGAGTCAATACTCTAAGTCTTATCAGCCATATAATCACCCCAAGTGCGTATGAATTTATCAAGTCTTTTTATGAGTAGGGCTTTTAAAATTGTGGTAAAATATACATAACATAAAATGTACCATTTTAACCATTTTGAAGTGTATAGTTTAGTGGCAATAAATACATTCATAATTGTGTAATCAATACCACCATCCATCTCCAGAACTTTTTCATCCTTTCCAGCTGAAACTCTGAACCCATTAAATAATAACTCCACATTTCCTCCTCCCCCACTGCCAGCAACTGCTATTCTACTTTCCATCTCTATGGATTTGACTATTCTGGTACCTCGTATACGTGGAATCACGCAATCTTTGTCCTTTTGTGACTGGCTGATTTCACTTAGTACAATGTCTTTAAGGTTCATCCATATTGTAACATGTCAGAATGTCATTCCTTTTTAAAGGCTGAATAATATTCCATTGTATGTATGTAGCACATTTTGTTTACCCATTCAAGGACACTTGGATTGCTTCTGTCTTTACTGTAAATAACACTACTGTGAACGTGGGTATCCAAATATCTGTTTGAGTCCCTGTTATGACCAGGTTTTGGCGGAGTGGGAGAACCAACTCCCTACTTCAGGGTTTCTCATAGCCTTCCCATGGCACAGGTCCCCCACCCTCATTGCTTTAGGTCTGTTCACACCCTGGCATCTATCACAGCAGATGGAGCCCCACACACCAGTGAGCCCTCGCTAGTTGGCAGCTGTGTCCAACACCCCCCGGCTCTCCTTCCTAACCAGGAAGGGCCTGGAACAGCACAACTTGGTGGCTCTGTGGAATGTTTTCCTCACAAGCATGGACCTTCCTGCCTCTTCAGCTGAGGACACGGATTCGTGACTCAAACTCACGTATAAGAGTATCTTCCGAAGTCTTAATGACCTTCAAAATAGGAAAAAATTTAATTGGAGGGTATGGGAACCTCTCTCCTAGAGTAGGACTTTAAAGGTTACCAAAACATTTCTGAACAATGTGTTGAATAGACAAGACTAAAACTGTGGTTGAGTTTCCTGAAAAGAATTCCTGACAAGCTTACTTATTACAAAGCCCTTGATGGCTCTGAGCGTTAAGTGGAAAAAAAAAAAAAAAGACAAGTGTTTCCAATATGGATGTGGCTTTGTGCATTAATTTATTTGTTATCTTTGAGAAGGAAAAGAAAAAAAAAGCCAAATCAGAATCCTGGGTCATCATGCCCCAAGCCCAGCCCTTGGGATTGAGTTTCCAGGGTGGTTTTATTTTCCCTAGGTTCTTTAAGGTTATTGATTCTTCTTGTGGGTAAGCCTTGTAACCAGTTTGTAAGAATAACAGTTTCTTGTGGGAATGAAACAGACAAACAGGCAGCAGAAGAATGTGTTCTGGGCGTTTTTCAGGTTTGCTCTCTGTGGCCCTTTAGGCTTAGCTGATTTGATCTAGGTCCCTGCTTGGGACAGGGTTCCTGTTTCCAACATCTGGGCCTGAGCTCCTCTGAAAGGGCCAAGAACTTGCAGAGAGTCATACTTTGTAGCTTCAGGGAAGAGATCTTTCAGATTGTCACTCTTCCATAGGGGTTACCATCCCCTTCCTGAGAATCACTGCTGGGCTTCAATTTATATATTCAAACCAGACAAGTGATTCCCCTCCCAGGCAAAAAAGCCACCATGTTCCTTGAATTAGAGAACAATGACAACAACAATTATAATTTAATAATATTCTATTATTTTGTTACTATATATAATAAAATAATGTCAATACAGCTGACATTTATTCAGCACAAGGTGGTAAAACCCTCTTCTAGGTTAACACTGGCCTCTCTCAACCCTGCTACCTGTGCTTTTAAACAAACGGGAGCCATGATATCCTCTGTGTTAAGAAATCCTTAGATCTAGGTGACTCAGCAAAACTGACTGCGCACCGATGTGATTTTAAATGGTGATTATCCTTCCAGCCTCCCAGCATTCACCAAGATTCCTAGTTCCAATCCCACCATCTAACACAGGTGTCCTCCTGCCTGGCTTCTGCACAAGAACCCAAAGCCCCAATGTGCTAGACCAAGGCCAAGGGAAAGTGAGATTTACACCTTCTTTGGGACTATAGCGCTAGTGAAAACTTACATATTTATTCATTTTTAATAGTTGCTAATTTTTTTTTTTTTTTTTTTTTGCGCTCTTACAATGGGAACTATTCAGCTCTTTACATGTAACTTTCTTTCTTTTTTTGTGGTACGCGGGCCTCTCACTGCTGCGGCCTCTCCCGTTGCGGAGCACAGGCTGCGGACGCGCAGGCTCAGCGGCCATGGCTCACGGGCCCAGCCGCTCCGCGGCATGTGGGATCTTCCCAGACCGGGGCACGAACCCGTGTCCCCTGCCTCGGCAGGCGGACTCTCAACCACTGCGCCACCAGGGAAGCCCCTACATGTACTTTCTTGTTCCACTCTTACAACAACTGTGTGAGGTAGATAATTTTATCACCCCATTTTCCATGTCAGGAAACTGAGGGTTGGGATGGCTAACTGATTTTCCAAGGGCACACAGCTGGTGAGCCGTGGAACACTTTAGGATTCTGCTCCTTTGGGCATTGGAGAAACTCTTCATGTTACTAACAGGCTTCCCTTTCCGGAATTAGTGTGTGAGATCTGAATTTAAAGACTAACACGAGGGCTTCCCTGGTGGCGCAGTGGTTGAGAGTCCGCCTGCCGATGCAGGGGACACGGGTTCGTGCCCCGGTCCGTGAGGATCCCACATGCTGCGCGGAGCGGCTGGGCCCGTGAGCCATGGCCGCTGAGCCTGAGCGTCCGGAGCCTGTGCTCCGCAACGGGAGAGGCCACAACAGTGAGGGGCCCGCGTACCGCAAAAAAAAAAAAATACTGAAGAGCAGGACAAAAGACAGAGGAGGGACTTGTCACCGGCAAAGCCCATTAACCATTCCCAGGAAATAAAAATAGAGTTTGGGTAATAAAATAAAGCCTAACCTTTTTTCTTTTTCTTGGTGTTTAGTCTGGTTGCTCTTGCTTAGACGGGGCCGCGTGCAGAGGCCTCTCACCCGGCCCTTCACACCAGCGCTCCTGGTGCAAAACGGCGGCGCCCCGCACCTCAGCTCAGGGGCGTGCGCTGAAGCGCGACGCGCAACACTGCAATTCAAGATGGCGGCGGCGGTGGGGGCGGGCTGTGCGTAGAGACGCTGCCCCAGGTGCTGAGATCTGGAGCCCTGAACTGCGCCTGCGCCTGCGCCTGCGCCCCACCCCCTCCCAGCTGATAGGATCCCTGTAAAGCAGCCCCAGCCCGCCCATGGCGTGTCGGGGGAGCGCTTGGACTCTAGAGTCGGAGCCCGCACCTTTCCCTTCTCTGATCAAAGAACAGAGTTCCCTTTGCTTCTAAACCGAACTCAGTCTCATTCTGTTGGTTCAGACAACACGGGGCAAGAAGATCCTTGTTGGGGACTGACTTGGGAGGGTCGGTAACAAAACCATGTAGTAAACGAAATTAGTCAACTCGAGCCGGCTTGGCAAATAACATATATTTCGTTTCACGAGAAGGAGGACAGGGACCTGCTCTTGAGAAACAAACCAAAAAAGCAGGGCTAAAAGACCTTGAAACCATTCAGAGGCGTTCTTGCTCCAGCAGTAATGGCGCCTGGGCCGTGCTGGTTTCAAGTTCCTCCTTGCTACATAAATGACCAAAGGAAACATTATCCAAGAGTTCCACATCAAAGGCTAAATGGCAGGCTGATTTTCCCTTTAATCTGTCCAATAACCAAATGAGGATTAGACAATGTACATGTTTAGGAAGAGGACTTCATGCCTTTCCAGAGTGGACTTCCCTGCATTCTCATTCCCAGCTGGTCCCCACTGAGGAGCGGTTGTTGTGTAAAACATTCACGGTGGCACAGACAGTCGGGCCAGAGCTTGGAGGTCTTGTAATCACGCTATAGAATGTCGGAACAATGTACTGAATATACACAACCAAAACCTGGGGAACAGCTGGAGCCGCATTCATCGCCTTACTCCCAGCTGGCTTGAGGAGTTCAGATGAGGTCCACCTTTGGGAAAGGAGGCCTCCTGGAAACCACAGGAAACCCATCCTAAAGAGTCAGGTTCTACATGATGGCCTCAACACTGGATGAGAAATGATGGATTCTAATGTCCTATGGACTGAGCAGCAAAGCAACAGAGTCATTTTGTTTGCACTTTTTGTAGTTGTTTAGAGTTGAATGTGTGCAGCATGACGTCTCAGACCAACAGAAGAGATACATCATCCATGATGTTGTTTAATCCTCACACAACGTTGTGAGGTAGGCAGGGCGGGAATGATCATCTGGATCCTACAGAGGAGGAAGTGGAGGCCCATGAAAGTCAAGTGACTTACGCAAAGACACACACTTGCAAATGGCCAATAAGGGACTTCAGGTGAGGACTTCTGATCACTTCCCTGACCCTCTGATGCTTTTCACTCTGCGATGTTGCTAATCGGCTGTTTCTGTGTGCAAAGTTGTCACTCTGGATTACCAAGAGGACCTGGAAAAGGTTCTACATTATCCTACCATAAATTGAATGTATGTGCCTGGCAAGGAGTAACAGCGAGATAGCAAAGCAAACTACCAACTCTTGGCTCTGAGTTGCCATATGAGACCATGAGCTTCACGAGGGCAGTAGCCATGCCTGGCCCGCTCTGCATCCCAGCACCTGTGTCAGCATCTGGCATAGTAAACATTTGTGGAGGTAGGGAAGGGGAGAGTACAGGAGGGAGGAAGGGAGGTTAATTTCTTAGGATCACTGGCCTGCGGTGTTGGCTCTTCTCTCACTAGATTATCAGATTCCCCTAAGACGAGTGATGATAGGACTTTGTAGAATGTGTATTTTCTGGTCTCATTTTGGCTGCATTCGTTTCTCACCGTGGTTTTGTTTTTTCCTTTACTCTTGCTTTTTAATTCATGTGATTTTGTTGTTTTCATTTTTTCTGTTATACTTTAAGCATTGTTGTTGCTGACTAAATATTTCTGGGATATTAGTCAACCAAAAAAAAAAACCAACAACAAAAAAAACCCCTAGAAAAGTGAATAAATAGCTATATAAACACATGTAAGTAACAATGGGCATTTCTGTTCTATTTGTGCCCCTCCCCCTGCCAAGAATGCAGCCCATGTGACATTAACAAATTCTGTGGGGAGATTTTTTTTCCCAGCAGTCTTGCTATCCCTCCTCTTCATACCTTTCCAAATTCTACTCACTCTTTAACATCTACTACACGGACAGTTTCCTCCTCCCTGACCTCAGCTAGCTAAATACAGCTCTAGTTTCTTCTAACTGAATGTAGCATGTGCTACTTGTGAGCTCCGAGGAGCTCTGAGGCTGGCAGGAGCATGGGGCAGGGCAGTGCCATGGAACTCTCTGGCCGACCCCCATCTGACCAAGTTATGGCACGTGGTACCTGCTCTTGCTGGTCCATCCCCTATCACAAAAGCATGCCTTGGCCTCCCTCACCTCTGTGCCTCTGCAGGTTACTCCTTTGAGCAGGATTGCCTTCTTCTTGCTCCCTTGCCTACTGAAATTACATTCCTTCCTCAAGCCTTGTTCAAAACCCACCTCTTCCATTCACTTGTCTCTGACTGTCCTCTTTTCTTGGGTGCCTTCCTGTTTTAACGACACACTCCAGTAGAGTCCCTGTTCCTTTCTGTTCTTTACTCCCTACATTGCAATATTTTTGTCTTTTATTATCTAAAATGTCATTTAAAAGAACGACACTGTCAATATGAATGCACTGAGGGTGTTTCGGAGGAAAAGGTACAATGAAGATCTCAGGGGTTAACAAAAAGACTGTAATTATGTAGGGCTGATGACAAATCACCAGTTGGTGTCTCCGTGTTGGTTTCATTAATGACACCTCTCTTCATTAATGCCCTCTCTCTTCATTTTCCTTTATGTCAGCATCATAAATGGATGAGGTCTGAGGGACTTTATGCTCTGAAGAACCATCAAATTATGCCTTACCTTATTCCGGATTCCTGCTATCTATAACATCTACTTGGCACCTAACAAAGGACTTTTACATGATTACTCTGTGTCCATCTTGTTCTCATTTTCTCTCCGATGCCCAAAATATTGAACACGAGGTAAATTCGCAGAAAGCCTACAGCCTACGTTTCAGAGTTCACCCCATGCCCCAGGGACAGCATTCTCCGACGCCCAGTTTGTTCCTCTGAGGAACAAGATACCAGCAGTCAGAGCAAGGAATCCCAGTCCAGAGCAACATGTCTCTCCCTGGGTCTCACTTCCTTTGTGTCTAAGTCATCAGTTTTTGTTTTTGCTTCGCTTGACCAGGACTTGGGTGGGGAAGCACGGTTGGAAGGAGGGGATGTGCAGGTCTAAAGGGTGGAAACCGCTCTCCAAAAGCACAACCCTGAGAACACACAGAAAGCAAACAAGCTCTGGCTGGTCCTATAGTCACCATTTACAGCTTCCTTTCTACAGCTGCAAAAATATTACATCAGGTTGTCAGTTTTTGACTTTGTTCCACTTCGGTAAATAAAAATAAAGCTACCGATAGATGCCATTAGCGAATGTGAGCTCTCATCACGTGGTCCATGTTTGTGAGAACAGGCCTGAAGACTCCTCTACATGTTAGCTTTCACAGAGGCTCCTTTGGATGAAAATTGTCATTTCATATGTTTCATACATGGTTATACTTGTTTGCCACACAGAACTGTATGTATGCCTGGATTTTAAACAGTGTCAGAAATAAGGGTCTTGTTTACCTTATGGCAAGAATACCCTCCAAATTCTGCTCAGTATCCAGAGGCAGCAACATACCTGAAAAGCCCAGCGGCTGAGAGAAGGACCTAGATGGACTCGGTGTGACACAAAGACACTGATAAACACAGCCAAATGATCCCGAGGAGTACACAATATAAATGCTTTATTGCTAGCACAGAGGTTTCTTTTTTAAGTAAATTAAACGAAATAAATCTTCATTTTCACATTCTATATTGCAGTTCAAAGGTAACTAGCTGGTTAATGGATATGTTCACTGGGACACAGGCTATAGGAGGAGAGCATGACATTCACACGAAAGAACTCAGAAATGTGGCATCTCTCAAGGCATCTGGCCACTGTCCTTTGTCAATAACAGCAAGGAGAGGTTTCTTTAAAACATCATGAATAGTCAAGGGTTATAAATAGAAAACCGGTATGGTTAGAAAGCAGAAAACCGTTAAATACAGAAGGCTATATATGTGTTGCCCATATTTCATATATTCTAGGTTATGTTTGGTACTTTTAAATAAATGATCTTCATCTAGGTTAGAGAACGAATTGGATTTGGCAGCTGGAAAGAGGGAAAAAGGAAAGGAAGCTGACACTGCCCATGTCAGAGATGGAGCCTTCAGTGGAAAGCAGAAGAGGAACGTGTGGCTGGAGGAAAGGGAGCCAGCCTGCTTCATGCTTCCCCCTTGGGAGGCCAAGAGCAAGAGTGGTGTGTGGACGAGCCACGGGCGTGACAAGTGGAGATCTGGTGCAGCGTGGCAGTCGTGGCACACCGGAACTCTACAAATGGAGAAGGAAACCTCTGAGCCTGGCCAGATTTTCCAAGGTTACTGCCAGTTGACCTAGGGCATGGGAAGCTGAAGTCACACCCACAGCACTGGGACTGGGAGGTGGCGTGCACCAGGGACAGGGACGGGGTGGGGGTGGGAGGCGGAAGAAGCTATAGATTCCAACTGCAGAGATAATTCATTTAGTATGAATTGTCAGCAGTATTGGAAATGGAATTATTTCTACAAGGCACCCAGCATTACCTTTTTCCAAATTCTCAAGCCTGCTCAGATCAGTTTTTGGTTGATTTTAAAGACAAGCTTTGGAAAAGATCAATCCATGAAAAACAACCCACCCCGACTTATTCCAGAATACTCAAGAAGGAATTAAATGCACAGATGCGCGCGCGAACGCGCACACACACACCCCCCCCGTCTCTCTTACCCCCTCAAACCATGCGGTGATGAGCTCCGAGGCTGTGAACTACACATGATGATCGCTGGAGCTCCATCTCCTGATCTTTCACTCCTGTTATATGTGGATGTAAGAAAGCCAGACTGGGTCAGGAATATCCCAAGTTCTTTCTCATTAGGACATCTGCAGTGTACCAGCTCCTGGCATTTTCAGTCTGGTCTGGCTCTAACTAAAACCATTTCATGTTTTGCTTTGAAGAAATGGATGACATGAAACGGTAATTTGGCTGCAAAACCTTGGAAAATTGTTCCCGGCCCAAACATCTGCCCCAGATGAGCTCAGCTGAGATCTCCTTGGAGGAGCGGGAGGGGTGCGTGAGCAGGGAGAGCCTGGAAGGGGGAAATGAAGACAATGGAAAGGCTACCTTTGCTCACAAGCAAAGTCCTTTGTGACAGAAGGCATCAAATAATACAGCTCCCTCACCCCAGAAAGAAATACTGGGTATGCCCCACAGCTACTCCTCGTGCCTTTGTCCCACGTTCCCCAATGTTTGGTACTGTTAAGGTGATCCCTCACAGGGTGCCAAGAAACCACGCCCAACTGGTTTGCTTTCTTTACGCAGCGAATGGCCTGGCCTACCTGCTGTCATTTAAATCTTAAGTAAGGACTGAGTATCAAGTTTGGGTTCCTGAGAGCTGGGCCCCACAGGGAAAGCAGAGGGGGAGAGTCGTGCAGGCTGGCCTTCACCTTCCTTCTTGGCCATCTTAAGAGTTCTTCTGGGGGATCTTTACTGTCACGGTCTTAACTTCGGAGTATTCTCGCAAACCAAATTCTCCCCTGAAAAACAGAAACGGGCTGTATCAGGTACCAGAGGCCCAGGCAGCTCAGCATGGGCTTTCCTCTTCAAAAACCCTGTTCCAACCACTGGACGCCCAGGATGTGCCTGTGCTCTAATGGCTCTCCTCGAGACCCAGTCCACTTTACCTGAAAGAAAACCACGAGGGTCCTCTCGGCTTGATGTTCTACATTCCTTCTCACTGGTCCTTCGGTTTAATAAGCGGCAACAATACCCAAAGGCCCACCACAGAAGAGTACAGATCACACGCAATGCCTTAAAGACAGAACCCTGAACAAATACCATCTGCGGCCTCCACAGAGTCAGGGGAAAGAGGAAATCAAAACCACGG
Source organism: Pseudorca crassidens (assembly GCF_039906515.1). Classification (NCBI taxonomy): domain Eukaryota; kingdom Metazoa; phylum Chordata; class Mammalia; order Artiodactyla; family Delphinidae; genus Pseudorca; species Pseudorca crassidens. The sequence continues at coordinate 106,644,834 of NC_090296.1, forward strand.
ACGGGAAAGGAATTGGGAAGTGTGAGTCAGCTGTCTCCCGCGACCTGCCCTCGGCCACTTCCCCTCCTGGCTCATGGCACCCTCTGGGGCCTTGATCAGGGATTTCTGTCATCAGGCAAACGAACGTTTATTGCACTGTTACTATGGGGCAGCACCGTGCTGGGCCGGGTGCAGGAGAAACCAGATAATCGGCCCGGCCTCTGAGGGGCCTGTAGGTGGCCGGGCCTGAGAGGGGGGAGGGGGAGCCAGGTCACCTGCCTCAGCGGCCCTAGGAGAAACAGCCCCTCCGACCACTGCCTGAAGGGCGCTGGCACGTGGAAAAGCCTCACTGCTACGGTGCAGTGAGGTGCTCCTTTCCTTCACGTCTCTTCTCTCGTTCCTTCTTATTCCTACCTCTCTTTGTCTTTCTTTCTTTTCTCGATTTCATTGTCACATCAAGCATGTTCCCTTAATTATTTTCTGCAAAATACTTGACATTTTCTTCTTCTTTTCTTTTCAAAGTCACTCCTCTGTGAAGCTTCTCCTCAAGTTCTCAGCAGAAGGAGTGCCCCTCCTGCTCTGTGTTCAGAGCACCTTGTACCCACCTCTACCACCTCTAGCCCTGTAATACCAGGAGGGAGGGCGGGGGTACTCTGTCTCGCCCACCGATCTGCATCTTCCTGATCTTGCTTTCTGTCCTCCCCCAAACCTAGCATGCGGCCCACAGCATCAGGCTGAAAGAAAGCACTTGATAACTGTGGGAGCGAGGAAGGGGGGGCAGGCTTCTTCCTACCCCCTCTTCCCCAGTTCTACCCTGCTGACTGACCATCTCTGCCAGAAAAAAACATGAAAGAACGCTTAGAGATATATTTGAATAAGAAAGGATTAAGACAGGCCGTTTTTAAAAACAGTCTTATATAAAAGGTATAAAGTTACTGCAACTGGGCTTTACAGCGAAGGCCCACTGTAAAGGATTCATTCTGCTTCCCTGGCCCGACACAGAGCTGCCCTTGCTGTGCCAGCAGCTCCTCTGAGCACCAGGGCACCTGAGTGGTCGCGCCCCCCTCCTCCCCCACAGCCCCCAGAACATCAGCGACTCAGGCAGCATGCTGCTCTCTCGTCTGCACTGGCCGTTCTGCTTGCAGGAATGGGAAGAATAAGCTTGGGATTGCCCCACTCAGTATGTGGCTCCCTCACCGGCTCTGTCCAGGCTGTCTCTTTATTACCAGCTCAGCTCTGGCTCTCGCTGGCCTTTCTCCTGCCCTTGGGCAGCTGTGCATGTGTCTCTTCATCACGGACATCATCTGCCTCCTGTGTGAAGTGTGGCTACTCCCTTCTTGTTCCCTCGCTTGTGCACACACGTGGGGCAGACCCTGAACCACTTTCCTCCCACTCAGATCTCTAACTAAGTTGTGAGGGATGTAAGAAAGTCTACAGAGCTAGAAACCTTGCTTTCGAGTGTGACTGCCGGATCCCAAATCTCTGGGTGCTCAAAGCAATGGAAAATTCTGGACTGGAGGTGCTCCTCTCTCGGGTCCCAGGCGGCCATCTGCTGCATGGCCGGCACACAGCCTGCTCCGAGATGTTGGAGTGGACTCACATCTGCCATGAAAGGAAAGACTGCCCATGGGCCCAGGCCTCAAGGAAAGCCAATGAGAAGTCTCAGGGCAGCGCGTGGAGCAGAACACTGAGGGTGGGGATCGGCAGACAGGAGTGCCAACTCAGCTCTGCATTAAACTGGCTGTATGACTCCAGCTGACTCTCTCCCTCCTCTTGGCACCCAGTCGTCTCTCTGACATCAGTTCCTGAACCTTATTATACACATACCACCCATGAAGCTTGCTTAAACTGTAGGTTCCTGACCATCTCCCACCAAAGATTCTGTTCCAGTAGGTCTAGGGAGGAGCCCAAGAGACCATGAGATGGGTGGCTACTGGACCCACTCTTTGAGCAACACTGCTATAAGGTCTCTGAATCCAATCCCTAACATGGGGATTCTTCAGCTATTTCGCCATCTCATTCTAGGGTCTTTCTCTCAAATCTACTAAAATTTTTCTCAATCCAGTTAAATTCTGTGGCACATAGTTCCATAGTTAAGGAAGAAGTCCACTACTGCACAAAAGGCAGACGTATTGTTATTGACATGCCCCAATCTCTTTGTATAGTCACCTCTCCAGCGGGGCCATGTGTCAGGGCACAGCACATTTAGAAGCCTGTATTCCTGCTTCTTGGCCAGACTAGGTTATATTCCCAAAGATGAACCAAACTCGGCATACGTAAAGGTAAGGTAAGACGTTAGATCTGGGTGTCTCTCAGCCAGCCATTTTAGGAAGTCACTCAGACTCACGCATAAAACAAATAGGGATTTCTGCTTAGGGTGTATATTTCCCTGCCCTTTTCTTTGACTTACAGCAGCATTTCTCAGAGCAGCATCCCCAGACCACCTGCACGAGAATCATTCCAGAAGCTTGTTAAGAATCTAGGTCCTGGGCCCTAGCCCAGATCTACTAAATCAGAATCTCTGAGAGTGGATCGCCAGATAGGCAGGGTTAGAAAGCCCCTCTCCCAGCCTACAGGTGACTTTCTGTGCATACGCAATGCTGTGCACACACACACTGACTCAGAGCATCTGAACAACACTTCTCGTCTTCAAAGCGTGTGTCCTTAGTTTTTAAAATGCTGAGGTTCACAGCGTTCTTTCCATCCCCTAGGTTTGTGATACATATTTTATAGCTTGGACTCTATGACCCCTTGTCTCAGGAGAGCTTAAATGAGACGGAAAAGGATGGGAAGGCTGAAATAGATGGAATTAGCTGGACAAGCAGAACGGAGAGAAACCCAGCCCAAGTCTCTGACCCTGGGAATTAGAGGCCAGCCCATCAGATAACCTGTAGAGGGCAGCCCTCTCCACAGCTCTCTGTGGGGTGGCACTCAGGGGCTCCAACAGCCTTCCTTGGAGCTCATTTCCAGAAAATGCTACTTCCCTTCCCTGTTCCTCTTAGAGGTAGGCAAAGAGATGTCAGGGACCAAAGCTGCATGGAGCCTGCAGGCCGTGAGATAAACAATTCTGTCCAAGTGGAAGGCTAAGCAGAGTTTCCAGGACTGTATTAAATGAGAAGAAGAGTGGGGAACCAGGACAGGGCAGGTTCTTTTATCTGAAGCATTTCCTACCACTCCAGGTCATTTAAGGAAGAGAAAACATGTTTTGGGGGCAAACAGGAACAAAGACTCATATAATTTAGATAAGATGAAGTGAGTCTCATCAAAGAGCACTGCTTCCTAATTATTTTTTAACTGCACTGGGAAGACCAAATCACTACTGTTCCCATGAGACGAGTCGAGAAAGGCCACTGTTCTGTGTGGTTCTGACACAGCCAAACTGTCTCTTGGACCTTCTTTCTAGGCGAGGGCAATGTTTCTGACAGGAAGAGACTGCGCCTGAACAATGTCCCAAGCCCGAATCCTGGTAGGAGGTTTGCCTGTGATGAGAGTCCAGGGCTAGCCTGAGATGAGAAACCATCAACCAGCAATTAGTTATTTCAAGTGTATTTTATGCCCATGATGCACCCTGTTAATGATCTGTAACAGTCAATGTGAGCAGCATTCCCAGAGCCGGCGATGGCCCCAACATTTCAGAGGCTGGGAGAGCACAAACACAGGGGCAGGAAATGAAAGAAGTTGAATGCATCTTCAAAAGTGGAAGCAGAAAGTTAAGGCCATGTGCAAGTTAAGAAGAGATACTTAGAGTACATGAAGACTTTATAAAAGCTGAAGGAATACTAATAACTTAGCAAATAGGATCCAGACTGGGTATGGGTTCTGGCTATAAAGCAAGTGGGAGGTACTGAAGGCCAGAAGCAAAGGTTCAAGCAAGAGCAGTTTCTCCCTTTCTTAATACATTTATTAAGAAAAAGAAGGACTGCCTACGTAACAGTCATCTACTTGATCAATAATGATGATAGTAGCTCACATTTTCTGAAGGTTTGCCAGATACCTTGCTGGATGTTTGGCATACATGATTCTAACATTTAATCCTAACAGCAACTCTGTAGGGTAAGTACTATCTATAATTATTCCCATTTTATAGATGAGGAAACTGAGGCTCGGTGAGATTAAATAGTTTGTCCAAGGCTGCACAGGTATTAAGCAGTAGAGCCAGGGTACATATCTGTGCAGTGTGATTCTAGAAACTCTGCTCTTAGCCTCAAAGCTGTATCTACTTCATGGTTTAATGGCTCGGGACTAGAGATTACCAGCTACAGTATCTGAAGATGTAAATCCCCTGTGCTAGTCATGGGTTCACTGCACTTCCCCCCAAATACCATACTTATTTCTCCCACAATGCCTCTGCTAACTCTTCCCCCACTGCTATCCTGTTTTGCCCACCAACCATGAAAAACTATTCCTCTCTCCTCATCTACTCAAATGTTCCTCTCCTTTAAAGGCCAATTCAAATCAGTATAAGAGATCACATCTAATGGTTTCCTGGACTTCTCCAGCTCACAACGATCTCTATCACCCCTGCATTCCTCTACCACTCCACAGGCTTTTCTGGAATTCTTTTGATTCTTTCAATGTTGTATATTTCATTTATCCAACAAAATTTCAAGTAATTTAATGAGCTGCACCTTCCCCTACAGACCAAGCATCATGCTTTGCACAAAGTATGAATGTGCTCAATACTTTTTAGCAGATTGATTGCGAACTAAGCATTTGTTCAAAAAAGTATGCATTCAGTAATGCCCGAGGGAACAGGCATGGAAGATGTTTCCTCTTATGAGTCACAGGATTTAGAAAACATGGATCTAGCTCCTTTCGAAATGAGGGAAAATGAAAGTTTTTTGGGACGAGGGGAGATGTCAGCTCAGGAAGACCCTAGCTACCATTCATTCTCCGAAAGCAATTCTAAAAATCCATTCGTATGTGAAGTTGCAAATGCAATCACTCTAGTTTTCCTCTGCCACAGTCCCATTTTTCAGGTCCTCAGCATCACAAGAGGGCAGCCCAGCTCTGATTCTGACCCGGAAGACTCCTTATACCTGGTTCCCATGCTTCCTTGGCCAGACATCACAGAAACTAAGCCACTAAAATTTAGGTTCAAAGCTCAGATCTGCCACTTACTGGCTGTGAGACTTGGGCAAGCTACTTAACCACTCCAACCCTTAGTTCCTCATCTGAACCATCCGTAAGATAAAGATAAATGTATCTATCCCATAGAATCACTGTGAAAAGCAAATGAGACAATGTTAGGTAAGAAGGCAGAATAAAGCCATATGCAGAGCAGGCATTTAATTAATACCTATTATTGCAAAATCCTTGTAATGGGTCATCTTCCTGTGATCTCTGCCAAAACATCCTCTATACACCAAGAATGTTGGCCATAAGAACGTTGGTATCCCCTCAGCTCCCACAGTATGCCCTTTAAAAACCCTTTGAGATTGGGTTTAAAGCAACCTCTCCACTTGTATCTTCAGCAAGTCTCCTCCATGCATCCTGTGCCCTAGGCTCTGCAGTCTCAGACTCAAAGATCCTATAGGCACTGAGCAGGTGACAGTGAGTGAATTGGGTATGTGTAAAACTAACACAGCCAATATTCAGTTCCCAGAAGCAGGCATGATGGGGAATAGGGAAAACTGCAGAGCTCACAGCTGCAGCAATTTTGCTTTGGGGAATGAAAATAAGCAAGAAATCTAGGTTTTTATGGAAAGTCTCCTCATTTTGAATGTCAGGTAAAGGTTTTTAAATGTTACAAGGAAAAAAAAAAAACAAAACATTTCTCTAAGCCAGATTTGTCCCTGGGTGGGCAGTTGGTGACGTCTGTTTTAAACATGCCAAACTCTGTTTTGTGTCTGGACTATTCTGTAGTTGCTATGCCTTCATGCCTTTGTTCTTGCTATTCCCTCTACCTGGAATGCCTGCTCCTAAGAAACTGAAATGTTATTTCCTCTGTAAAGTCTTCTGTGACCTCATCAGGCAAAATTGATTGATTTTTCCTCTCTACTTAACAAGATATTTGACATACTTGCATAATAGCACCTATTACATGGAATTATTGGTACATGAATTTTTCTCCATTCCCACTTAAGGTAAGGGTATTATTGTGTTTTATTCATCTTTGTAATGTGTGCTTTGCTTATACATTTATGTGTTCAACCAAGTGTTTGTTTAGTGAATGGATGAGAGTAAGAGAATTCACTGATGCTGTTGAGTGCCCCTCTATGCTGCTATTCGCAACCCTGTTTCTCTTCAGGCACCAGCAACTTTGGACACTTACATTTCTCTCCCATTTCCAGACATCTTGAATCCCCCAAAGGGACTCTGGGCATTTAAGGCATTGTAACAATTGATCCTGAAAGAAGAAAACATGGTACTGTTAGTGTGTATTCTGCTTACACAGAAACAATAGCACTGGCATGATATTTCTTTTATAAGTTCTATTTTTTAATTCCTTTTTCCCCACATGAAAGTTTTATAATTTAAGATTGACTTTGACTTCCTGATCTACCAATAGGAAGTATCCCTTCTCAGGGTGAAGTCTTCGGTCTCCCCCATCCTTCCAGAGCATATGCTTTTATTTCACGCAGGGTCTGGAGAATTACAAGCCCCCTCCCACCCTCATGGAATGTGTTATGGCCAGAACGAGACTGACTCTGGTCTTACCAAACAGTCCCAGCTTGCATTGCAGAAGACACCGTGAGGGCCTTGTTGATGTCATTAGTAAAGACAGCTGCTACAAGTCCAAAGTCTGAGTTATTGGCTCTTTCAATAACTTCATCCATAGTCTTAAACCTCAAAATTTCCTGAACGGGCCCAAAGATCTGCAATAAAATAGGTTGACCCAACATGGTTGCTTCGCCATCCTTTCACCTGTTTTCTATGTTTCAAGGCAAGTTTATTCTGCCTTCATCATTTAAATGATGTTTAAGTTTAGCGAAACCTAACTGTAAAAATATCCCAAACTTTCCCAGAATAAGATTACATAAGTCCACCCTTAGAGTGTAACTCCTCCGCTCCCCCACCCTGCCTGGCAGCACTTGATTCCACAGTGTGTTCTAAAGCTGTGTTCTCCATGATCCCCCAGGCACTGCTCCAGAACTGAGAACTACCGCTCAGGAGAGGTGGCTGATCTGCAACTGGTCCTCTCCTGCAGAAGCGCGAGGATGCTTGGGTGCTTTCTATTTCCTGATTAACAGCCTAATGACCCATATTTGGGGGAACTGAACTGTTGGCAATGTATCACTGAGACCAGTGATTGGCTTTTATGATGGTTCTGTTGGCTAATAACAATTGAGATCATAAAGCACATCACCTGGCCTCCGTCTAGCTTGCTTGCCTCTTTGTCTAACTTCTTTCTTGAAACTGGGGATTTTCATAGCCATGTTTATTGCTATTGTACAATGTATATAAAATACAAAGAACTAAACCTCTAATATTGTCTACTAGAAATGCCCTGGAAACCATCCCAAGGAAGATGTGGCTGCTGTTAAAATCTATGTGATACCTCCTCCTTGGCGATCCGCATGTCGTCAGTGACGTTGGAAAACACCGTGGGCTCGATGAAAAACCCCTTTCGGCCCAGCCCTTTGCCTCCACACTCCAGCTTGGCGCCTTCGGCCACACCACTCTGGATGAGTTCCAGGATCCTGTTGTACTGTTTCTTATCAATCTACAGAAGAAAGTGCCTGATGACTCCAAGTAAAATCTTCTATGAAAATGGAAATAAGCATGTGCTCAAGAATCTCTCTCATTTGTGATTTTTGGCCAAAGCTTCATTATACCTAGTCAAATCATATGGAACTGCTGTTAATTAACCATTTTTGACCTATGAAAAAGGGTAATTTTGTATGGTTCAACCTAATACATCAAGAATTCCAGTGAATGCACTGCTCTGATGATACTGACAAGTCATAAGTACCAGTTCAAGAGTTAAGCAATATTTCTAGATGATGGAGATACTGGCTAATTGATTATTCACTGTTTACATAAGTAAAAATTAACCTTATAGACAAATGAATATCGGGGTATATTTTTATGGAACTACTGTTATACCGTCAGAGGAAAGGATTAAGTTTAAAGAGTGAGAGCTAGCATCCTAGTCCATAAAATAAGGTCATTCTCGCCCCCCGCAAGCCCCCAAGTTATAGACTTATCACTCAATTATTATGGTAAATAAAAAAGAAACCTACATTCACCTGAGTTTGAACTGCTGTTACAACTTCAATCTTCTCTCAAATGGTCCCAAAACTAAGGAGATATTGCTTCTTATCAGGAAAACCCATGCTCTAGTGATCCAGATGAGATCTGGTCTACATATTCCTTTAAAAATTCTCAGTTCAAAACCAGAGTTCTAACTGGAAATATACCTTGATGACCACGGAGAACCTGCAGAGCTCAAGAGTGCAGCCAGCAGGGACCTTTGTGGCCCTCCTCATCCACCACAGTGCATGAAGCATTCAGAGTAAGAGAGAACTATATGGCAGAAGAGAGAGCAGACAGCTCTCCATTCCCTACACAATTACAAACCGCACGTGGTCATCCCAGAGTAGGTCAGGTTGGTGGAGAGAATCCTTGGCAGCTGGTAAAAGTATAAATGGGTTTCTGGGAATGAGAGATACCTGCCCTCCTTGACTGTGGCACCTGTGGGGATGTCTTGACTCCAGCAGTTAAGGACTGGGACTGGGTTCTAGTCAAGATCCATCTTGCCATGCCTGGGTCCTTTTTTGGAGCTGAGAGACTCCAACCTACCCCCAAAGTTCAAGATATCCTTAAGGCAATCCTAATCTCTCGGTTTTTCAAGGATAAAATTTAGAAACAGAAAGAGAAGCACAAGACGTAAGCAAGCAATGCCTCACTGGCTACATTTCCAGCCATGAAGGCAGATGAGGAAGAAGAGTAAGGGGTCAGCAGAAGAAGGAAGATGATGCTTTGTCGGGTTCCACCAGGGTGTCTGGTTTCTGTGTTCATAAGAGATTAAGTAAAGAAAGGGCATGTCCAGGACATGGAAGCAACCTAAGTGTCCATCGACAGATGAATGGATAAAGAAGATGTGGCACATACATGCAATGGAATATTACTCAGACATAAAAAGAAACGAAATTGAGTTATTTGTAGTGAGGTGGATGGACCTAGAGTCCATCATACAGAGTGAAGTAAGTCAGAAAGAGAAAAACAAATACCGTATGCTAACACATATGTATGGAATCTAAAGAAAGAAAACAGGTTCCGAAGAACCTAGGGGCAGGACAGGAATAAAGACACAGACGTAGAGAATGGACTTGAGGACACGGGGAGGGGGAAGGGTAAGCTGGGACGAACTGAGAGAGTGGCATGGACATATATACACTACCAAATGTAAAATAGATAGCTAGTGGGAAGTAGCCGCATGGCACAGGGAGATCAGATCGGTGCTTTGTGACCACCTAGAGGGGTGGGAAAGGGAAGGTGGGAGGGAGGGAGACACAAGAGGGAGGAGATATGGGGATATAAGTACATGTATAGCCGATTCACTTTGTTATACAGCAGAAACTAACACACCACTGTAAAGCAATGATACTCCAATAAAGATGTTTAAAAAAAAAAAAAAGAACGGGCATGTCTGTGATTTCTCTACCTGGGGTCCCTGCTCGGTGGTGGGGTCAAAGGGGCTGCCCACTATGCGCCTCTTAGCCCGCTCCACGCTTCTTCTCACAAACTCTTCATAGATGGACTCCTCCACAAAGATGCGAGATCCTGCAGTGCAGCACTGGCCTTGGTTGAAGAACACACCCTGGTGAGCCTGCTCCACGGCATAGTCCACTACAAGAGGAAACAGCCATGCTCTCAACACTGCTTTGCCTGTGGAGGGGCCTAAGGGACCGACCCTCTTCCCTCCCCAAAGCCCCAGGTGTAATGTCATGCTCACCACAGAGCAGAACTGTGAGCAGCCCAGTGAAAAGCACTGGATTGAGAACACAACTTGGTTCTAGTTCTAACCAGACCCTGACGTTATTGGCTGTGTTAACTTGGACGTCTTCACTTCTTGGAAAACCTTTCTTCTGTAAAAAGAGGGATTAGACCACGTTATCTATAACAGGAGTCTCAAACCCCAATAACCAAAGGGGCTGTGTAGATAATAGTAAAGCAATGTGACAGAGACTCAGAAGGAAAGTACTACCTTTGGCTGTTGCTATGCATAAACATAGCCCAGGGTTGCCAGATTGCCAGTTTTAAGAAAAAAACGGAAATCAATATTTTGTGTAATACTTAGAAGTAAACATAGCCATACCTTGCATCTGGCCTATAGACTGCCAATTTGCAATCCCTAATCTATAGGACCTTGCAGCTCTACTTTTAATTAGTATTTTGGCAAATTAAACTGTGACAGCAATGATCGTCTTTGAAGACGCTCAATTTCCTCTATATTTACATGGAATTGTATAGTAGCACATGGTAACTCGTCTTCATCTCATGTGAAAATGAGAGATACTAAATAATACTCAATATAGTATTAATAAATCTGGTGTCTGCTAGTTGCTAAATGACGCACTGACTGAATGAATCAATGTACTGTCAGTGGAGCGCCTACACCTTAATAGGAATTTAGGTACAGAATCCTGATCCTCTTGACAACTAGTACAAAGCTGAAGCTAAACTTGCAAATTCCAAGCTGGGGCTGAGATTCAGGCAATCTGCTTGCTGTTCTCTGATCTCTCTAGTAGTGAAATTGAGGAAGCAGTGCTGCCTGGCAGGATGTGAAGAAGAAAAAGGATGACTGAAAGAGGTTTTGTAATTTCATTCCCTGGCAAGTTTTTCCAAACATGAGGAGCACACCCGTGCAGAGTGGACTAGAGAGCATCCTGCCTGGAGACATGGGGTTTCTAGGTTATAGCTCTAGGCCTCTGTATAGTCCTACTGCCAAGGTGTAATCACCTCCAATTTAGGTCTATTCATACAGAACTGACCATAGTGTGTTGTCATCCTGACTAAAAGCCATGGGGGCAACAGAAAGGCATGGGGATGGCTAAACAGAGAAGGGGGTGTGGGTTTGGGACAACGTTGGTAGAGCTAGTGAACTAAAAATTTTTAATGATCTACAAAGCCACCAGGCATACATGAGACGTTTCAGGTTTCTCGAATCTAGGCAGAGGTTACATTTCCAGTGTTCAGAGGCTTAGACCACTGCTCTTTCCACTATACAATACCAACCAGGCCTTCACCTCTTCTACCCTATTTTACAACAACACAGAGTCAAAATGGCTTATTATGTCTAGAAAACAAACTCTGATTGTCAACTGATAAGTGGTCTTTACCAATATTATTTTGTCCTTAAAAGGAAGGGTCTAGATTTTTCTCCTTGAATGCCACTTAGCTTCAAAGACCTTTTTCTTAGTGTCCTGTTGAAAGTGGAGATAATAAAAGTGAGCACCGCAGGCCAGTATGCCAGGGCATGTAAGAGATCTGTGGTTGACTTACAATCAGCATCTGCAAAAATAATATTGGGACTTTTCCCTCCAAGTTCCAGAGTTACTCGTTTCAAATTACTTCTTCCAGCTGCTTCTTGGATAAGCTTTCCAACCTGAAAGAAGGGAAATGGAGAAAGGTTTTGCGCACCTTGCAGTTGAGACCGTCAGTGGCCAGAGCCAGCTGTGGGCAACAGTGGGACACAGCAGTAATGGATCCTGCAGGGCAAAGCACCCACCGGATACACAGGAACGAATCTGTGGTCAACTCGCGTGGACAAGAAATAAGTCAGTTGGGATGCAGGTTAATGTCTGTTCTGAAGTGAGCTGGAAGACTGCTTTAGTATCATGATGGAAGGAGCAAGGAAAAGGGAGTTAAACCTGGAATCTTAATCACTGAAAGATTTCTCTAAAAGACAACTAGCAAGTAAAATGTAACTAGAGATTTTCCATCACTGCATTGTGGCTTTTAGCTTTGGACTCTGGCCTCCAGAAAAAAGCCAACTGGCTCCACTTGAAAGACATGATGAGCGTAAAACAAACTCTTTAAGTGCCTCCAAAAATGCCAGGTATGACTTTAATCACATGGTCCAAATATATATATTGATGTGATACCTTTGCTTCTGCCTAGGGCTATAGTAAAAGGATTCCAGAAAGCTGAGGATCTGTCTTTATTTGTGCAGTGCCTATTTATCTAGAATCCAAGCAAATAGAGGCTGAGTTTGAAGAAAGCATTTCCCATTGTGTAGACTCACAATGCTAATAAAATTGAAAGCGTCAAGATGGAAACACGGATGCAGCGCCTAGAGCCCCCTTTCAAGGAAGAACGCGCTGCCTCAGTGCCAAGGAATGCTGTCAGCTCCTTCAGAGTCACCTCAGCTGAAAAGAGCTTCCTTGCCCAAGGGGACGCCCTCCTTCAGGTGTCCCACATCCACCGCCGGATGGTGGCGGTGGTACCACCAGGCAGCTCTGAGAGACCACGTCTGCTCCACCACAGCCAGGTGCTTGGCTGAGGCCATCAGGCCTGCACTGCAGCTCAACTTCCCGTCGTGTCAACTGCCCTTTGGCTGGGACCCCTAATAAATAACCTGCATGGCAAACTCCATCTCAGAAACCCCTTGCAGGGCACCTGGCCTGTGACAGGGTGCTGCCCTATTGGAGGGCAGAGGTCACTCTACGGAGAGTGCTGGGCCACCCTATAGCTCTTATAGGCAGTTTGCCCTTGTTGAGATGAAGACTGCTACTTATGCCTGGAATCCTACTGAAAATAAAGTATTTTAAAAAGCTGGGGAAGAAAAATGCTAAATACATGCTGGACCCCTCTGGTCCCTGCCTGCGATCCTCAGGAAGGACGGGTAACTCCTCAAGCAGTGTAGCAGAGCAGTGGTTAAGAGAAAAGGCTCTGGAGCCTGGGTGTTTTTTTTTTATTGATTATATCACTTAATGACTGTTTGACCTTGGGAAATTTTTTATCTTCTCTGAGCCTCCGTCCCCTCCTCTGTAAATGGAGCTAGAAACAGTATCCACCTCAGAACTTAGGTGTCCTGAGGATGAAGTGATTTAGGGTCGACGGCCCTCAGAACCCAGACTGGCTCGCAGTAAGCGCCTGCACCAGTTAGCCGCGCGCAGGTATGAGAGGCCAGGGCCCCTTCTTCCACGCTGGGCGCAGAGAAATGGAGGTGGCTGTAGGGGGCAGAACCTTCCAAAGCAGGTCTCCTCCCAGGGCCCCTCCACTCTCTGTGCGTGTCAATTACCTCAGGAAAACCCCGAGGAAGCCCTCTGACTTGCCACCAGTCTCTAGTATTGCTCATTAGCTGGGCTAAATGCTTTACATGTTTTTATTGTTACTCTACCTCGTGCCAAAACATTTTTAGAAAATATACTCTCGTTCTGAGGAAATCTAACTTTGGTGAAAAAGTAGTGATGTCTCTGAAAGAGGTAAAATTAGAGTCTCTTAGATGCAGAACACTGTTACTCATCAAAGGTTTAACAAACACCAACATCTGGCCCTAAGGATTAATGGGCAGACATCAGCCCACAGCCAGACGGCCCTTCCCCACCGGGCCGGCTTGTCTCTCTTCGACCTCAAGGTAAACCCCCTAGGAAGATGGGCTAATAAAGGCCCCGTTCTCAGGCAAACATGCTCTCCTGCAAGAGGAAAGTATGGATACACAAAGGAAACGAGAATCTGGCCCTCCATCCTGGCAAGAGAACAGCAGTCAGGTAAGATTAGGACTGAAGCCTGAGACCCTAGCAGAGGGGAACCCACACGAGGGCAGCAGGGCAGTAACACCATGGGGCGTCCCTGAGGAGGCTGTCGCCTGCAGCTGCCTGTTCTGAGCAATTCTACTGTGCTTGTCTCTCTCTGCCCTGAGGAATCCATATCAACTGAAGGGGACTCATTTCAAAGTCCAGGAAGATAAAGAGACAAGTGCTTTCTCAAAGAAGATAATCACTGGACATCATGAACATTATTATTAATTATATTTAAAAAACTAGCATTTATTGAGTTGGTTTATATCAGACATTTACATGTATTCATGCATTTAAGCCTCTCAAAAACCCTACGAAGTAGGTATTATCTCATTTTAAAGAATATTAAACTCAGGTTAGAAGTCAATGGATGTTACCAGGTTACCTGGCAGTTACACGCAGAGTCTGCTGGACTCTGTGCAGGTTGACTCCAGGGCCCAAGTGTGGATCACTTCCTCTCCTTCCCGTAACCTCCTCCCAGCACTCTGCCTTCCCTTCTATACTTACTGAGCACCTAATGCATGCCACATACCACCAAAACCTTATCCCTGAAACTCCAAATTAATTTAAAAGTGAGGAGGAATATCACTTTTTATAGACACAAATAATGATCACAGTTCATCAGTTACAAAAGGTATATTCTGCCTTCAGACTGACATTTGAAAAACAAACAAAAGCAAGGAGAAATCACGGATTTTACACATAGGAAGATGCTGAATAAACGTGTGGAGTTGGTAAAGAGAGTGCCGACTCACTAGCATTACATTTCTGTTAGCTCTGCTCCCTGACATTCATCAAAGTGCTCTATGGGTTAATATTTGTTGCATTAGGAATGTTGTCCAATGATTAGTATTTTCATGGCTACAGTAACTATACAAAAATCTTGCTCAGTCTATGGTCATCAGAGAAGAATACCTAAAGAATAATTTTTCCTGCATGAATGCTTTGCCATTTTTTCCTTAGAAACCAAATTCGTGCTAAACACCGAAAGGCAAATCTCAGATGAATAATGATTTTCCTTTTCATCTTTGGAAGAAGGTCAAGTTGCAGCCCAACCTCAAGAAAGAACTGGATGTGTTATGCTACAGGAGAACCACTTCCATCTGCAGTGGCCTCAGGACAGGATACTCTGAAAAACCCCAGTTGTTCACCAATCCCCTTCATTCAACACTTATTCCTGGTTCTCCTACTATGTGCCAAGTGCAATGCTAGGCACAGTTCCTCATCCACAAGGAGCTCACAGCTAAGAGGATTCCCATGTAAACCTAACAGGTGTTCAATAAGTACAGAAAAATCTGGGCCTGATTTAATATTAGATCTGAACAGTGAAATTATGGTTGTGCAGCATTTTGTTATAACCCAGAGTCAGGCTCCTCTGGGCCTCACCCACAGAAGTGGGCTAGGTGTAAAAATCTTCATTAATTATGTGATTGGGTATCATCATCTGCCTTCCCATAATACTCTCAGTTTGCAGGTCAGACTCTCTTTGGAGAACACATTACTACTCATGAATTCTCCCTGCGCGTGGAATGAGGTTAAGTGACCCTGAAGGGAGGCACTCCTCACTGTTATTACCATGAGGGGGAAAGAGACAATAGGAAGAATAGATGCAACTCCAAAGCAGGGAATTCTTAACAGGAAAGAGTAATGTTTAAAAATAAAGAGCTCATGTGAGAGCCAACTCTTACAAAATATGATAGGTCCTGTGCAAACCAACCTAAAATATTACTTGTACAAATCCCATGCAAAGGTTTCCAAAGTTAAAATCTATGGGGTAGGAAAGTCCAGGAAAGAATGAAGTACAGACATGAAAGAAAGGCCTGGGATTAAGTGACCCATCTTAGATAGAAAAGTAGTAAGTTCCGCGGGGATATGTATGTGCTACGCCAGTCATATTTATACACGACTACAAGGTGGGAGCATGCGGTGAGATAAATGAGGCTGCCAGGATGCACAGGTCTTCTGAGTGGTTCAAGTCAACAGGGGTGGACTTCGTAACACCAAGCCCTATTCTGATAAATAGGCAACCTGTGAGATAAAACAGAGAAATACACAGTTTGAGAAATTAAATCTTGTATGTGAACACAGATTAAATAGAATAAAGCACAGAGAACAAATTTTGACCAAGTTCATCATTATCTTTTTTTTCAAATCAGAAAAGATTTCACAATATACTCTTATTATATACATCCTGTCCTATCTCTGACAACCTAGCTAATTATAATCATAACCAGGTTTATGGATGACAGTTCGGCCCACAGGAGGGAGAAGACCTAGTTACTATAGGTTCTGGCTTGGCCTCTAACTAACCTTTGATTTGGGGAAGCCACTTCACCTCCTTGGGCCTCGGTTTCTCCAACTGATGAACGAAGACACAAACCAAGCAGTTACGCTGGCCCTTACTACCCCAGTTAGTTGGAAGAGTTAAAAAAGACTCAGGGCCCCTGCTCATTCTGAGAGTCTGTCCAGAAGAATCCAATTCTTCTGGATTCTTCTTGTCTTACTAAGCAGACCTCGCTTTTCATAGAGGCACCACAGCTGCACTGAATGGTAGATAAACCTGATCTTTTTCGGTTTCCCACAAAGAGCTCATTATGAAAGAGTAAGTGATAATGTTCCTATCATGGGGTGTCTTAACTTGGCACTCCCTGCAGAGTCTCTCAGCTGTATCTGTGTACCTCAAACAGGCAAGGGCGAGGAACCAGGGGCTCGCCCACACATAATGGAACTGGGCTAATTCTCAGCAGGAATGTTGGCACAAATCAACTCTGACTCCCATCCTCATTCTGAATAGTCTTCACGATTGATATCAGGAGTATCCCTGGAAGAGCCACAATGTACCAGAATCATGCTCACAGCAATGCAGCAGGGTAGGAAATGCAATTTGGAGCTTTGCATGGAAAATAATTAGTTATACAGGACAAAAAAGACCATGGAAGGCTTTCCGTGCCCTCTTTATTCAAGGCTGTTGCTCCCTGAATAGAGTTTCTAAAGTCTGGTAAAATTTTTCTTTTTATTCATTAGTTAATTACCCATATTTCTAGGATGGGCTTCTTCTCAGAGATATTTCTTTTTCTTGATCAGTTAAGTATACATATTGGGGTGGATTCCTTCTCAGAGATATGCCACCTTTTTTAAAAGATGGAAAACTCTCTAGTAGAGATCTCAGTAAACAGGTTGAAGATGAATGCTTTTTCCAATATATTTTCCTTTCTTAAACCCCAAACAGATTGACTCTGTGCTTCTTTCCTCCTCTCCTTTCTTGATTTTCATTGTGCTACTGGTTCTATGATAGAAATAGAAATGCCCAAAATATGTATAATTGGACATTTCTTGTCTTTCTGAAATATCCAGAAATAATAGACCAAATCAGTCTTCGCAGATCTGCACCAGAAAGTCACAGGACCAAGGCATCTAAGCAGTTCCTTTAATTTAAGGGATAATAGCAATTTCAAAACTTTGTGAAATTCAGATTGTGAAAAACAATGCAGCCTCTGACTATGCTTCCAGCCCCTCTCCTCCACCACCATCCTCACCACCACACACTCATCACTACAGCACATGAAACCACTTGACCTTCCTGGAATATGACCGTGTCTCTGTATTAGCTGTTTCCTCTGCCTGAAATGTCTTTCCTCTCCTTGCTTACTCATTTTTCAGCCCTACCTTTGCCACGTCCTCTGAGAAGCTAGCTTTCTAGATCCACCCTGGCTATAGGGTTTGGTTTTCCCACTTTTCTGATCCTACATAACTCTCATACTGCTCTTGCTTAATTAGCTGTCTTCCCTACCAGATTGACCGTCAGCAGAGGGACTCCTGTGCACGCACATGCACGCGCACACACACACACAGATTGTCAGCAACATTTGATGAGCCAATGGGCCAGAACAGGACACCTGCTCTTGAAGTCTCTGGAAATCAGAGACTATGAAGTCTTCAAGGAAACAGAGGTGAGTGATTAGAACACAGAATGCCTATGTCCAAGGCTTTTGCCTTGACACCACTGGCAGAATGATTTTGAGCTTTCCTCTTCTTACTTATCTTTGGCTGAAATTTCCACATCTTTAATGAAGGGGATGGCTTCATGGTTCTGACATGACTGCACGTTGGAGCTCCCGGAGCACTTAAAATCGTTTTCTTTGTCTGGGCTCTGCCCCCAGAGATTCCGATCATCTTCGTCTGCAGTGGAGCCCGTGGGCATGGGTAGTTTAATGTGCTGCTAGGGTTAAGAACCGTGGAATTAAAGAATCCTTAAGGGCGTTTCTCTCATACTGTCTCTAACCTTTCATCGTTGGTTCTGTTTTCCAATGGTCGAACATTATCATTTATTGAGCACCTATTTTGTGCTGCTTGTTCTCACAAACATTATTTAATCCTCATAGTGATCCTGTGAGGTAAGAATTATTACCCCATTTTAGAGTTGAAAAAAAGCATGACTCAGGTCAAGAAATGACTTGCTGACAGGCACCCACTGAGTGGCAGAGCCAGGACTGCTTCTCTTCTCCAGATGTTCTCCTGGGGTTATATACCCTCTGCTATGAGCAGAATTCTGATGGCTAAACACACCATCCACAGCTAACACATATTCCAGAGCGACTGCCCTGTACCCTTAGCCCTCCTTCTGTTACATAAGACTCTCCCTTTTAATCTCAAATAAATTTTAAAAAATCAAGATTTTGATTTTGGGGGAGGGGCTCTGCTTTGATGGGAAGAAGCCTGGAATCCTCAAGTCAAAGGTACTACATGTCCCACTAACCAGGTGGACTAAACGGATGGGCTTCTTAGGATCGGTTCATTCTCAGCCTGAGCTCTGAGGAGATAAATCTACTGCAGAATGAATCAAAGAATCTCAGCTAGCAGGCAAAGACTACAGCATACTGTTTCCTATTCTTCAGCACTCAAGGTTTTATTTAAGTATTAAACAAGAAAAGGAAGAAAGCACATAATTTAAAACCTGTAAACCACAACAAACTGGTATTTTTCATTCAAATGCTGGATAGTTTACTAATGGACTCATACAACCTTAGAAAGAGGCTTATAAGTTGTTTTAAAAAAAAATAACAGAAAAACTCTAGCAGGCCACTTCTCCCCACCTACAAAGAGGGGTGAGGCTACCCAGAGGGGAGAGCTGACCTGATTCATTACTCAAGCAGCAGAGAGGGTGTCTGTATCATGTAAGATGACATTCATCTCACTTAGGAAATGAAAGGAGAACCCTGGCTGCGTAAATTAGAATCAGTGATAATACAGCTGTTAGCTACAAACATTTGTTTGGCACAGATCAATCCGGACTCTCCTGTAGTTTGCTTTGATGGTCCCTCTACTATCTTGTTGACTAATGATGAAATCATGGTTTGTTAATTTAACTGAATAAAGAAAACATCATACCAAGCAAAATGCAAACTGTTTTCCTGTACTTTATTGAGGTTGTTTATTTACTCTGTGCTTATAAGAGCCCTTTTATATTCACTTATCAAATATTTACATTCATTGCTTATGTATTTAGCTGCATAAGGAGAAATTAATCCTATCTTTGAGTAACTTTGTTTTCTTTTTAAAGGTCTTTTGCTAAAGTAAAATGGAAAGCAGCCACCTCAAATAAGCTTCTTGTTGCTGACTGTTCCAGACATTTTGTGATGTATAAACAGGTCCCCTCTACTAGGATAATCATTACTGGAGCCACATTCAAATCCATATTTAAGTGGCATGTACCCTCTGGAAGAACCTATACGGTTTCCCAAGTAACCTACAAAATTAAGAGAGGGTAGATAAATAAAGAAGTAAAGAACTACAAGCTGTAAAGGGGTTTGGTGATTACATGATCATTAGATTTGCCTGTGAAAGTTCTCCACCTGCCACCATTAATATAATTATAAGGTGGCTTTTGTAGTCTAGTCAAATACTTCTCCCTCTGGTCCTCTGTTATCTGTCAATGCTATCATCCTAGAGAAGAAACTTGGAGATACTCAAGATGCCACAGGATTTGTTTCCCTCCTAGTGAACGTAAACCCCTCTAGAGAGAGAAATATCAATAGACTCCACCAGAAAACTTTAGGTGAAACTTGCTCTATGCACACTGCTATAAGCTATCTCACTGTGTGAATGTTCCTAACAGCAAAATACTTCATGGGGCCACCTTCCGTCTTATTCTCTTTCCCCAACTCTCCCTTCTCTCTCAGCTCCCCCATTGGATATCTGCATTGTTGAAGATAACATATTTAGTTGTTAATATTCTTCCTGTGAAGATAAAGAATTTCCTGTGTTATATAAAGCAACAGTGAGATAGCACTATACCCCTATTAGAATGGCTAAAATTATAAAGACTGACCATACCAAATGCTGCTGAGGATGTGAAGGAGCTAGAAGTCTAATACATTGCTGGTAAGATGATACACCCACCTTGGAAAACAATTTAGTAGTTTCTGAACCTAATAAGATCCAGCCATTCCACTGCTAGGCATTTACCCAAGAGAAAAAAAGAATCAATCAATCTATCTAACTATCCACCTACATGCGCACGCGCGCGCGCACACACACACACACACACACACACACACACACACACACACACACACGGACTGGAACATAAAATGTTCACAGGAGCTTTTATGTATAGTAGTTCCAAACTGGAAACAACCTAAATGTCCATCAACAGGCAGATGAACAAACTGTGATGTATCCATAAAATCGAACACTACTCAGCAATAAAGAGGAATTAATTTTTGATATATATGCAAAAATGTGCATGGATCTGAAAATAATTGTGCTGAGTAAAAACAGTCAGACAAAACAGTACATACTGTATGTTTCTATTTACATAAAATTCTAGAAAATGCAAATGACCTACAGTGGCATAAAGCAGATCAGTGCCTGGGAATGGGAATGGGGGGAGGAGCAGAGCGAAAGACGCAAGCGAGATTACAAAGGCGCAGTAGGAAACGTTTGAGGCTGATGGATGTATGTACTATGTGAACTGTGGTGATGGTTTCACAGGTGGATACATATGTCAAAACTTACCAAACTGTACACTTTATGTGAAATTTATTGTATATCAATTATACCTCAATAAAGCTGTTAATAAAGATATATTAAGCAATAAAAATGTTACTTTATTAGAGTAATTATGCCACACTTCTTTTTGTTGACCTTTGTGAATTATTGGTGGGGAAATGATATTGAATCCACATGACTATTTAAAATATGATTTAATGGTTTTAATTAAAGTTAAATGCATTAGAATAGGTTAATTAAATTTTAAAATAATTAAAGCCTGAAAGGGAAAGAGAACAAGTGAAGAGGAAAAAAAACTAAACTTAAGGGAAAGCAAAAGGTGGTGAAAACAAAGAACAGATTAGAAGCCAATAAAAGAAATTATTGGAAGTAAAAGGGTGGTACAATTTGAGATCATCAATCTAAATAAGAATAAAGCATCATACTCATTATAGAAATTGACCAGTTCTCAGTTATCTGCACAGATAGAACAAAATCGTTCAGCTAAGATCTCATTGGGTAGACAAGGGAAGGGTGGTCATTTTTGTCAGAAGAAATGACATGTGCAAAGTCACAGAACTGTGGGGACTTCCCTGGCATTGCAGTGGTTAAAAATCCACCTGCCAATTCAGGGGACACGGGTTCAATCCCTGGTCCGGGAAGATCCCACATGCCACGGAGCAACTCAGCCCGTGAGCCACACTACTGAGCCTGTGCTCTACAGCCCTCAAGCCACAACTACTGAGCCCATGTGCTGCAACTACTGAAGCCCACGTGCCCTAGGGCCCACGTGCCGCAACTACTGAGCCCACGTGCCCCAACTACTGAAGCCCATGCGTCTAGAGCCCATGCTCCGCAACGAGAGGCCACCACAATGAGAAGCCCATGCACCACAAGGAAGAGTAGCCCCACTCACCACAACCAGAGAAAGCCCATGCACAACAATGAAGACCCAATGCAGCCAAAAAAAAAAAATTAAAAATCAGTTTATTCAAGCAAGCACCCAGGCAATCTTCCAAAAAAGTGAAATAGAAAAGCAAAGCAAAACAAAAATAAACATTTATTAGAAGACAAAAATATTTGTAAAATATTTATAAAAGTCATAAAACAAAAGGAAAGTAAAATTTCTAGAGGAAAGCAGGAATTAGTTTTCAACAGACATAGCCTTTGCAAATAGATTCAACTAGAATCAATCAGATTCAACTAATATTCACTGAATTCTTACAATGTGACAGCAATAGGACTGGAACTTTCAAATACACTATCTCCATTAATCCACAAGTAAACATGTAAGCAGTTCTTCATAACCCCTCTTAACAGATGAAGAAATGAGAGATCAGAAAGACTAAATAATATGCCAAAGAGAGCTGGGATCTGATCCAAGCTTGGTTGAACCCAGCCCCCTTCTATATTACACCACATTTTCCCAAGACTACATTGTTATACAAATCTCATTTAACAATAAATAGAAAACAGTAACAGCTACTATTTATTGACACTTTGCTAAGGGCCAGGCCCTGTGCTGAATACTTTAGATACACTAGCTTACTTCCTCCTCACACTCGATGAGTCAGGTACAGTCATCCCTTATCTACAGACGGAATCTGAGGGTGGGAAAGATTACATATTAACATGTACTGTGAACAAATGCACACTACCACAAGAGAGGTTTAAATTATGTCTAGTTTTCTCATCTAGATCTGATATTTGATCTTGATTGCTTTTAGTATGATTTGAAGACTATGCTTGGCATTTCTTACTGAAAAAATACCTTCCTCTAGTTTTTTTAGAGGTAGTGTGATGCAGCATTCTTTCAAGCTTTCATTTTAGCAGAGCCATGAGGAGTACTTTATTTTTCTTTCAGAGACTCTAAATAAAGGATTGAAAGAAATAAACTCAAGGTGAACTTCATTAAAGCTCTAAACTCCCTAATATAAAATTCTGTGAGGAGGTCTTTGTTGATTGTGAGATGAATCAGATTGACTATTAACCCTTCAGCTCAGTTATTACCTTTGCTTACCATAAACCACTGGATAGTTTTGTAGATGGAAATTAACTTGGCCTGAATGTAGGTGAGAGTAATATAATCTGAGCATTAGAAAGATGATTTATGGAAAATGGGTATACGGGAAAACCTAATATTTTTCCTAGCTTTTGCACACTTGTGTGTCCCTTAAATATAAAAATACTTCCACCAGAACACTGGAGTTATGTGTTTAGCAGTCACTGACTGAACATCTGGTGTCCAGCACTAGATCACTCTACCAAGTGTTCGGGGCACGAGGAAATCAGACACCCACTAACTCCTCAACAAGTCCCATCTGTTGTGATTTAGATTCATAGGGCTATTTTTTCCCCCATCTCTATTAGGCTTTTCACTTTAGAAGAGATTTTAAGGATATACTGAATTAGTATAAAATCCACAGCTCTGGAGTTAAAATGCCTGTTAAAAGCAGAGCTGACTAAAATGCAAAAAACAAAAACTGCATTTGCTATTGAGAGGCAACAGTGAAACCTAACATCCCATTTTACATTCCAGCAAAATATGTATCAAGCCTTTTGAAAGTGCTGGACTATCAGGCATGGGAAATGATTCTGAGAATTGAATGATACCAGTGTTTGATGATTCTTCGCCAATATCAAGCAATACATTACTCACAAGGGTCCCCACAGCTGGGGTTCCTTTCCCACAAGTCCTTTTCGTACTTTGGCTCCCATACCATACCACCATAATTTCATTTTCTCCAAAGAGAAAAGGAAGATATTTCCCACAGTTGTGAGTACTAACAACTGTGGAATTAAGATGTAGAATTATCTTTTTCTTAAATGGTGTTACCTTTGAATGAAATAGCTTTTCGTTTGAATTTAAGCATCTTGAATAAATTATATTTCTCCTTAATGCACAGATATAGATACATTTGAAAACCATGTTGAGCAAAAGAATTTTAGTTCTAGCCTTGGTCTTAGAAGGCATCTTCAATAAGGAAGTATTAAGAGAAATGGTGCAGAATTCTTCTTCTCTTTCTCCATGCTCCCATACACATCACACTATACTAGTTACATATTCGCAGACTATCACTGGGTTAGACTGAATTGCACAATTTCTCTAAGGTCTAACATTGTAGCTGATATTTAGTAAGTGCTCAATAAATATTTGCGGAGTGGACAAGACAGCTTAGGTTTAAAACTGTAAGTTCTATGCCAGAGATCATCCACTGGAAGCCCTATAATGTATCGAATAAGATTTCAAGAGGCTAAAGATGCGATTTTAAAGTAAATTTTAGAAAAAAGGAAAAAAAGTTGAGCTAGCATAGTGTCTATGACCTTTCAGAATTACATACGTTTGACCATGCTTTGAACAGAATATGTTCCACTGATATTATCCTTCCTAAGTATCCCCTTTGATATGTCATTCCTGATTTTAATGGCTCCCTCCTTCTATGGTACCGAGTACAGCCCCTTAGCAGCATAGCACTGTCATTTGAAGTATAAGCTCTGGGTATGATTCTCAGACCCACAACTTACAAGCACGTGACTACGGGCAGGTAATTTAACCTCTCCTAGCCACACTTGCTCAACTGTGTATCTCCTAGAGCTACTGTAAAGATGTAGTGAGATGATATATGCAAAGCACTTAGCAGGTATCTGGCATACAGTAAGTGCTCAATCGATGTTGGCTATTAATATCCACAATTTTAAGCCTTATATACTTCTTTAAAAACATCCATTTTTAACAGCTTTATTGAGATATAATTCATATACCATAAAATCTACCTTTTGAACTTTAAAATTCAATTTTAGTATATTCAGACAATTGTGCAATCATCTCAATGATTACTAGTATCTAATTCCAGAACATTTCATATCTATTAGTAGTCATTCCCCATTCTCCCCTTTTTCCTGCCCCTGGAAACTACTAATCTACTTTCTGTCTATAGATCTGCCTATACTTGAGACTTCATAGAAATAGGATCGCATGACATGTGGCCTTTTGTGACTGGCTTCTTTCATTTAGCATGTTTTTAAGGTTCACCCATGTCGGCCTCTATTAGTACTTCCTTCTTTTCTGTGACTGAATAATATTCCACTGTATGGATATGGGTACACCCACATTTTGCTTATCAACTCATCATTTGATGGCTATCTTGATTGTTTCCACTTTTTGGGAATTAGGAATAATATTTCTGTATGTTTCTGTGTGGTGTTTGATTTTGTCAAATGCTTTTTTCCATGTCTATGGAGATGATGGTTTGGTTTTGTCCTTTATTCTATCCATATGGAATATTACATTGACTGATTTTTTGGATATTAAACTAACCTTCCATTCCTGGGATAAATCCCACTTGGTCATGGTATATAATCCTTTAAGTTGCTGATTTCTGTTTGCTAGTATTTTGTTGAGGATTCTTGCATCTATATTCATAAAGGATACTGGTGTAGAGTTTCCATGGGATGTCTTTGTCTGAAAGGTCTTCTACTATCTGGCCTCAATTTTTAAACTGAGAATTATTTTCAATGGCTTGATTTGCAGAATATTACTTTCTAGTTCATCTGCCTCCCAACCTTTCTCTCCAACCCCTTCCCTATCCCTGTTCTACTCCACTAAGACTTTCTGTACACTCCAGCTTCTAGTTGTTGACTAATTCTACTTCTTCTCCGTTCACTCTACTTACCCATATCTTACAAAACCTGTATCAAATCCCTCTTTCTCTTGAAGCCTTGACAGATCATCCAACTCACAGAGCTCTCTCATTTTTTAGAATGCTAATGACATATTACAAACTAACATTTGCTTGTTGCTTACAACTTATAAAACTCATTGTGCATTTAATTCTCACAACCCTGAGAAATGTGTGCTTACTATTAAGCAAATTTTGTACAGAATTAAGTGGTCCATAATTATATAGCTACAAAGTAAAAAACATTAAACCCTAAGCTATTAGTGACATTTTGAAGAAAGTGTTCCACTGATATATCACCTTCTAGCTCTGAGATTAAGCTTTTATTTCTCAAATTCAGTCTTTCCTCCTTCGTGTACCTAATAAATACTTATAATTCATGCTGACTACACATCAGATGCTACACGGGGTAGTGAGAAGAATGACTAAAGGATGGAGTCCAAAGAGAATGCAAACCACCACTACCCCAAAATCGGTATGTTTGACCAGAAACTGTAATCTTCAAAAATTAATGCTAAAAAATCACCACTAAACTGATAAGCAAATTATCTCACCCCAAAAGATTAGAAATTAGTGTTTTATAGGCAAATCTTGCATAGAAATGTTATCATTTGTATAATAAATAAAATTAAAATAATTTTTTTAAAAGATTAGAAATTAGTCATTTATGGGATTAAAATACTTTAAAAATATTCTACACTGAAGAAACCAATGACTTTTAAATCCAAACATCGTTAGGGTTGTATTCTTAAGACTTTAGTTGTATCAACAGAAGTATATAAATTTGTAACCTCATTGAGTATAATATATTCAATTTGAGACAATGATAAACTATGATAATCGGTGACCTACCTGACACCTACCTAACCAAAGGCAATTTAGAATATCAATGGTGATTATAGGAAACTTTTGAAATCCTCAAACTTACACAGCTCTAAAATTTCCCAAACTGAATGGAGCACCTATTTCAATTGGTAATTTGATGCTTCCAAACATTAACAGAGCTTACTTTCAGGAGACCCAAAGAGCTGTGGGAAATAGAGACTCCACTCTTAAAGGGCACACACAACACATGTTCTGAGACCAAAGGCAGCAGCAGTAATTTGAAAAGGAGCCTGGGTCATACCCACCTGCTGATCTTAGAGAGCCTACCAGAGAGGAAGGGGACAACTGGGGCTCACCCTGGGGACACCAACGCTGGCAACAACCATTTTGGGGAGCTCATTCTACCACGAGGGCACTGCTATTGGCAACTGTCATTTTGGAATTCACCCTCTAGCTTATTAGCACCAAGACCTGGCCCTGCCCATCAACCAGTAACCACCAGTCCTGGGACACCCCAGTCCTAGCACATAGTGGTGCAGGGACACAGTCCCACCTACTAGCAGGGCTGTTGCCATAGGACACCCTGAGCCCCAAGATGCCCTGGAACTGGCCCCAGCCACCAGAGGGCCCAGGGCCCTGCTATACCCACCAGTGGGCCAGCACTAGCCCCAGGCCCCCAGGACCTTGCAGCCAGCTGTCGGGACTGGCCCAATCCATCAGTGGGCTGGCACTAGCCCCAGGACCCAGCCTCACTCACCAGTGGGTGAGTACCAAGCTCTGGGATCCCTTGGGCCCAGCCACACCCAGCACTGGTCAAGACCCAGACCACTCACCAGCAGGCTGACACTAGCTCCGAGACTCCTGCCCCTGCAACCTGCCACCCCCTCCCCTGGGACCCAGCTCTGCCCACCAGTGGTCCAGCACTAGCCCCAGAACCTCTGAAGCTCTGCAACAAGGTGCCCTGTGACCCAGTCCTGCCCACCAATGGGCCAGCACCAGGACCACAAATCCCAGGCCCTGTGTAGCCAGTTATTCCAGGACCTCACCCTGCCCACCAGCAGCCAGCAGCCTCCACATTAGGCAGAGCCTATCAACCAATCAGGCCAGGGGCCAGCCATGCCTACAAGTAGGCTAGCAGTAGTCAGCTCGCCACAACAGAAGGGCCCACAAAACCCACACAGAGGGCCCCCTAGGGCAGGTAGCTCTGCTGAACAAAGGGGAATGTGCTGCTGGGTCCCATAGGATGTCTCCTACATAAGGCCACTTTGCCAAGATCAGGAAACATAACCAACATACCAAATACATAGAAATAGAAAATTAGGCAAAATGACGTGACAAAGGAATATGTTCCAAATGAAAGAACAAGATAAAACACCAGAAGAACTAAGTGAACTGGAGGTAAGCAATCTACCCAATAAAGAGTTCAAGGTAATAATCATAAAGATGCTCAAAGAACTTAGAAGAAGAACAGATGAACACAATGAGAATTTTGACAAAGAGTTAGAAAATATAAAGAGGAACCAAACAGAGCTGAAGAATACAATAACTGAAATAAAAAATACACTGGAAGGCATCAACAGTAGATTGTATGATACAGAGGAACAGATCAGTGAACTAGAAGACAGAGGAGGGGATATCACCCAAGCAAAAAAAGAAAAAAGACTTTTTAAAAATAAGGACAGTTTAAGAGACCTCTGGGACAACATCAAATGTGCCGGTGGTCCCAGAAAAATAAAGAGAGAAAGGGGCAGAGAACATATTTGAAGACGTAATAGCTGAAAACTCCCCTAACCTGGGAAAGGAAGCACAGAGAGTCTCATACAGGATTAATGCAAAGAGGAACATACCAAGGCACATTGTAATTAAAATGACAAAAATTGAAGATAAAGAGAGAATATTAAAAACAGCAAAGGAAAAACAACTAGTTATATACAAGGGAATTCCCGTAAGGCTATGAGCTGACTTTTCAGCACAAACTCTGCAGACCAGAAGGGAGTGGCATGATATGTTTAAAATGATGAAAGGAAAAAACCAAGAATACCCAGCAAGACTATCATTCATAGTTGAAGGGGAGATCAAGAGTCTTACCGACAAGTAAAAGCTAAAAGTGTTCAGTGGCACAAAACAGGCTTTATAAGAAATGTTAAAGGGACTTCTCTAAGCAGAAAAGAAAAGGCCACAATTGGAAATATGAAAAGTATGAGAGGGAAAAACCTCATTGGAAAAGACAAATATACGATAAAGAGAGCAGATCAACCACTTATAAAGCTAGTAGGAAAATTAAAAGACAAAAGTAGTAAAATCATCTATATCTACAATAAGTAGTTAAGGGATACACAAAACAAAACTTATCAACCTGGTTTCTCTGATTCATCTCTGCTAGTTCATATGCTTGCTGGTGACGGCTAGGCCCAGCATTGGAATGAAAGCTGCTAATTGGGAAAATCCTGAAAGGTCTCTAGAGTTAAAGCTAGAGACCAGCCCGCTAAGTTATGTGATCAGGCTCAGGCAACTGGTAGACAACTTCATCAAGCAATTCCTAGGACTTTCCAAAGCCTGTTGACTGGGACAAAATTCAAGCTTGCACGCAAATCTGATGAATCTGTTCATGACTATTACAATTAACTCCAGATTGTTAAGGAAAATTCTGGTCTTCCTTCAAATGTTGATCCCACCTGGGGAGCCTCTAATTTTATGTTTATCAATAGGCTGAACCGGGACCTTTCCCTTCTGGTAAAAAGGACCAGGATGGAATGGGAAACTATGTCCACTTCAGATTTAGGTAATCTGGTAAACCAGCTCTCTCGCACTCCAGAGCAGTCACCTAAAAGGAAGACCAACAAAATTCTTAATCTTCAACTCCAGCAAATGAAGGTCCCTAAATGAAACCAAAACGCTCCTAAGTTTCTGCTACCTTTGCAAAACAGCCGGGACACTGGAAAAGAGATTGTTATAAATTCGAGCACTTCCGGCACCTTGAGGCCTCTAACCAGTTTTTCCATTGCTCTCCCAGTCCTCAAGGAAGTGGCTCTGAGGAACTACAAGGGATCTTCCCAATCCTCCCTCTTAACCATCTTAGGGAAATGTTTCTCCAGATTGGGGCTGAATCTCCTCCAGTCCTAACTGACACCAAAGCCAACACACCCGGTGCTCAACTCTGCTACTATAAAGCAGCCCCTGCCTTGGAGTACTGAACAGTTCGAATATCAGGGATCTCTACTGAACCACAAGAGGTTCCTGTCTTTGAACCTATACCCTTTTCTTTAGACCCTTTGAGAAATACATACTCTTTTCTCCTTAGTTCCTCACCCCTATCCATTTTTAGCTAAGACTTCTTAGGGAAGTATCATGCCAGAATTTCTTTCTCCCAAAACAGGAGAAAAATTCATTACTGCCACTGCCCGTTTGGTGAAAGCCACCAAGAAAACTATTATGGGATCCCCTTTAACCATTTTTGTACCTCATGCAGTAAAAGCTCACCTGAATTCTCATCATATTCAACAATTCTCAGTCAGCTGCCTCACCTCCTCTGAAGTCTTTTTGTTAACTGCTCCTCACATCACTCTTTTACAGAGTGACGGTAACCCTGCTACTCTTCTCCCCTCTGTCACTGATGAAGTCCCTCATGACTGCTTAACGCTGATAGATCACCTCGCGACTCCTTGAGATGATCTGCAGGGAAATGCTTTGGGTAACACTGATTTCTCATGGTTCACTGATGGTTTCTATTTAAAAAGTGACAATGACAAATATTGTGCTGGACATGCTATTACAACTCCTTTTAATGTTGTTGAAGCAGCATCTTTACTTATGGCTACTTTGGCGTAACAGGCTGAATTATGTGCTCTTACACAGGCTTGTACTTCAGCCAAGGACAAAAGTGCCACTGATAGTAGATGTGCTTTCAGAGTAGCTCATACTTTTGGAATGTTGTGGAAGCAGTATGGCTTCCTTACTTGTAGTGGAAATAAAATTTAAAATGGCCCTTATATTCAGGAATTGCTAGATGCAATACTTTCATCTGCTGCTTTAGCTATTATTAAGATTCTAAAGTTGACTTTCTGGAAGCTAAAAGAAATCACCTTGTTGACATTTCCACAAGGAATGCTGTCCTTAAAGGAACCAACAACAGCCAAACCTCTGGCATGGTCCAAAGAGATATTTCCCCAAATTATAACTTAGAAAAACTGGTTAGAGAAGCTGAACACAATTGGCCTCAGAGAAGGAAAAACAAGACTGGAAGTTCAACAATTCTTGGTTTGACAAAAAGAGAAAGCTCTGGTTTGGACCAAATAACAACTCAGTCCTAGCAGTGATTCTAGAATTCCCAATCCTAACCACTGTACATACATTAAACCATTGGTCTACTGACATAATGATAGCATTCATGAATCAATATTGGTGAAGAAACATTAAGAAGGCTGCAAGAAGTTCCTACCTCACTTATCCCACGCGTCTGAAATATAACCCAGAGAAGCCTGTTTGCACTGCTCCCGGACATTTCAAACTGCCTAATAACCATTTGAGGTCTGGAAAAAGCATTTCATACAACTTCCTCTGTCTCATGAATATAAATATGTTTTAGTCCTGGTCTGTCTGTTTTCACACTGGGCTGAAGGCATCTCTTGCAGACAGGCTACTGCCTCTTCTGTGGCTGAAGTCCCTTTGAAAAAGATTATCCTTACCTGGGTAACTCCTCTTGAACTTCATAGTGATCAAGGAACTCATCTTACTAGTCAGTACTTTGACAACTGTGCACTGTTTGGCCAGTTTTACAACGCTTTCACCATGTGTACCACTGTTAACCCTCTAGTTTAGTCAAATGCACTAATGATATTATTAAGACTCAAACGGCAAATTTGTAGAGTCCCTAAAAACACCTTGGCCAAAAGCATTGCCATAGGTCCTTCTAAATCTTAGATCCATCCCTTTTGGAACTCATAAACTCTCATACTTTGAAACAGTCATAGAATACCCAATGAACTTGGCTCCTGCCCCTTTTGACTCACTGATAAGAGAGATACTGCAATATTGCAAAGGCCTAATTGCTTCTATTAAAAATAACCATGTTTTGTTAGAGCAATCTTTTTTACAGTGTGCTCTTGGGAGACAAAGACGTTCAGCATCACACCTTACACCCTGGAGATTTTATCTAATTGGAAAAGACCTCCAGAAAGACTTTCTCCAACCTTGCTGGAAAGATCCCCTATCTGGTACTGCTAACCAACCCCTGTGCCACTGAACTCCAGGGAATAGACTTTTGGATTCACGTGATACACTAAAAGAAAGCACCAAACCCTGACTGGACCTGCATATCATCTGGGGTCCTGAAAGTAAAAATTTTCTAGAATTGAAGCAGACAACACCTGATGAGATAGCTTTCTCAAGATAATCTGGACCAGCCCTGTTGGAAGCTTGCCTGCCAGACCTTTAATGATGACATAACACTTCAGAAGATCTCCTATGTCTACGATCTTGATAACACATGGATTTTACACAAAAAGTGCCTGAGAGTTCTCCCTCCTATCCCTCCTTGTTACTAGAATGCGACCTCAATAGGTTTTCAATCTGTGTACTTTCCCTCTGACATGGGAAACTACACCCAAGGTCCTTCCGTGCATTGAGAGACAAAAAGCTGCTGAAACCAGAAAACTGGACTCTTGATCAGCAATGCTTTCAGAGAAAGCTCTTGATCAAAAGGGGGAAGTGTAAAAATTAAGAAACAGAAACCTCAATTAAGATAGAGTTGGGAGACCAGAAAGGGGAGCTCTAACACCTATGACAAGAGTAGAGCCTAACAGGAAAAAGAAAGACTTCCTCTTCTTGCCTGGCAAGAGTTCATCCAATTAGAGGAGACTGTCACAACCTCAGCCAATGAAAAGCCACTATACTTCAAACTGTCAATTTCTCCAACGGACTCTGTTTACTATAGCCCTCAAATTTCCCTTTCCCTTCTTTAAGAGTCCTCTCCTTGCTGTGGAAGGACTTGCATGTGGTTTGCCATGGTTGCAGACCCCAAACTGCAATTCTTTGCTGATTCTGAATAAACCCATTTTGGCTGTAGGAATAACTGGCAGTCTATTTGTCAAAAACTGTCACTGGACTTGCCCTCTCATGGTAAACTAGAAAGGTACAAGGAATTGCTTTCTTTAAATGAGATATCAGGCAGTATGGGACTGTGATTCTAGAGATAAAAGAAACAAACAAGGGAAGACCTTTCTGCCAAAAGACTTTCTAGATTGCAGCATGGGATGGGGAGACCAAAGTAGAACACGGTGGTCTCACTGAATTGATGAAATAGATCAGAGTTTAGAGAGAATAAGGTGGTTAAAATGTGAGGGGCTTAGTACCAGAGGGAGACAATGCAGTCAAGAAACCTTATGGGGGTCCCACCAAGTCTTTGGCTGAAGGCTAAACTGGGTATACATATGGTGAAACTCCACAAGACTGGATAAAGAACAAAGACCAGGTAATTTGTATGCTGAATAATCCCCAGAGCTCATACAGAGTTGGGGACATTTGAGTTCTGACTAGCCAGAGTGGAAAGACCTAGCTGAACACTGAGAACATTCAGCAGAAACTCCAGAAGGATCCCAACTTAGTAATCTTAATAAAGTTTAGTATCTTAGTAAAAGATAAGCTAGTACTTAACAAAGCTTAAAATTAAGTGTCAAAAGGGTCAAGCTGTACTGCAAGCGACTTAACCACTTTACAGAAGAAAGTCCAGCACTCTTTAAAGAAAGAAAACAAAATCCACATGTTCAATAAGGTAATGGTCACAATGTTCAGCATTCTTTCAAAAATTAACAGACATGAAAAAAGCATATATATTTGAAAAATAACTGCCAAAGTTTTCCAAATTTGATGAAAATATAAACTCATAGATCCAAGAATTTCCAATGAACCTCAAATGGGAAGAAAAACAAAGAAAACTACACAGAAGCACATCATAATCAAATTGTTGAAAATCAGTAAAAAGAAAACATTTTTAAAGCCCCCAGAGAAAAAAAGTTATATACAGTAAAACAAAGATAAGAATGACTGCTAACTTCTTATCAGAAACAGAGCAAGTCATAAAAAAACAGAATGACATCTTTCAAGTGTTGAAAGTAAAATAAAATAAAATAAAAACTGTTGAATCAGAATTTTATATTCAGGAAAAAGTCATAAAAAATGAAAACAAAATAAAGACATTTTCAGACAAACAGAAGCTGAGAGAATTTTTCACTAACGGACCGGCACTATAAGAAATGCTAAAGAAAGATCTTTATATAGAAGGAAAATGATATCAGAAAGAAACATGGACCAAACCCCCCCCCAAAAAAAAAGAAGAGGGTCAGAAAAGGCAAGTATGTGAGTAAATGTAAAATAATTTTGTTTTCTCATTTAAAAATTTTTTTGAAAAGATAGTTGACTTTTTAAAACAGAAAGTGTAGCAATGTACTATGGGCTATATAACATACATCAGTAGTGAATTATAGAACAACAGTAGCATGAAGGATGGAATGAGAAATATAAGAATTCTGTTGTACTGTTATTACATTATATATGAAATAACATAATACTTTTAAATAATAGACTGTGATTAAGATGCATGTTGTAATTACTAAAGCAAGCACTTTAAAAAGAGGCTTAGCTGGGGCACCCCTGGTGGCGCAGTGGTTGGGAATCCGTCTGCCAATGCAGGGGACAGGTTCGAGCCCTGGTCCGGGGAGATTCCACATGCCGCAAAGCAACTAAGCCTGTGAGCCACAACTACTGAGCCTGCACTCTAGAGCCCACAAGCCACAACTACTGAGCCTATGCACCACAACTACTCAGCCTGTGCTCTGGAGCCCGTGAGCCACAACTACTGAGCCCGCATGCCACAACTACTGAGGTCCACACACCTAGAGCCTGTGCTCCACAACAAGAGAAGCTACTGCAATGAGAAGCCTGCGCACTGCAGCAAAGAGTGGCACCCACTCACCGCAACTAGAGAAAAGCCTGCACACAGCAACAAAGACACAACACAGCCAAAAATAAAACTAAATAAAATAAATAAATTTATATAAAAAAGAGGCTTAGCTAATAATCCAAAATAAAAGATAAAATGGAGTACTAAATTCATCCAAAATAAGGCAGAAAAAGAGGAGAAAAAGAACAAAAAGCAAATGGGACAAGTAGAAAATAAAATCAAAATGGGAGATTCAAACCCAATCATATCAAAAATTCGTTAAATACTGAACAACAACCCCCTCACCAAAAAAAAAAATCAGGCACAGGAGAGTACATATTGTATCAGTCCATTTATGTGAACTAATAGAATAAGAAAAATTAATAAAAAGGGTCAGTGGTTGCCTGGGGCCAAAGGTATGACAAAGCTTTTTAGGGTATGGAAATATTCTATATCTTAATTTGAGTGATGGTTACATGACTGTGTACATTTGGTACTTAAATGGGTGCATTTTACTGTGTGTAAATTATACTTCAATAAAGTCTTTTTAAAAGTTTAAAAAACTTTTTAAATGGCAAAACAGAGATTTAAACCCAGGCAACTTGGCAACAAGCACTTATGTTCTTATTGATTCACTATGTCACTTCTTGTCTGGCCTAAAAGATTAAGTCATCATTTCAATATAACTTTCCAATACATGGTACTGTGACTTAAAAAAAAAAGTGCTCAGTTTTTAAACTGAAATATCCTTGGAACAAAAAGTTAAATCCCCAGAAATTAATTTATCAAGAAAAGCCTAACACGTAAATGATGATATCAGTGATGAACATTATAGGACAAATAAATGAAGAGATTTATATTATGTTCCTAGATGAGAAGTCAATCTTCTAGAGAGAGCACTTATCCCTCAATTTAATATAGACAGGTAATATGACACCAATCAAAATTCCAATGAGAGTTTTGTAGAGGAAGGTAAGATACTTGGAAAACTAATTTGATATTTTATCTGAAAGAATGGGAAAGAATAGCCAAAAGGTTCTGAAAAATAAAGAGGGCATCTTGCCTACCATATTACAACACATCTTTTAAAACCTAATAATGAAAGCAACCTGGTACTAGTGAAAATACTGAGGACTGATGTTACAAAGATGGCAACATAGGTTGTTCCAGACTTTGCTTCCCTTCACGAGAAGCATAACTAACAACTATTAAAAACAACAAGACATCACTGAGAGAATCCTAGAACACAAGGTTAAGCCTGAAGCACTCCCCTGCACCATAGAGACCCAGACAGACTCCATTAGGAGGGTTATGAAAAGCGGCCTACACTGTGACCGCATTGCCCCTCCCCCAGGCCATTGCAGCACCATGTGAAGAGATCTCTCTTGACCCTCTGGTTCCTCCAGTGGGAAAAGAGAAGCCAGAATTGTGAGTTAATTTGTGGGAGCCACTACTCTGATCTCGTACCACAGGGATCGCAGGGGACTCTGCGGACCTCAAGCGCTGGGAACGTGACTGTGACAGTGAAGCGGGTAGGGGCTTGCAGCACACAAATCTTGGCAGGCTGAATTCCTACCTGCGGTGACCAGGCAGTAATCCCAACCAGTGGCTTTGCTCATCTGCAGAACCAAACTGGGGGCACACTCTGATCAGGGAACACAGAGGGTGGCAGATCTGCCTGATTCAGCTACTCAAATAAGGACTTTTGCTAGCCCTAGAGCCCAGTTTGCCCTGCCCAGACAAGGAGCTGAATCACGGCACCACCCACTGTAGAGTGTCTTCCGGCCCCATGTGACCAGAAGGGCTGATAACTCGTGAAAGCTGTGTGGCTCGGTAGTGCTTGAGCCAAGAGGCAGGCAAGCAGAGCTGACTGCCCCCAGAGCAAAGCCAGCACAGGACATGAAGTGCTGGCCTGTAGCCTTGTTCAGCTTATACATTACCTATGGCTACTTCGTGCTCCAGGGGCAGAGTTAAATAGTTGCAGCAGAGACCATATTGCCGGCAAAGTCTACAATATTTGCCATCTGGCCTTTTACAGAAAAAGTTTGCTGACCTCTACTCTATATCACCCCTTATGGCTCATGGCCATAGTAAGCTGCAAACTGCATCTACAGGATTTGGTGATATAATAAGACCAGAGATTAATTTAGATCTCCAGTTCTTTATATTTTTTTTAAAGATTTTTTTGATGTGGACCATTTTTAAAGTCTTTATTGAATTTGTTACAATTCTGCTTCTATTTTATGTCCGCGAGGCATGTGGGATCTCAGCTCCCCAACCAGGGATCAAACCCGCACCCCCCTGCATTGGAAGGTGAAGTCTTAACCACTGGACCGCCAGGGAAGTCCTTAGATCTCCAGTTCTTATCTTATGATCTTGATTTAAGAAAGTGTTCAGAATCCCAGATTCTGGGACACTTTTGTGGGACAGTTTGTTAGTTTGTTTTTGCCTCTGATATGTGTTCCTTTTATTTCAAAATATAATAGGGTTTTGTTTGTTTTTCTGGGACTGGTCTCAGTCCCACACATGGCATACCAAAAAACCTCAGAGATCTGTGGCATCAAATAGTCAACGTACACCTTTACTTTGACATTCATCAGTCTTCTAGCTATGATACCAACACTGCTCCTTGAGACCTTGGGCATTCACTGCTCTTTAGGTGTTCAGCCTATGGGTGACATTTTCAATTTTCTCTTAAACCCTCTACTCATTTGCAGAACTGTTCTTCAAGCTATGGTTTCTCAGGCACCTACCTCAGTAGACCCTGTGAACGCAATCTTGTCTATGCCAACGTGAGAAGCTATTGCTGCCCCGGCCGTTGGCCCGTATCCTGGCAAAATATTGATGACTCCCGGTGGAAAGCCAGCCTAACAAAACAGAATTGGAGGAAACGTGGCTTGTGAAAGCTGATGAAGCACGTTAAATCGGATATGCTCCAGTAGGCCCCAACTGTAAGGAGAGTGGGAGCCGCTCCTGAAGTCAGTTTCTCTTACCTCCTTGATGAGGGCTCCCATGTAGAGTGCGCTGAGTGGTGTTTGTTCTGCTGGTTTAATAACTACTGTATTGCCACAGCACAGAGCTGGAGCAATTTTCCAGGCAAACATCAGCAGGGGGAAGTTCCACTGAAAGGCAAAAACTCCAGGTTGATAGATGCACAATATTCCTCCATTACTTTGTTTTCAAGCTGTGACTTCTCAGATGTCTCAGACTAGTCCTCAACATCAATCTTGTCCCACCAGAGTATAGATGTTTGGATTTTTTAATTACTTCATTAAGAACAGAATAGGATTAACCGTGAAAATCTCTCCTGTTCTCTCTGGTCAGCAAATTACTATTTCCAGCTACCCACAAAAAGAAATCTCATGGTAAAAAGGGAGTCTTTGTTTTGTTTTGGTTTTTCATTCGTGTTACTTTATATGTTTTTAAAATTAGCCTTTGGTTCCAGTGAGTTCTTGTGTATGAAAACTTTTTCTTGCATTTGTGATTTTTACACCAGGATTTCAGGCTGGTATGAAAGCTCTTCAGTGAGGAAGAACTAGAAGTCAGTGTATATTTCCAGGCAGCACCTTTTTCTTTACCTACATGTATTGTCACAAAACAAATGATTACAAAAAATAAAGTGCATCTACTGATGAGTATGCAAAAGTTTTAGTTTGTCTCTTTGACACTGCAAAAAAAAGCTAATGGAGACTAAAAAATATATTGTGAGTATCTGAGTCTGCAGCCTAAAATGGTTTAAACTGATTTTAAAAGGATATTAAGCTTGTATTGTTATAAGTGCAGGCAAGAGCCTCAGTACTATCAGGTGTCGTTGATAATTTCATTAAGAAAGAAAACAAAAATCCTGGTCCCCTGGCTTCAGCCCCTGACCACAATGTGTTTCTGCCTGAAGCATCTCAGCTGCCATCCCTGAAAGATTCTCACTGGCCCTGGCAAGCTTGCAAAAATATACAAGTGTCTTGCCTTCACCAAACACCCAATTTCTTTTCCCCTTAGTTGTTTATAAACTTGGGAGTACACAGTGATGTTTTAATTCCATCTACAGTATATAAATCTTGGAGTGCAGTAATTGAGCCGAGCTGGCTGACAAGCGGCTCTTGTCCTGTCAGTGAAAGCTGTAGCTCCAAGAGTCTGGGGAAGGGCAGGAAAAGCAGGTTTGAGTTCCTGCAATTAAGGTGACAGACCTCAACCCTGCTCTGAGCTGAGTAGGATTTCCCTGGGTGGTTTAGGAGCAGAAGAAGTTAAACCAAATCTCTCATCTTCCCTTTTCATTCTCTAATAAATCTCACAGTAACCTAGAGCTTATGGACCACTAAAATAATATATTAATACTCCTCAAAAATCTGTGGTTTCCAAAGCCAAAGATTATCTTGAATTGTTCTCCTATATTTTGAGAAGAGAAAACTTCTTGTCTATACTGTAAGAATTTAAATTGAGCCTTCCCTGAAACCCTTGCCAGAACGATTAGCTAGAATCTTCTGTTGGCAGATTCGATGATGTTTTGTATAGTGCCAAGGCTGTGTATGAGACAGAGAGAAAAAAAAATGTTTAATGTTCCAATCCAAACACTAAGCACTACATATATTTCCCTGTACAAGATACACAACAGCCCGGCATGGTTTCAATTATGACTGTGACGTTAATTGTACTGCTGTGTCTTCTGTAGAGTCTTCTATCTAGATTCTTATGAAAAGAAACAGTGGGAAAGAATGGGATTAAAAGATCATATAAAACAATATGCCTGGAAAAATGGTGAGTCACAGTTCTAAAAAATAAACAAGCAAATATAACAAAGTATTAATTTTCCATAAGCAGAATGGACATCCATAACCAAGGGCAGGTTATTAATACACTAGACTTTGCTTTGCTTATTTTAATCATGAGAATTCCATGACTTGAGAACTCAACTCCTGGTAACAAAGCTGAAACCCTATTAACCTGTTCAAATAAGCATTTGCAGGGAGGCTGTTAAAGATATGTCAACAACATGAACTCAGTTTTTTTTTCCCCCAGTAATGGAAAACACACATTGCTGAGGTCCATGTTTTATGTATCTTTAAAAGAACTGGTTCAAATGAAAATAAATACGAGGCGTGAGGAGATACACTCACTGGGATGATCTGTCCACACACTCCAACAGGTTCGTGTCTTGTAAAGGTAAAATAGTCTCCATCTGAAAGAAATGAGCACCGTCACTACCACAGAGTTCAGACTAGAAGAAAAACTGCAGAGGGAGAACTTGGGTGGCAGCAAAAAAGCAGAAATAAAGTTGAGAAAACTTTTTTTTCCATGGTTCCTACTCAACTGTGTATGAAAGCTGGTAGAAGAGCTGTCACTTGGCAAAGGGTTTCTCCAGATATGGTCCCCAGACACCCAAACAGAGTACTGGTAAGAGGCCCTCAAAATAAAAGACAAGTTTATGACACTAGATGCAGTCCTGGGGGTGAAGGGTGGGGCAGGGACGGGGGCAGGCGGGCCAGGGAACTGGAAAATATTAAATATTATATTAAATATTAAAATGAAATTTATATATAGAACAGTTGAGTTAAAAACTGAGGTACCTCAAAATTTTAAATAGTTTTCTGAAAGTACTAAAAAAAAAGAAACTAAGTAAAATGCTATTGGATAAATTTAAAATGCTAGGTAACTGGAAAAGGTGAGGTGTAAAAGTAGGATCTATTTCATAACTCAATCCTGGTGTCCAAATGCACTTCCAGGCACTGGGGGAACCCAGGGACGTCTAGGTCTATTTCAAGAAGGCAAAAGTTCACTTCAAAGAAGATTACATCAGTAACCCAAAGCCTTCCCCCTCAAACCAGCCATGGAAATGAGGACAATTTAATAACCTTGTTTTCCCTATAGGAGCAATGGGAAATTGGAATAAATACCCAGGAAATCCAAACCAAATTCTTCTTTAGGAAAATACCATTATGTTTATCTGAATTATTTTAAGTGGCTAATTGAGCCACTTAAACAAGCCAAAGAATGGCTTGTTTTTCTTAGCGTAAAGCTTTTCATTTCTGATATTGGGTCTTTGTTTTTCCCTCAGTTGCCAACCCTTTTGGCTGCTTCACTGATACTTGTTTTCTCTCTCAAAAGCCATTCACTAGGGAAAGTGAAGACCCTCAGTTAATACTCAGGAAGAGCATTACTATTAGGGATGGGAATGAAAGTGGGGACAGGAGGAGATGCTAATTCTTCCTAGAATTAACAGCTATCTGTTGCTGGTACATCTTTTCAAAGAACTTTTTCTTCCCACATACATTAGCATCCTTTTATCCCCTCTCTTTTTTAAAAAAAAAATACAAATGGGGTCATATTATTCACAGTCTTCTATACTTTGGTTTTTCCCACTTTTTTCATATAAATCTAACACATTTTTTAAGCTGCTGAATGTTATTCCACTGGCTCAATAAATAATGGTACCACTGTACTGTCCTGAAGGACGACAGAGGTTGCTTTCAGTTCAAGCTATTATAAATAATGCTGTAACACTATCATTTTATATCTCTCCGTGTATCTGTGAAATTTCATGGTCAGAGTGTACATGCATTTCACATTTTGATCAATATTGCCAAATCACTCCAGAAAAATTACACAATTCATAATTCCAAAACAACATGTTTTTTCCCCTACCCTTTAACACTGGGGTTTCTCAAACATTTTAATTTTGGTCAACCTGATAGGTAAGAAAATGACAACCTATTTTGATGATATACGGATTGAATATTTTTTCATGTTTAATGGTCATTTAAAATTTTTTCTTCAGGTTTTTATCCTTTCTCATTTTTCTACTAGGTTATTCTTTTTTAATCATTTACAGAACTCTGTGTATATTAAGAAAATTAGGCCTTTGTCATGTGTATATGCGAAGTCTTACCCTAGTCTGCTACTTGTCTCCTAATTTTGTTTCATGTATATTACTTTAAATGGAAGAACTTAGGAAGTAGGTAAGCTCAGCAACTGTAGGAAGAAAATTATTTTAGAATGTATCTCCACTACAACAAAAAAAATAGCCAAAATGTGGAAACTGTCCACAGGATGACAATAAGAAGTCTGAGTAATATTTTAAAAATCAAGTTTAACTATCTCAGCTTTGTATGCAGACAATTCAAGAACTTTCATAGATATCTTTGTTTACAATAGTGCAAGTTACCACCCTTCTTCAATTTATAAATCTCTGAAAAAGTTTTTTCCTATTAATACGTTTTAATGTTTCACATTTTTTCCCCAGAAGATATAAATGCAATATTAGGCTCCTCTTCCTGGGAAGGTTTTTCACGGGGAGCAAAAACACTGATCAACAGGCTAGAGAGTTTCATTTGCAAGGAAATCCTTCTCAAGTAAACTCCGTAATCTGGCTAAGGTGATGGATTCGGGTATTAATCAAAGACCATAGAAAGAGAGTGTAATGTCAAGATGGAGTACAAATGACCTGAGAAAAAAAATGGGAATATGAACTGAAGAACCACACAGGTGTTTATTTTAGCAGCACTAGAATGGTTCAGAGAGAATTCACAGGGCACTTGCACAAGCACAGCATGAAGCGTTTCCCCCCTCTACATTCTAAATGCTGAAGAATTTAGTTGTATTACTTTTATAATTTTGAAAGTTACTGAAGGAATGAAAGAGAAGAAAAAATATAGGAAAATCTTAAAAAGCTGACCTCATAAGGAATTGAACTCGACTCCATAATTGATCCCAAGAGAAACTTGAGTTATGGGGAATGAAAACTTTCTTGGATAAACTGTTCACAGATTTGACAATGGCTGGCACAGTGAAAGAAATCGAAGAATCTTCCATCTAAGTTCCTCTAAGCAGTAGATAAATAAAGGGTATTTTGGTGCTTGAGCTCTTCCCAAAACACCACTGAGTGAAAGAGATAAAGAAAGGGTCCCAGACCTTGTACTCAGTCCGTATTCTCATCTGGTTAGTGGAAGAGGATTCTGAACACCCCTAGTCTGAACAGGGTGCCCTGAACACACGAGAACTATACCTCCTACGTGCACCCTTGGCCAGGACTGGAGGCACCTCAGAGGTCCCACACAGCTACTATGACCCTGCTCTGGATCTC
Organism: Pseudorca crassidens; assembly: GCF_039906515.1. Taxonomy (NCBI): domain Eukaryota; kingdom Metazoa; phylum Chordata; class Mammalia; order Artiodactyla; family Delphinidae; genus Pseudorca; species Pseudorca crassidens. The sequence continues at coordinate 106,687,008 of NC_090296.1, forward strand.
ACCAAGCTTCTAGGCTAAGGTTACCCAAAGGCCAATCACTCAAGAGCCACCTTCTTAATTTTTGCCATGTTCAAGTATCACTTACCCTATTACTTATAATTTCTTAAATTAACTCGTCTTTTAAAAGCTATTTGTCAGCTATTTGTTAGCCTCACCTTAGGGAAAATCTATGAAATAACAGATTTCATGAGCTAGCAATACTTTCTTCTAATATTCTTCAAACCTAATGATTAAAATAAAACATGCTTACTGCATTACTGTAAAGAATCATCTTTAATTTTTATTTTTTATTGAAGTATAGTTGATTTATGTTTCAGGTATACAGCAAAGTGATTCAGTTATAAATATATATATATTCTTTTTGAGATTCTTTCCCATTATAGGTTATTACAAGATATTGAATATAGTTCCCTGTGCTATACAGTAGATCCTTGTTGTTTGTCTATTTTATATATAGTAATCTGTATCTGTTAATCCCAAATTCCAAATTTATCCCTCCCCCACCTTTCCCCTTTGGTATGTTTTCTATGTCTGTGAGTCTATTTCTGTTTTGTAAATAAGTTCATTTGTATCATTTTTTTAAGATTCTACATATAAGTGATATCATATGATATTTGCCTTTCTCTGTCTGATTTACTTCACTTAGTATGATAATCTCTAGGCCCATCCACATTGGTGCAAATGGCATTCTTTCTTTCTTTATATGGCTGAGTAATATTCCATTGTGTATATACACACACACATGTGTGTATATGTGTGTGTGTGTGTGTATATATATATATATATATATATATATATCACATCTTCTTTATCCATTCATCTGTCGATGGACATTCAGATTGCTTACATATCTTGGCTATTGTGGATAGGGCTGCTATGAACACTGGGTGCATGATTCTTTCTGAGTTAGAGTTTCCTCCGGACCTATGCCCAGCAGTAAGATTGCTGGATCATATGATAGCTCTATTTTTAGTTTTCTGAGGAACCTCCATACTGTTCTCCATAGTGGCTGCACCAATTTACATTGCCACCAACAGTGCAGGAGGATTCCCTTTTCTCCACACCCTCTCCAGCATTTATTGTTTGTAGACTTTTTGATGATGGCCATTCTGACCGGGGTGAGGTGATACCTCATTGTGGTTCCGATTTGCATTTCTATAGAATCATCTTGCAGGCTACTGGTGCCACATGTTATGCCATATTGTGCTTCTCAAATTTAAATGTGTACACAAAGCACCTAGAGTTCTTGTTAAAATGCAGATTATGAATCTGTAAATCTAGGGTGGGACCTAAGAGTTGGCATTTCTATAAGCTCCCAGATTATGCCAATGCTTCTGATCCACAGACCACGCTCCAAGTAGTGAGGTTCAGAGGAACCAAGCAGGTAAAGGGTAGTCCATGTGTATTGTGATGACCTACAGCTGCTGACTTCATTTCTATTTACTTTTTGCCTCTCTGATAACTAATTTGCCCGAAAGGAGTTTGAAGTGTAGGAGAATCTAAACAATGTTTTTAACACTTTTAAAATAGGAAGATAAGAACAAAAACATATATACTTCTACAGAACCTTACAAAATATTTTTACATTCTTGCCTCATTTCATGGTCAAAACAACACTATGGAAAATTAGGGCAAGTACTATTATTAGAAATTTACAATTAGAGAAAATATGGTACAGAGAGGTTAAGTCTAAAGTGATATCACTGGTTAAGTTGTGGCTCCTGCACTTGAATCTGCATCATCAGACTTCAAATTCACTTCCCTTAGAAACATATTAAAGGCTCTTTTGTGAAAAAGGTATTGGATTTAGGTGGCTATCACAAACCATAGAATCAGAGTGTAACGTCAAGGAGTGCAAATGGGGGGAAAAAGACAACCCTTTTACGAAGGGTGAAGATGATTCTTTGAGGATGTGGTGTGTGCACAGAGAACTCACATAGACTCTTGTATCTAAAGTTATAAAGGGAACGCTACAGAGCAACAGCCCTCTCCTCAGGTGGGGAAGCCGAAGGCTGAGCACCTCTCTGCATCTGGGGTGAGTCGACTCCAAGAGGGTGTGGAGTGTTACTTCTCCCTCTCTTCTACACCTAAGATGATGTATAATGAGTACTGCTCTCTGCCTAGAAGAAAAATTGCAGCCCATTTTTTCCCATCTTTTACATTAATAACGCTCTCTAAATATGGCAAGATGATTAAAAAGATTGTTCCCTTCATTTCTCTACCTTTGTGCTATAAATCAGCCTGACACAGAAAAAAATCTCCATCCAAACTCTGATACTCCATTTGAGGTTATGATGATCTTAGGTCTTCTTACGAAATATGAGGCATTACACAGAGAGTTCAGACTCAGCAAGAAAGGACTGCATGTGATGAAAATACTAAATAAATGTTCTGAATATCACATTCTGAGACAACAAGTTAGCATATATAACTATGGTAGAGAAAACGAAAGAAGTGATGACACACCAAAACAGAGATACTAATTCACGTTTAGAACGTTTTATCTCTCAGCCTCTTTTCCATTTCACTCAAGTAAAATATACTGTTCTTAAAAGGAGTTTATTTTAAGACACACCCAGAGACAACTTCTCTTATGTGTTTTCATACCTGAATGTTATACCCTTTATGAAGAATATAAAAATCTTACAATTAAAAACTCTATTTTACCATGAATTTGGTTGAACTATGGATCAAATTTTACTGAGTATGTATAGATTGAGCCATTTCTAGAATTAAACTAAGAAGAGTCTTTGTCTCTAGAGATGAGTAATAGAAAAACCTCTTCCACATTTGTGAATGTCGAGGCACGATTCTATGTTCTTTGATGGGGGCTCATTAAATTACACAAGCAATATAGCAATTACTTAGTTATTTAGAACAATTTAAATATTTGGATTATTCCTTCAGGGTAAACATGACTTCTTAAAGCAGATTTTACAGTTGTTTGAAAAAAAAATTTGACAGAATTATTATTCTCATAAGAATATCTGGCATTGACATAATCTACCTATAAACTAGACAGAGTATGATAAGGTAATACCTATGGTCAATGAAATCAGAAGAATCTGAAATGTGCCAGAAATTGAGAAGAAATTTATCAAATATGGACCCCAAGAAATGGCTCCCAGGAATGCATGGATTCTTCAATATACGCAAATCAATCAATGTGATACACCATATTAACAAATTGAAGGATACCATATGATCATCTCAATAGATGCAGAAAAAGCTTTCAACAAAACTCAACACCAATTTATGATAAAAGCCCTCCAGAAAGTAGGCAAAGAGGGAACTTAACTCAACATAGTAATGGCCATATATGACAAACCCACAGCTAGCATCAGTCGCAGTGGTGAAACACTGAAACCATTTCCACTAAGATCAGGAATAAGACAAGGTTGCCCACTCTCACCACTCTTATTCAACACAGTTTTGCAAGTTTTACCCACAGCAATCAGAGAAGAAAAGGAAATAAAAGGATTCCAAATTGGAAAAGAAGAAGTAAAGCTGTCACTGATTGCAGATGACATGATACTATACATAGAGAATCCTAAAGATGCTACCGGAAAACTACTAGAGCTAATCAAAGAATTGGGTAAAGTAGCAGGATACAAAATTAATGCACAGAAATCTCTTGCATTCCTATACACAATGTTACTGTGCATTCCAGCTAGGCCAAGGAAAGGGGGTGGTTGTAATGGGGAAAAAAATTAAAGACAGAGACTTTTTTTTTTTTTCTATTTTACCAAGTTTTCCCTTTTTGGAGCTATTTACTTAGTCCTCTTCCCATTTTACTTCCTCATATCATTTACTCAGCAATGCAGAAGTATTTTCATAGAACTGATGAAATTTTGCCAAAGTTCTCATCAAAGTTTAGGGTTCACTTACTCTGAATTGCTATTTGATTTCTGATGCAAGCTCTCAGGACTTTGTTTGGGCCATCTAAATGTGAAATCTTTCATTTTTTAAATGAATGGCTCCAAGATAAAGGTAAACATTAACTATTAAATGCTACCAAATAGTTCTTCCATTAAGGATAATGTATTATGATCTATATAGTAAAACTCTGGCCAGCTAAAGTGAACACACTTAGGGCCATTTGTGGGCCTAATGATGGAAAATCTGAAAGAGAAATTAAGGAAACACTCCTATTTACCATTGCAACAAAAAGAATAAAATACCTAGGAATAAACCTACCTAAGGAGACAAAAGACCTGTATGCAGAAAACTATAAGACACTGATGAAGGAAATTAAAAGATGATACAAACAGATGGAGAGATATACCATGTTCTTGGATTGGAAGAATCAACATTGTGAAAATGACTATACTACCCAAAGCAATCTACAGATTCAATGCAATCCCTGTCAAACTACCAATGGCATTTTTCACAGAACTAGAACTAAAAATTTCACAATTTGTATGGAAACACAGAAGACCCCAAATAGCCAAAGCAATCTTGAGAAAGAAAAACGGAGTTGGAGGAATCAGGCTCCCAGACTTCAGACTATACTACAAATCTACAGTAATCAAGAGAGTATGGTACTGGCACAAAAAAAGAAATCTAGATCAATCGAACAGGATAGAAAGTGCAGAGATAAATCCACGCACTTATAGTCACCTTATCTTTGATTAAGGAGGCAATAATATACAATGGAGAAAAGACAGCCTTTTCAATAACTGGTGCTGGGAAAACTGGACAGCTACATGTAAAAGAATGAAGTTAGAACACTTCCTAACACCATACACAAAAATACACTCAAAATGGATTAAAGATCTAAATGTAAGGCCAGACACTATAAAACTCTTTAGAGGAAAACATAGGCAGAACACTCTATGACATAAATCAGCAAGATCCTTTTTGACCCACCTCCTAGAGAAATGGAAATTAAAACAAAAATAAACAATGGGACCTAATGAAACTTCAAAGCTTTTGCACAGGAAAGGAAACCATAATCAAGACGAAAAGACAGGCCTCAGAATGGCAGAAAATATTTGCAAACGAAGCAACTGACAAAGGATTAATCTCCAAAATATACAACTGGCTCATGCTGCTCAGTATCAAAAAAACAAACAACCCAATCCAAAAATGGGCGAAAGACCTAAATAGACATTTCTCCAAAGAAGATATACAGATTGCCAACAAACACATGAAAGGATGCTCAACATCACTAATCATTAGAGAAACGCAAATCAAAACTACAATGAGGTATCACTTCACACCGGTCAGAATGGCCATCATCAAAAAGTCTACACAAAACAAACAAACAAAAAACCCCCCAAAAAACCCCATAAAAAACCAATAGGGGCTTCCCTGATGGCGCGGTGGTTGAGAGTCCGCCTGCAGATGCAGGGGACACGGGTTCGTGCCCCGGTCCGGGAGGATCCCACATGCTGTGGAGCGGCTGGGCCTGTGAGCCATGGCCGCTGAGCCTGCGTGTCCGGAGCCTGTGCTCCACAACAGGAGAGGCCACAACAGTGAGAGGCCCACATACTGCAAAAAACAAACAAACAAAAAAAGTCTACAAACAATAAATGCTGGAGAAGGTGTGGAGAAAAGGGAACACTCTTGCACTGTTGGTGGGAATGTAAATTGATACAGTCACTATGGAGAACAGTATGGAGGTTCCTTAAAAAAACTAAAAATAGAACTACCATATGACCCAGCCATCCCACTACTGGGCATATACCCTGAGAAAATCATAATTCAAAAAGAGTCATATACCACAATGTTCATTGCAGCTCTATTTACAATAGCCAGGACATGGAAGCAACCTAAGTGTCCATCGACAGATGAATGGATAAAGAAGATGTGGCACATATATACAATGGAATATTACTCAGCTGTAAAAAGAAACGAAACTGAGTTATTTGTAGTGAGGTGGATGGATAGAGTCTGTCATACAGAGTCAAGTAACCGTATGCTAACACATATATATGGAATCTAAAAAAAAAAAAATGGTTCTGAAGAACCTGGGGGCAGGACAGGAATAAAGACGCAGATGTAGAGAATGGACTTGAGGACACAGGGAGGGGGAAAAGTAAGCTGGGACGAAGTGAGGGTGTGGCATGGACATATATACACTACCAAATGTGAAAGAGATAGCTAGTGGGAAGCACCCGCATGGCACAGGGAGATCAGCCTAGTGCTGTGTGTCCACCTAGAGGGGTGGGATAGGGAGGGTAGGAGGGAGACGCAAGAGGGAGGGGACATGGGGATATATGTATATGTACAGCTGATTCACTTTGTTATACAGCAGAAAGTAACACATTATTGTAAAGCAATTATACTCCAATAAAGATGTTAAAAAAAAAACAAAGAAATGGCTCCTAACTACAATATGAAGAATATTTCAAGAATTGCTACAAATCTTATGTATCGGGTAACACTAAAAATGAGTTTACTTAACAGCATCAAAATCTGTTACAGAATTCAATGAACGGATGGCCATCTTCTAATCTCTAATTTGTATACAGAATTACCTTTCAAGGAGCTAGCAACCCTTTTGGTGACCCCAGTATTAAACAATTAGACCAACTACATTGAACTAGTTCATTTTGTCCTCTAGCAGATTCCTATGTATTCTGAGACTGAACAGACCTCACTGAACATTTTACAGCTATAAGGATAAACTCTATAAATGCTTATACAGACACGGGAGACGACATTAGCATACAGTGGTGCTAACACTATTTCTCCCAAGAGGCTGCTGGTAGCATCTCAGAAGTTAAACTACATGCTCCTGAGTCAATTATGAAGATATCTTAGCTCTACTACTACTCCATTACATCATCTTGGAAAGTTACTTTACTTCTCCGGACCTCAGTTTCTCTCTCTGAAAAATGAGGAGACTGGTCTTAGTGATCCCTGAGTTCTTCTTCAGCCTTAACCTCTCAAAGAGGTTACATGTGAAGCAGACTTTGCGATCTCCTGTCACCACCAATTCAGGTAACCACCTACCCTGGGTTCTTAGGTGGGCACAGCAAATAGCTCCTCATTCTCATTCTGAGTGAACAGTAAGATCTCACCATATGGGTTATCTGCTGACAACGCTAAATTAGATCGAGCTGTTAAAGGCAAAACCTTAGGATATGAGTCAATTTCCGCACATTTTTAGCCTATTTAGTTCAACAGGTGAAACTGAAAGGAGGTGAAGTAGATAAATAATTACAGATGGCCTGAGTAGCTTTTTAAACTTTTCTATACGCTAATGTATCATAAGGTCATTTTTATGTCAGAATTCAGCTTAAAGCTGGATCACATTTTCTCTGCTTACGTATCACAAAATAAATAAAATCAATACTGTTAAAGAGAAAAATCTAAGTAATGTAAATCAATTATCCTCTATTTTTCCTTCAGTGAACTAAAAACAATCTTTGTTTGTGGCCATGAGAGGTTAAAAATAATCAAAATGGGGATAAAACTACTTCCCCTGGAGGGCTTCTATGAGATTAGAGATATTGTAATGGGCACAAAGAAGGTGTACAATAGATCATAATAGTAATTATTTATCATCATAATTAGCAGATGTTATTACAGAAGGGTCAAAGCACAGGATTTATGGTCAGAAAGAATGGCTCCATCGAGTACCATGGCAGGAAATAATAGACAATGTTGTAAAGGGAAGAACGTCAAGACCCTTGTGAATCCAACTAATACTGCATGATTCTGTGATAACATCCAACTGTGGGCCTTGAGGGGGATGTGACAGAAAGAGATGGCAGGATCTTTCAATTCAGAGGGAGAAACAGCTGTCCAGTGGATGGCTCAAAAGTGGTCAGGCCATAACCCTTTTCTCCTCCTCCCAAATATTCTAGAGGGAGGCTACCCTTCAGGGGGAGGGGAAAAAGTAGATACTT